>NC_079497.1:650189-1017941 GCF_030052815.1 Hevea brasiliensis | reverse complement strand
TTCTACTTCACTAATGTAAAATGTCACTTGCAATATTGATTTGATGTAATATTATTAAATTAAAAATGGTTAACTATGCAACAGTTGTTCATTTAATACTGTGATCGTGGGATGACCTGAGCATTCCATTATTCTTTTCTTTTTCCCGTTATATTTTTCTTGCCAATAACCATTCTGCTGGGTTTGCGGGGATTGTTTTGTTTTCTTTGTCTTCCATGGGGTAGGGGTGCAGGTGTATTTCTTTTTTATTTTTTTTTTCGAGGCAATTTTTTTCATTAGTAGGGTATTGACTCTAGTTTGTGGTTTTCAATTGGGGGCGGTGGGGTTTTTCTTTTTTTTAGCCCTTTACATCTTGCGGACACTTTGTGGAACTAACCGATAAGGATGTTCCAGCTGGAGCAAAACTCTATACCTACAAGGGTTTTCTGGAAATTGAAAGGAGAATCTAGCAAAAGAGACTCACAGGATAGAAAGTTCCGACAAAGCGTTGTGGTTTCTTTCTGGAGTTCTCTATATCCTGCATGCCTAGCATTAGCATCTCCAAAGCATACCCGGTTTAGTTTTTCTGCACAGACTAGAAGCACTGTTTCACGCAGGACCAAAGCCTTCATAATCTCAGGATTAGCCATACCTTCCCTTGGAACCAGTAGATAGTTCATTAATAGTTTTGATGATTGTTTTGTGTCATCTAAACATGCTATGTCAAGCTCTTTTTGATGTTCTTGTATCTGGAACATAAGCCATACACAATTGGCTTTAAACTGAGTTATTATTAGAATTAGTACAGAAAAACAATGATCTTTTTAACTTGAAAATCATTTAGCATTTTGTTGATATCTTTAGTTTCTCACTAAACATAATGTGGATATTTTTCTTTATTTAAAAGGCATTGAGCTACACTCGGAAGGGAAGCTTTCTTCCATTCCAAAAACGCAAGATGCCTAGAGTGTATTGAGCTACACTAGGAATTGAAGCCCTCTTCCTGTCTTCCAACCCAAATCCTCACCCCAATCCCAACAGTCCTCTAAGATGAAATCCAAAGTTCTAATTGTTGGACTGCCCCTTGAGGGATCATAATCATGCTTTCTTAAACAATATTTTATTTATCTATTTAAATGTTATATGTGTATTTGGTGAACGCTTTTAGTTACTATGGGCCACATGTGGGAGGGCTAATGATTCAGAACCTGTTTTTCATGTGCCAGGGAAAGAAGAGGTATTGCTGAGATTTTACACTGCAATCACCAGCAAGACGTTTCACCAACATACTCTATGAAGATACTCTCATTTCTTCTGGCATTAACATTTCTATTACCCCTGTTTTTCCTTTCCCAAACTAATGCTGACCTATATTCCGACAAACAAGCCCTTCTTAACTTTGCTGCTGCGGTTCCTCATAGCAGGAAACTGAATTGGAAATCTACTACCCCAGTATGCACTTCTTGGATTGGCATCACCTGCAATGCAAATGGCTCTCATGTACTTGCTGTCCGTCTCCCTGGTGTAGGACTCTATGGTCCCATTCCAGCCAACACGCTTGGAAAGTTGGATCGCCTTACGACCCTAAGTCTTCGCTCCAACTTCTTTAGTGGAGAACTTCCATCAGATTTGCTATCCCTTCCTTCCCTTCAATCTGTATACCTCCAACATAACAACTTTTCGGGTACTATTCCTTCGTCTCTCTCTCCCCAGCTTAACTCACTTGACCTTTCCTTCAATTCATTCACAGGCAATATTCCTCTCACTATACAAAACTTAAAAACCCTTACTAGTTTGTACCTCCAAAACAACTCCCTTACGGGACCAATACCTGAAATCAATATCTCAGGCCTCAAACAGTTAAACTTGAGCTACAACCACTTGAATGGTTCAGTTCCCTCTGTCCTGCAAAAGTTTCCTACCTCGTCCTTCGAGGGGAATAATATGCTATGTGGACCACCACTAAACCAGTGTTTGGCATTTGTACCCTCCCCTTCTCCTTCTCCTTCTCCTTCCCCGTCTCCTTCCCCCACCTTCTTACTGTCCCCTCCAACCAACTCAAAAAAACCAACGAATGGTTCCAAGAAGAAACTAAATACCGGGTCTATTGTTGCCATTGCAATTGGAGGATCTATGGTGCCACTGTTTTTATTTCTGATGATAGTGATATGGTGTTTGAAGAAAAAAGATGAAGATAACGTTGCTCAAAAAGGAAAAATTGTGAGGAGTGAGAAACCTAAGGAAGATTTTGGGAGTGGAGTGCAAGATGCCGAGAAGAACAAGTTAGTATTTTTTGAAGGCAGTTCTTACAATTTTGATCTCGAGGATTTATTAAGAGCTTCAGCTGAAGTATTAGGGAAAGGAAGTTATGGGACAACCTATAAGGCCATCTTGGAGGAGGGAACAACAGTAGTTGTGAAGAGGTTAAAAGAAGTGGTGGCAGGGAAAAGGGAGTTTGAGCAGCAAATGGAAGCTGTGGGAAGAGTTGGTCAGCACCCAAATGTCATTCCTCTTCGTGCTTATTACTACTCCAAGGATGAGAAACTTCTGGTTTATGACTATGTAACAGCTGGAAGCCTTTTCTCCTTATTGCATGGTATGTTATCCAATCATCTTATTCTTTTTCTTTCTATTCCATGAATTGTTCTTTTCTTACTAGCTTAGATAGTAACTAAACAGAAATATCCTCTGTAAGTGGTATGTAGAATGAGATATATAGTGTAGTTTATGTAATTTCAAATGTGAAAGAATACAATTGTAAAATGACTACAGGAAGCAATAATTTTGGACGAACTCCTCTAGACTGGGATTCCAGAGTAAAGATTTCCCTTGGAACTGCAAGAGGCATTGCCCACATCCATTCTGCTGGTGGGGGCAAATTCATTCATGGCAACATTAGGTCCTCCAATGTACTCCTCACTCAGGATCTCCAATTACATGGCTGCATTTCAGATTTTGGCTTAACTCCTATAATGAGTTACCCTTCGGTCCCATGTAGATGTGCAGGCTACCGAGCTCCTGAGGTGATTGAAACTCGAAAATCTACTCAAAAATCCGATGTCTACAGTTTTGGGGTTCTCCTCCTTGAGATGCTAACGGGCAAAGCTCCAGTCAAATCAGCAGGGCAAGATGATTTAGTTGATCTTCCAAGGTGGGTTCAGTCTGTTGTTCGAGAGGAATGGACGGCTGAGGTGTTTGATGTGGAGCTTATGAGATACCATAATATTGAGGAAGAGATGGTGCAGATGCTACAAATAGCTATGGCCTGCGTAGCAAGAGTGCCAGACATGAGACCAACCATGGATGAAGTGATTAGGATGATTGAAGAAATAAGGCCAACTGATTCTGTGAGCCAACCATCAGAAGAGAAGAAGGGATCAGATACACATATTCCATCATCAATTTATCCATGATTTCGATATATATAATTTCTGCTTGGAGTTCTGTTTGATGCCAGTTCAAGGACACATAAACTGCTTCTGGTGAGGCCATTAGCTAGCAACTGTCCACACAGAAACTCCACATGTAAGTATCTCAGGGCTAAATGTTTGTCCAGTCCAACGATGTTATTTTAGCTTGCAAGTGTCTTCTGACTAGAATTTATTTTTTTTCTTCCCAGCAATTATTGAAACTAAGTTCAACAAAATGTTATCATCAGTTAAATATGTTTTTAAGATCATTCATTCCATACGCATCTGCTGAATGGTTTGATTAGCAAGAATTTTTTTTTTTTTTTTCCATAGTATAAACAACGCTGTCATTGTCCATGACATAAAATTAGCAATATAAACTCTCCTGGTTTATCTTTTCTTTAAGTAGCTTAAATACTGTGAATAAAAAAACAAAGAGCAATATTAGATGCATCTTTAATCTCCACATGACAAGCAATTTGTATATGAAATGATAATTAAAAAAAACAAAAAAACTTTAACCTTGCTAAGCTAAGGCACAGAATTTGAAGTGCTTTTGTCAACCAAATCAGCACCACTAACATATTTAGCGACAAATGATATTAACCGGAAAGGAGCCCCAATCATTGGAGCATCTGTAAGCGGCACAGCTTCCTCCATCTTATCATTCTCAACAGCCTCCTTCAGTTCCAAATCCCGAAGCTCATTATCATTCAAAGGTATTTGCACGATTTCTCCCGAGTCAACTTCTGCAGCATATGCATCTCCAGCAGCAGGTTCAACTTCCAGTAACTCCATCTTATGGCCCAAAGCAGACATCTTTTCACTAGATTCAAGTATGGAATCAGCTGCCCTAGATTCAACCATGAGATCGCTGCCAATGGTAGAAGAATGTCCAGATGCTCTACTTTGTTGGTCAAGCTTAATGTACAACTCATTCACCTGAGAAACAATGCAGTTGTACAACAAATATTAAAGTATTATCTTGAACATGTTTGATTAGAAACGTTTTTTTTTTTCCCTCAATCATAAAACCGATATGCTGTAGTCATAAAACCTCTAAAGCAACTAAACAATAGTTTCAAACTACTTTTTGCAACAAAATTTGAAAGGATAATAAAAGCAGTGACATTAATAAATACAACTTGAAAACATAACCATAGGACAGGCAAAATGGGGCAGTTTATTACTTTCTCAACAAGCTCTGCATTTTCTGTAATCAATTTGTCAACCAGTGCACAGGCTGCTCCAATTTGGGAGTTCAAGTCCTCACGTTCATCATGCTACATCAGACACAATGCATCAGAATACACATATATATATATATATATATATGTTCTTCAATTCAAAATGTCAACTCCAACAACAATAGCATTAAATTTAAAATACAAATAGTATGGCACCAAAAATCCTTTCATAATCAAAACAGATTAGCCTATGGCCAAAAATTTTACATTGGCATGGGAAACAAACCTTTTTCAGTTCATGTGATGTGTTAGCAGAGGTGACGTTCGCCTTCACATTCTGAAGATGTAACCGCTGACCAGATATGTTGTCCATCAGTTGTTGGTTTTCTTTCAAAAGTATATTTCTGGATTCTTCCAACTCCACCACCTGCCAGGCTTTGTTTTAATTTCCATATTAGAACAAAAATAAAGTTATACTGAATGGTCATTTCCTGTCCATTGATAATTTGCAGCACTCTTAAGGTAGTAAAACTATTGGCAACACTGACAACAACATTAATTCAATAAGAAGTTTGAACAGAAATGGTCATGTAAAAAACAAAGGTAAATAAAGCTGTACCTGCATCTGTAGTCTTGTGATATCAACATTCATTCTAGCAATTGTTTCTTTGGTTGTATTCTGGAAAATAATATGTTCCCAAAATTAGGAATTCAACTTTTACTTTTGCATCAGCTTCACATAAATGAAGAGGATGAATGAAAATTTTAACTGGAAATAACGAAGATGATGCCACAAAATAACCTGTGGCAGAGTTCCAAATGAAGGGAAAAGGCGTCTCTATCTAAGATTCCCTTTTATATCTAACACACAATTAACATTGCATATATTGGGCAACACCCTTCCACTGTTCCACATTTCAAAATAAAATAATATACTTCTTTTAAAGACAAAATCTAGCTATCTAGTATTTACCTCAAAACTACACTAATCTTGGACGAATCTAAATTCCATCATGCATCAAAGAATTTGAAAGAAAATGATCCACATTTGCAGACTTATGTGTACTAGATCAATGTGAAATAGCCTATGTTTGAATGCACATGATACAACATCTACAAATAAGCTCAACAATTAACCAAACATAATCTTGGAAAAGGAGAAGGGAAGGGGAAGTGACACTGGTACACTTAGCCAAAATGTAATTACCTCTGTTAGGGTCCACGAATATTTATCACTCTCTAGTTGTTTAATTTTTTCCTCCAAGCTTGCCTGTGGATCTCGCAGAAGTTATTTAACATTGCAAATCTAGATGACATTGTACCTTACTAATGCAGACATAAGCAAACAGCAGAAGTAGAGTGCATAGTGCAATTAAATTACATCATTTGTCAATAAACTTGGCCTTAATTTCAAGTCACTAAAGATCAACTTGTTACAATTTCTTCGCCAAATTTCTATTTCGTCTACAATTTGGTCTCTGTTGCCAGAATTGCAAGCATCATGGTGAATTATCTACGCAGTTTCCAACATCGATTGCTACTTCTTTTTTTCCTTTTGCCTATCTAGAGATTATTAATGATTTAAGTATTGCTTCTAGTCTTTATTTAAATGTCAGGAACAAATGCCAGTGGATTCTGTTGAACTCCCAATAAAATAATTCAGTAGGATGTTTGCATTTCTTGTAAGTTAGATGATAAATTAGAAGAAATTGATCCTCAGTAATCAACCTAAAATTCATCCAAAGTTCAGTTCTCAATACTGCAATTTACCTTGTACAATGCCAATCAACTGAAGCACTTCCTATTTTATGATCAACTAAAGATCACGAAGTACAAAATATTACCCCTTTTAAAACCAAAGCAGTCTTCTCCTCCAATAAGTGCTGAAGTTGCTCCTTCAAGTGGGCCTACATTTAATATGGTTTCAAGTTACCAATTAATCCAAGAAGCTGCAGGCAACCAACCATAAAGAGCACCCAGTTTCAAATGCTAAAAAGCTGAATTGTCATAAAATTGTACACACAAGCATGCTGCTTTCAGGTGTTAGTTGCAAGACAGATGATGTCAAAGACGCCTAGAGTGTTGAAAAGACGAAAATACAGTTTGTATAAAATTAAATTCCAAACAAAATTACCTCTTCTTGAAGAATAGACTCTTTTTCACTCTGCAGTTGTACAATTATCTTCTCTAGACCAGCCTGCAGATTATCTCATTAGGCCAGCCTGGGGAAAAAATAGAAGAATATATAATTGCAATGTAAAAAGGTGCAAGCAGCACAAAGTTTTCACAAAATTTACTTTGGCACGCACAAACATGCTGTTTTCACGTATTAGTTGCAAGGCAGATGATGTCAAAGACAACATACCTAAAGTGTTAAAAAAAGGGAAACCACAGTTTTATATAAAACTATTTTCCAATCAAAATTACCTCTTTTTGAAGACTCGACTCTTTTTCAATCTGCAGTTGTATGATTTCATTCTCTAGACCGGCCTGCAAATTACCTCATTAGGCCAGCCTGGGGAAAAATAGAAGAATATACGATTGCAACATAAGAAGTTACAAGCAGCACATAAAGTTTACACAAACATTGATTGTCTACAGATAAGGTAATTTGTCTCACCTCTTTCTTCATGTGTGAATCATTTTCATTTTTCAACTGTTGGATTGTTCCTTCCAAGGTAGTCTGGAAAAACACTCCAAGGTTACCTTTTTGTTTTCTCAGTAATATCACACAAAGGCTGGAAATTCTGGAACACGATTGAAAGAAAAAAAGAGGAAAAATATTTTCTGGTCCAAAAAGGTACTCCAGACTATCTTGCAATTAGAATAATTTACATTACCTCCTTCTGTAAAGCTAAATCATGTACATTTCTCAATTGCTTGATCGTCTCTTCTAATGTAACCTGAAAAAACACAGTGAAAATAAAAATCAGCCTGTGATGTAATTAGAAAGAAGAAGAAGAAAAAGAAGAAGCACAGTGCAAACAAAGATTACCCTATGACTTGATTAAAAAGAAGAAGAAGAGTTTTCCAGCCAAATAAATATATGAAATATTTTATTCTTTTTTCCCCCACCACTTCATTATATTGGCATTACCAGTTTCTGTATTTGTGAATCATTTTCCTTCTTTAACTGTTTGATTCTCCCTTCTAAGAAAGCCTGTAAAAGAATGCAACAAGTTAATTAGTGCTCCAGACAAAGGAAGAAATTAGTTTAACAAAACAATGGCAAGTAGCATTATGTTTCTGAGAATTCATGATAAATATTCATTTCCATTCCCACAATTAGAATAAATTCACAATACCTCTTTCTGCGTATATGTATCATTTTCATTCTGTAATTGTTTTATTGACTCTTTCAATATGGCCTGTAAAAACAATGGCACTGTTTCACACTCAAAAAATCCAATAACACATTTCAAAACAAAAAACTGGGGAAGAGAAAAGGACAGAGTAAAAAAAACCAAAATAGTCACCTCTCTTTGCACCCACTGTTGCTTCTCAGCTTCAGCTAAGATGGGCTGTGAAACAGAATTTTGAAAAGATGGTGAAAATTTATCAATCCTCGTAAGGAAATCTAAAACCTTAGCAAAAAGCAAAGAATTTTAAAAATGCTTAAAGTTGAAAAATGGGTCATCCAAGTCATCTTTATTTAATATCAGTCCAGAATCATGGAGAGAACTCACAATCATAAATAGTCAATTACGAACCAAAGTTTTTCAAATGATAGAGAATGTAAAATGATAAAAGAAACCTCATGCCTCCAGAATTTCTTGGGAAATATGTCACATGTTGCAATTGCTCCATATTTTGCAAGTTACAATAATTACTCAGAGTTTGTTTGATTTATATGAGATTTATTTCACACATTATAGGTAGTGGGTACTCTCATTTTTCTCCCACTATGTTCATCTAAAACATATATCACATGCCTCAGAATGATAAATTGGAGGTTCAAAAGCCTTGCCAGAAATTTTAACTTCATCATGTAAATAGCTTTAATAGATTAAATAGCCCCATCATGAAGAGGATGGCAACCCAAAGATGGATACCATTGACGAGATAAAGAATTGAAGAAGCCTAAGGTGGATAATTGCATATCAAAATACTAGTGCCACTAGACCAAAAACTAAATCTACTAGATCTGAGAGAAATGACTTTCCCCCTTCAAAAGCCCTTCAACTACTTACCATCCACAAAATCCAACATAGTGAGAGGAAACCTAACACTACACTTTCTTATCAAAATAACTAGAAGGCTTATACTACATTTTATCAACAAAATAAACCCAAAGCAAATTATTACATCTGTATATGCGAATCCGTGATGCATATTCATGTATCTGTCCCACAATGGAACTATATAAAATGTCTATGACAAAATGGATATCATGATCAAGTTTCATGAATCCTACAGCATCATGAAGTTGATGCTAAATGCTAACCTTTAAACCACCAGCTTATAAGTAATAAGACAGAAAAGCTTTTTTTTTTTTTGGTTGTCATGCTGCAGCATATAAGGTCAATCATTTGAAACCAGTTACCAAATACCAAACACACATAAAACAAACCTAACCATTCACTTCACATCAAGGGGGAAAAAAAAAGTTAAATCCAAACTTACCATTTCTGTTCCATTGTGCTCATGTCTATTGGCCGCCGTATCACCATTTCGCACAGCACCATTTTGCACCTCAGCGAGGTCAGTTACTTGGTCACGATCATTCTTTCCATTACTCGCACCATTCTGATTCACGTCAACAGCGATATCATCTTCCGTAATTTTGATCTGCTTGTTTTTCTTTTTCTTGTTTCTCTTCTTCTTCTTATCATCCTCCATCCTTCCTTGCAGCTCAAAATCCCTAATATTCAAAATCTCTCAATTGAATAAAAATCAGATCCAAACAAATGAGCCTCGTCCTCACCTGCAAATAAATTTATAAAAGTTTTTAAAAAATATCCTCAATCAATTAGCATTCACTTGATCTTCCAATACATTTTTCCGATCTGAATCAACATTAAATCCTTAGGCATCAAATTCTAAAATTCATGTAAGGAGATTTACAACAAGATTCAACAAAAAAAATAAAAAAAAAAGGGCCAAACCTAGAGATACAGAACTACTTGTTGCCCCAATCAACGAAAAATCACGCGAATTAACTCCATGGAATTCAAATAGAAACAGCAAAGTGACAAAGAATGCGCGAATGCAACGATTCGGGAACGTACGCTATTGATTCTTCAAATCGAAACGTTTCTCAGGAGGAGAAATAAGAAATCTATGGTTGTGGGGATTTTTCTATATTTATTTTTGTCCTTTTTATTTTATTTTTATTTTTATTTTAGTTTAATTTGATGCTTTAACCAGTCTTACAAATGTATCGTGTTCGATGGTTCTAAATCTTCTCATCGTCACCGTTATTTTTCTTGGTGCGCGAGTGAGTGGCAGATTTATTTCTTTTAGGATAATAAGGTGGCACAATTTTATTGGTTGAAACACCGGATGGACAACGCCACAGCCATCAATTGTGTTGACTTTTTGAAATAAATACCGAGTGGGATCCACTTGGTGACGGACCAATCGCCGTCGAAATGGCATCAACACCAACTAGATCGAGAAGCGTCCGCCTGTCTGCACTCCGCATTGCAAATAAGGTTAGTGCGTCCATTCGATTTAACTCCCATGTGAGAAACTTGGATAAGGTTATATAAATATTTAATTAAATATAAAATATATTTTTTATAATAATATTTATATTTTAATTTTAAATAAAATTAAATTAAAATATTAATAAAATTATGAAATTTAAAAATATAAATTATTAATAAAAAATATTTATATATATTAGTTATTAAAATATATAAAATTAAATATAATAAATCAATCATTAGATTAGCTGTAGCTCAATGGTTGAATGTTTATTTTTAAAATTAGAAATGCAAATATAATTTTTTTTTTACAATATTTTAGATAAAAAAAATTCAAATGAAAACTAAGTTAAAAAAAAAAAGAAAATAGAGTAAAAGTCAAAATAAGTTTTCCACAATACCCCAACTCTTGACTCTCGAGGAAGTGGCATGTCGGTGGGAGAATGAAATAAGGAATAATTTAAAAAATCTGTGTCCAAATACCATATGTAAGTTGGGCATGTTATTCATGGGATTTAAGACTATTTTTCTCTAATTTATCAAAAGTATAGTGAGTTTATATCGCCATTAGCGATGTAGAAGCCCCTCAAAGCATGCTTGTGATAGAATTATATATCATCTCATTATCTTAAAACTTAAATGAAATGTTATTATCCAGTCTAATATTTCAATCAAACAAGTAATAAAATTAAAATATCTTTGCTTTTTATGATCTAATAATTTATATTTAAATAAATTATGATAATTTTTTTTATTATTAATTAATTAATTACTCAATTTAAAATTCATATGCAAAATAACGTCTTCATAATCGGAAATAGTATTACAGCAGTGGAACGGATAAGCCCAACCAAATAAAATAAGAAACAAAAAATTGGAAATTGGACAACTACTATATAACAAATTCCAATCGGAAAAAGCAGTTCCTCTGGCCTCTGCGATTCATTTTCTGCGTAAAAAGGGAAATAAAGGTGCAAAATCGGGGACTGGGGAATCGGTGTTTTCTGTAACTGAAAGCGGAGGGGTGTGGCTGTGGATCTGCTTGAAATCCGTTTACTCTTTTCACTGCTTTTGCCGTCCGATAGCGATTTCTCCTTCCAGACCATAATTTTCATCTTCAGGTGCTCGCTTTTCTCTACTCTCTTTTTTTTTTGCTCTCTCTTAATCTCTGTTTGTAGGAATCTAACTGCTTGGTTTTGTTTAGTCGCTGGTTTCTTTTAATTTTTGAAGGATTTTAATTGCTCTGTTTCTTCTTCTGCAATTTGTCTACAGTATTTTCAGGTCCCTGGTTGAAGCGTCATGGCTTCCAAGCGTATTTTGAAGGAACTTAAGGATTTGCAGAAAGATCCACCTACTTCTTGCAGTGCAGGTTTGTCGCAGATGATTCATTTCTTACTAGAGTCGTTATTGATAGCATCTAGACTTCAGTTGCCAGTGTTTATTTGGAATTATACTTCATCGCTTAGGGTGTTGCTATGATTTTGCCCATTCTTAGTCTGGTTAAATTTGTATTGCATACTTTTGGTGAACTCCATCATTGATTGACAACTTTTCCTGTTGGTGATTCATGTGGTTGTTATTGGGGATTGTGGATTTGTATGGGAGATTACAGCTTTGAGACAATAGGCCAAAAAAAAAAAAAAAGCTAGAGTTTTTATTGCTTTCTCTCGATGCTTTCGGTTTCCTTTATTATTATTATTATTATTATTATTATTATTATTATTATTATTATTATTATTATTATTATTTCCTCCTGGCAAATTATTTGATGATGTATTGTGATTTTTCACTATTTTGTGCTAGTCACTATTTCTTAACTAATCACTTTAAATATCTAGCTCAGCTCTTCAAGTAGATGAGGGATGAAGTAGATGGGGGATGTGAGGATGTTAGTCATAGGATTAAAGCCGGATGGTTGAAATGGAGACGTGCCACGGGAGTTTTATGTGATCGTAAGATCCCCAATAAATTGAAAGGAAAATTTTACCTTACAGCCATACGATCGGCTATGTTATATGCTAGTGAGTGTTGGGCACTGAAAGAGTCATATGCATTTAAGATAAGAGTTGCAGAGATGAGAATGTTAAGGTGGATGAGTGGCCATACCAGACTAGATAAAACTCCGTAATGAGAGTATTAGAGAAAAGGTAGGAGTGGTGCCAATTGAAGATAAGTTGAAAGAGGTGAGATTGAGGTGGTTTGGTCATGTGAAGCGTAGACATACGGAGGCTCCAGTTAGACAAGTAGAGCACATTAGGATAGAAAGAAAAAAAGGGGTAGATCTAAATTGATTTGGAGGAGAGTAGTACAACATGACCTAGAAGCATTGCATATTTCTGAGGATTTAACCCAAAAACGTTCAGAGTGGAGAAAGCGAATCCATATAGCAGATCCCAAATTTTTGGGATAAAGGCTTAGTTGAGTTGAGTTGAGTTGAGTTGAGTTAAGTTGAGTTGGTTGTCTTTCCACGCTACTAAATGTGCTCCTCTATTCGAGTTGCCATTGTTCCTTCATCCACTATATTTGGCAAATGGCTTTTTTGGGTTTGCAATCATGATAGAGTTCTTGAAAATTTTGGAAGTACTATTAATTTGAAAATTTTCTGATCAAATAGGAACATGTTGTTATGATCTCTTGCCTAGATATAGTCACGGGTCTATTAATAGTGAAATCATATTCAAAAGTTAAAGCTTTTGGTTTACCTCGATTATTCTCTCAACTTATTGTTGCTGAAAACGTGAGCTTGTTAAAAGGAAACTCTAACCTTAGACTCATTAGAGGAGGAGTCCAAATCTCAATTTAATTGAAAATAATTCTGCTTAATTTTATTAATTCAAGTGACTCCTTTTATAAGAGAGGTTTATATAAGATTTATTGTAATTCTACTAGAATTAGAAGTTCTAATAATAATAGCAATCCCTATATATCCTGAAAAAGAGATAACTCTTAATTAAAATAAGAACTAATATCTAATAATAATATAAAGTAAATCCCAAAAATTCAACTAGTTTTGCCGAGGGGTCCCACAATGCATCCATAACACATGTTCTAAACATTGTATGTGATTTTTGGTCAATTTTTTTTTGTTTTCTTTTGACCAGAAAGGAATTTGTCCTACAAATGCCTTCTCAATTCTCCTGCTTCATCCTATCTTATTCTTATCTCATGTTTGGATGAGGAGTTGAAAATCATTCTAATTATGTGAATGGCTAATATATTTCCATGGGGTGCTGGTTGGGACCTTGAATTGTCTTTTCCCTTATATAATTTGGGTAGGGATGAGGATTTTCCACCCAAAATCCGTCCTGTTTCCTTCCATTTCAAAATGTGTGTAATCACTGGCGTGTAAGTTTATTTCATCATATTTTTTAGTTAACTAACCTCTGGGTCCATGATTTATTTGTAACAGGTCCTGTAGCTGAAGACATGTTCCACTGGCAAGCAACAATCATGGGGCCATCTGATAGCCCATATGCGGGAGGCGTATTTCTAGTTACTATCCATTTTCCTCCTGATTATCCATTCAAGCCTCCAAAGGTAACTTTTGTGACTCAGATGTTTCTAGCCATGTGCCTGTGAAAGGGGTTGGTTGGTGGAGGGAAGTGTGTGCAAATGTATGAGGCTTTTGTTTTGTGTTTTATATATTTCTTCTGAGGGATAATGTTGTTCTGTTTTCAGGTTGCATTTAGGACAAAGGTGTTTCACCCAAACATAAACAGTAATGGGAGCATTTGTCTTGATATACTCAAAGAACAATGGAGCCCTGCTCTTACCATTTCTAAGGTTTGACTCACATCCATGACTTTAGACTGGTAATTGTGCAGCTTTATAGGCAAGTGCCAATAGTAAAATCAACAATGGAAAAGGAGAATTGCAATCATATTATTGTCATGCTAATATTGTGGCAATAGCTTAGGAATATGGTGACAGTTGCCAAATTTGCTGTGATTGCTTTTGTTTATTAGGCTTGCAAAGACCTTCCGGTTTCTTGTGAATTCTTTTGCCTTGGTGTTGCAAAGACCTCAGGACATGAAAATATAATTGCATAAGTGATAATCTTTCTCATCTGTGTCTTAATCTGCTGCAATTTATTTAGTTTTCAAAATTTTTAATGCCATTGTATGTAAGATGCTGAATGAACCTTAGCTGGATATGCATGTCCCACTCCAAGAAGATAGAGAGACAGAGAGAGAGCCTTTATGCAGATATTAAAATGGGATTCTAACTTCTTTAGACGTCTGCAATTTTCTTCTGGATAATTTTAACTTCCATGCAGCAGAGCGAAATTAGGAATTACCACTGCACTAATGAAACCATACTTGTCCTTATCAGGTACTGCTCTCCATTTGCTCATTGCTGACTGATCCAAATCCTGATGACCCTCTTGTACCAGAGATTGCCCATATGTACAAGACTGATCGAGCCAAGTATGAAGCAACTGCTCGCAGCGGGACACAGAAGTATGCCATGGGATGATAGATAATCAGATACTGTACAAATGGGTTGTGTCTATTTGTGAAATGTGTAGAATCCGTTTTAACTTTTGGACTTGGTCTGAGAGGGAGGGGGTTGGTGTTAGGGAATGAACTTGAGTTCTTCAGTGGAAACTATGGTTTGGGGATTGGCTGGAAAATAACTTTATTTCCTGGATGTTTTGATGTAGACAATGTCTGTTGTTTAAAGCTCTTATTTTCTCTGGTGTTAAACCTCTTCTTCGCTTGGTGATTTGATCCAATAATATTATGCTCTTATCATGGGCTTTTTCTTCTCACATTCACATATGTGCCGTGTCTTAGCAGTTTGGACCATTGTAGTTGGGTACACCCCTCTTTTCCACTTCCAAACTATGTTGACATGGTTCAAGGCACATCCCTAGGCACTGTTCTCTCTGATTTCGGGCATCTAGTTCATTTTAGATAATGCTATTTATATATCTGCAAATAATTGCTACGAAAAGTTCCTCTAAAACAATTTATATTGGGAGTTGATATATAAATATATGTAATGGACAATGTTCATATATGATTTTTTTTTTTTTAATTTATGGGTAAGTGCACATAGCAATTTAGCATTGAAGTGTCCATATCCTCCTGCATTTTACAATGACGGTTCAAAGGTCGGGAAGTTTTTGGGTGATAAGTCACTAATGGTGTCACGACCAAACCTATGGGCCGGACCGGTACTAGGACCTGGGTCAGCCTAAAACCTCCAAGGCCCGTAGTAAACCTAACTATTCACTTAACCCAACTCTAAGGCCCATTTGAGCCCAATTTCAAGAAATCAACCGGACAGAGTCCGGCCATAAAATGGACCTTTCAACGGGGAGTTTTTGACTCACTCGACCTGTAAACACAGTAAATACTCAATTGGGGAGCTCAGCTCACTCTCCACATACTCATATCAGCATAAAAATAAATGGGAGCTCAGCTCCCTCATCCAATCTATCAAACATGCATAGAATATTAAGTTTACAGGTCCAAAATAATAATTTAGTTTACAGACCCATATCAAATAAATATTTATAACACATGCGGAAATTCTAAGATTTAACAAGTTTATACAAACATTAATAATCAACCTGCGAGGAAGAAAGCAGGTTAACCTCAAAAATATCCTCCTGTGGCCTGGAAAAATATTGAACAGGAGTGAGCGTTCGACTCAGAGAGTAAAATATCAATTTTAACCATAATCTCTATAACTATATAGAACTAATGCACCCTGAAAAGTGAAATGCAACATCAGCAATAAATTCACATCATAACAACAAAAAGATAATTTGGAGCACTCACGCACCCAGCAATATCAATCATATATATATATGTGAGCTGATCCCCTATACAGCTCTCTTAATTCCAACTATGCCAGCGAAGAACTCAGCTCGGACTTCCACTTAATAACCAAATCGGGGTCCCAGCGAAGAACTCAAGCCGTGTCTACCCCGAAGGACCGGGTCCCAGCGAAGATCTCAAACCATGTCTACCCGTCCTATCCATAGTCCACACCACATCACACGCACGCACACTGCTCCAAATTACCACAACAACATACATGGCACTTTCACAGTTATGAATGCAACATAAATCGTGCCTAAAGTTTATCTACATAGATATATGCATATAAGTGATGCATGGGCATGCTTGAACATATAATAATAGTGAAATTACAATTAAAATTAATATTTTACTCACAAACTTGACAACGATCACTGTGGCGGCTGGGCGGAGGAAGAAGGCTGTCCCGGCTCACCTGACAATTACATTACAATTATTTAATACAAATGACTCAATACAAATCAAGAAAAGACCAAATACGTCCTAAGTCGTGCTGAAAATCCGGCAGAGTATCCCCTGTACCTAGAACCTACCCAACCTGAAAAATGGCTCAAAACACACTTCTATATTCGCAACTCATATATCCACAATTCAATCACATCACACAGCCCCTCCTGGGCCCATCAAATCAGTCATCCATCACAATATGTAAAATTTCAATTTAGTCCTTATAATTGATCATTTTTGCAAAAACTACCCAAACAAGCTCTAAAAATTCTAAAACTTTGCCCCGCGGTCCTTAGCAATATTACTAGGCTATTGCAAAAAGAATCATAATTTTCTGAGCTACAAAGAATATTTTATGGATTTTTAATCCTATTTAAGTACTAGAAAATTATGAAAAAGTAAGGTTCGGGTTTACCTTTGCCGATTCCGACTTCGGGAACGCGCTCGGGATGTCTGACAATGGGGGGTAGCCAAAACCTCGGTCCAATTCGGAGACTTTTCGTGCAGTGCATGCGGCGGAAATTCACAGGCAGGGCAACTGTCGAATTTCCACGAATTGAGGATACCTACACGAAGCCCACAACACGGGGGTTAGTACATAAATTTTTCAGAATTTTATAAGCTCATTTAATGCTCGGAAAAACACTACGAAGTTCCGTGGGACCCACCGAAAAACTGTGTCGGAAAATTTTGAAATTTCCCCGTGAAGCTCTCGACGAATGGAGCGCTTTGGTACTCTCGGTTTTCTCGTGAGGTTCACGGTTTGCGAGAAATCTAGCCCGAAAGTCAAAATGGGCTAAAACTTTCCGGGTAAAAATTGGACAAACCGCTTAATGGATTTCGGTGTTCTTGGTGTTTATGGAAAGCTCTCGACGAGTAAATGAGTTTAGACACAAGACCCGGTCCGATTGGTGGCCGGATCGGCTGGATTTTGGCCGGGAAGTCGAACGGTCGCGCGCGCGCGTCGCTCCACTTCGGGCGCCGTTTTCCGGCGTTCCAGGCGGCGGCCGGTGGGCTGGGACGGCTAGGGGTGGGCGCCGGCGAGCTGGCGTGGCAAGGGAGGGGGCGGCGCGGCAAGGGGAGGAGGGAGGAGAGAGAAAAAGAGAGAAAAAGGGAGGGAGGTCGGACGCGCGCGGGGAAGAGAAAGGAAGAAAAAGAAAAGGCCAGTCCGATTCGACCGGTCCGATCCGGTCCGGTTCGATTCGGCCGGTTTGATTCGGGATACAAATTTTACTCTGCCTTGGGACTGAAAACGAGGTCTGAAAATTTCGAAAAAATTCTAGAAAACTCAGAAAAATTTGTAGACTCCAAATATATTTTTAGTTTTGCCACGTGGTCTTTAAATTAATTTTTAAAAATCATCAAAGTTTATATTTTTGAAAAATCGAACCCAATTTTTAAAATCCGAAAAATCTCAAATAATTTCTTAAAATTTAAATAAAACTAAAATACCAATATTACTCATAAAATAATAAATTTAAAATTTTGGGGTGTTACAAATGCAAGTGGCAAACGAATTTGATACCCAGGTTTGAAAGTACTTGGGAGTTGATTCAGGCATGATTGCTTTCCCATCTTCAATTGTGGTCCAATTTGAAAATATTCATTGATTTGAAAAGTACTTGGGAGTTGATTCAGGCATGATTGCTTTCCCATCTTCAATTGTGGTCCAATTTGAAAATATTCATTGATAAACTCTTTGCCTTGCTTCTTGTAGGACGCAACACATGCAGTAAATATAAATTATGGTAGGGAGAAAAATTCGAAAGCAAGGCCTTGTTGAGCCATGTCAATTGTCGGTTTGATTAAAATGAATCTTTAATTGGAATAGAATTAGTCGGTTTGATTCAAGATGAAATTATTTTATTTTATTTAAATAAATTTAAAATCTTTTATTATTAAATTTAATTAAAATTCAAACTGAAATAAAATCAGAATGATCAATTGGTCCTATTCCTTAAACTGAAATTGAAGATTTCGGTCCGATCACGGCAGCAACAGCCTTCTTCGCTCCTTATTTTTTGAAAATCAATAAATATAACAAAAATTTTAAAAAATAAATAAATAAAACCAGCCACCGACCCGATCATGGTCAATTTGCCCCGCTGATGCATTTTAGTAAAAGAACATTCCCTCTATGGTAGGTTTGGCTGTCTAGTTGCCATCGGACTATCACGTGGAGTGAGTGGGACAAGGCAGGCAGGGGAGTGATTGGCGAATGATGAAACGCCCAATTTAAGGTTGGATAAATTCAGGCAAAAGTGTGGGTATTTACGTAATTAAATATATGAAAAAAGGATAAAGTTCAGTCAAAACACAGGCTGTCATTGAAGGAAAGTAAAAAAGGTAATTCCACCTCAAAACTTCTAGAGAGAAAAACGACATCGTTGGGAACAATGAATTGAACCTCCTCTGCATGAATTACAGCCGGCGATTAAAAATTTAAAATGACAAATGAAGCATGTAAAACGCAGGGAGAAAGCTGTGCCTCTTTTCTTCTTTGGTTTTTCTGGTCCACCCTATGAAAATAAATCTAGGGTTTTTTCTTTAATTCCAATTCGAATTTGGATACGGCTTCTTCTTCTTCTTCTTCTATCTGAAGAAGGTAATGTTTCATTTATCAGCCTTTCTGTTTTCGTTTCTTTCCTTTTCTGAATCAGTGTTAATTTATGTTAATGCAAGTGCCATCGTAATTCAATTCAGGGTCCTTGTCATAATTCAGATATTCCTTCTCTTGTATACTCATCAAATCGATCCAGGAAAAGAAGAAAAGGAGGGAATTAGGTGTGTTTTTAAATTTTTCGCGGCTGCATCTTATCACCGATTTAGATTTAATTATATCTTCAGTTTTTCAAGTATAGAGATTTGAAATTTTCTTATCTACATTAGGAACACTTACGATTATATTATGTGGGCGTTAAAGAAAACTGATAGTTTTGTTATATCCTGCAGGCTTTGAGGAACAAACTTTATTTATTGAATATTCTGATTTTTAACTTTTTCAGAAATGTGAATAGATAAGCATTTTATGCTAACTTTAAGAGAATGATTGGGAAGTTTTGCCTTTCCAAGCTTTAGCAGTCTATGCGAACTTTTCATTCCAGTCTTCAACAGCTTTTTGAATATTATTTAGTGGCAAACGTTTTCCCAAGATCAGCTTGGAGAACTTGCAAGTTAAAAAAGTAGATTTGAGTATCCACATGTCTGTCATGGAGCAATCATTGAACAGAAGACAAATTCCCCTATTTGTTTGTTGCCGACTTGCTGTTCTCTTGTAGGAGGTTTATTGAGAAACCCAATGAAGAAACAAAACAATGCGTTGTAATAGAAAGTAAAAACAAACTATCTTGTGCCAAGTAATCTTTGGATCTTTAAATGTCCCAAGCACTAGCAGGCAGAAAACATACCAACTTTGCAGCGACATATAGAGCTTGTCCTGCTCTTGATGATTATCGTAGATAATCCCACAAATCATGGCTTTAATATAAGCTAATCATTGTAATTAGCAGCAGGCCTGCACCAATGATCCCTAGAAACAAAAATTGCCTTTTAGAACATATAGGAATTCAAGAATCACTCAGTATTCTTGCACTAGATTTAACAAGAAAGGCCCATGTGGATACAAATGATCTAACCATAGATAAGTATTCTTGCCATTTTCAATTCTGTGAAAATGTGAAGTTTGATTTTCTCTTAATTATCAAAATTTTTCTATAAGCCCATAATAATTCACCTCGCTTTGAGAGAAACCTATAGCTTCTGTTATGAAATCCAATATGCCATTTGGGATTTTTTTTTTTCAAATCTTTTCTTTTTTTTATAAAATTTTGATTGATTCATTTTGATTTTTCTGACTTTCAGTGTACCTTTATACTGCAGCTGCTGGGGATTAAAATTTTGGCTATCTATATAAGATATGGGACAATGCTTATGCTCAAAAAAGGTAAGTGTTTTGGGCTGATGCATTTTATAATCATGATAAAACAAGGAAAACGATTTATCTTTTTTTTAAAGGACTTTTCTCTATGTGCAAGTAGAGTACTTGTCATTGCTTTCTGCTACTTTTCTCCTGTTCCTGTCCTCCTTTAGCACTATTACTTATTAGTTCTTGCGTGCAAGTATGCGCTTGTGTGAGTGTGTTTTGTTTTTGAAAGAAATCCACATGCAGGTTAGTTATATCTTTTTCATTGTAGGAAAAAAAAAGAGATGAATCAGGGAAAGCTTCCATTATGTGATTTATGTGATTTGATTTCCTCAATAGTTAATAGTGCTACAAGAAGTTAAGAACTGAGTAAATGTTCATGGTAATTTTGTGCATAACTGCTGTGAAAGATTTTTTCCTGTTATGATCACATGGAAGTTGAAATCTTAAATTGCATAATATGGAGAAAATGGTTTCTCTTGTTAATTCCAAAACAATTTGGCATTTTGGGATAATGTGGTAGAAAAGGATTCCTGTGATTACTTGTTAACTCGAACAATACTTTGATTGTTGACTTGCATTCTGAAATTCTAATTCTCCCTTGATTTATCTGATTCTAAGTCTAAATTACTACTTTGTCAATGGGGGGAAAATCCATTGTCTAGTGATTCATTGAGGTTTAACGGTCGAGGCTCATCAACCAATGTGATTTTTTTTGGGTTCACAGAAAATGTTGACAATATTAGGAAATATAGAAGGTGGGCTATTGTTCATGTTGTTTGAGGCTGCTAACAATAGTCTTCTTTGCAAGGAGAGCAGGATGGCAATGGGTTGAGTTTTTGCGAGTGTCCGATCTGACCGCACCCTAATAGGACGGGTTCGGGTAGTATATAGTTGGATTTGGGACGGGTTCGGATTTGAAATACTCGTGATCAGTTCAGTATGGGTTCGGGTTCGGGTTCGGGTTTTATATGTTGGGTATCCGTTACCTAAATCCGTTTATATAAATACTTATTAAATATAAAATATTTTTTTATAATAATATTTATAAATCTTTATATTTTTTATTTTATATAAAATGGAATTTAAATATTTTATGAAATTATTAAATTTTTAAAATGTAAATTATTAATCAAAATAATTTTTTATGTAAATTATTAATTAAAATATATAAAATTAATTGGGTTTGGGTTTTTTTTTTATAATAATAATCGGATTTGGGACGGGTTCAGGTAGTTTAGAGTAAATTTTAATCGGGTTTAGGATGGGTTCGGGTTTTGAGAATATTAATCGGGTTCGAGTAGGATAATTTTCGTGAGTACACTACCCGTTGTCATCCCTAAGCTGCACAATCCTATAAGAGTAATTTCTCTAACACATTGTTAAGAGAAAGCAAACGGAGTCCTTAAGGTTCACATCAATAGTACAACTAAGAGAGTCCATTTGAAGATGTAGTTCAAATGTAAAATAGAGGGACCAAATCTTATCATTATTGTACTATGAAAATGTGAGAATCAAAATAGAAAGTTTTGTCACCTTGCATTTGGATGGAAATATTTGACATATGGGAAATTTGAATTTGATGTACATGATTTTTTTAATTGATTAGACATATTCTTCTAGGTTAGTTTCATGAATGTGGACAAAAACTCTATTTGATTGCCATTTACCAATGTGCAATGCCTATAAAAAGTTGTAATTTCAACTCAACTCAACTCAACTAAGCTTTTATCCCAAAAATTTGGGGTTGGCTATATAGATTCGCTTTCTCCACTCTAAACGATTTTGGGTTAAATCCTCAGAAATGTGTAATGCTTTTAGGTCATGTTGTACTACTCTCCTCCAAGTCAATTTAGGTCTACCCATTTTTTTCTTTCTATTCCTAACCTAATGTGCTCTACTTGTCTAACTAAAGCCTCCGTATGTCTACGCTTCACATGATCAAACCACCTCAATCTCCCTTCTCTCAACTTATCCTCAATTGGCACAACTCCTACCTTTTCTCTAATACTCTCATTACGGACTTTATCTAGTCTAGTATGACCACTCATCCACCTTAACATTATCATCTCTGCAATTTTTATCTTAGACGCATACGACTCCTTCAATACCCAACACTCACTACCATATATCATAGCCGGTCGTATGACTGTACAGTAAAATTTTTCTTTCAACTTATTGGGAATCTTGCGATCACATAAAACTCCCGTAGCACGTCTCCACTTCAACCATCCGGCTTTAATCCTGTGACTAACATCCTCCTCACATCCCCCATCTACTTGAAAGACTGAGCCGAGATATTTAAAGTGATTACTTTGGGACAGTACCACTTTATTCAAACTAACTCATTCCCTATTACTAGTTTGGCCTTCACTGAACTTGCAATGTATATATTCTGTCTTCGTTCTACTTAATTTAAAGCTCTTTGACTCTAGAGTACTTCTCCAAAGCTCTAGTTTTCTATTGACTCCTTCTCGCGTCTCATCTATCAGAACAATATCATCCGCAAACATCATGCACCAAGGAATACTCTCTTGTATATGTTTCATTAATTCATCTAAAACTAATGTAAAAATGTAGGGGCTTATAGCTGATTCTTGGTGTAATCGAATTGAGATCGGAAAATCTCTTGTGTCCCCTTCCACTGTGCGCACAATAGTAGTTGCTCGAAAAGTTGTAATTTCAAATCCACCTAAAATAAGTTCTTGTTTGCATTCATGAATTTAAGTAATTAAACAATAGGGTAACTATCTTTCAAATAGTTTGAACAAAAATCATGTCAAATATCCAACTTTGGAATTCTTCCATCCAAATGTAGCTTAAATAATTTGTGAAGACTAGAGGCATTAAATACAAATCTTTAGAAGATCAAACTAAAGGGGAATGAGAGCTGAACGTTGAAGTTACTAATTATAGCTAAAAGGATGAATTCATTCTCACCATTTGGAATTTTTAAAATAAAATATTAAAAGAGCAGTTGCTGATGAACATTACGTTGAGTATGAAATTTCTAGTAAGTTTTTCCAAGTGAGTACAAAACTTGGTGGCAGAGAACTGTAGCTCCAGTTGTTTGTGAAAAATTAAATGTGACCTTTATTTTCTAGGCTTTTATTCAAATGGATATATTTTTGCTTAGGAAAAAGTAACATTATTTTTTTCTCCACTTTAGTATCATTATTGTTGTTGTTGTTGTTGTTGGCTCATCTTGAGGATGGAAATATTCAATTCCATGGCACAGCCCATATTTCCATTAATCCCTTATCCCTGTATTGTCTTTGCACTTCCATTTTGTATTATTTGTTTTTCAAGGATTAAATTATACCTTTCCAGCACAAAGAATGAATGCAGACTTTGTGTATGTGCTACTGTGAATAAAGGTGATGACAAAATTCTAATATTAATGATATTTTTAGCGTCAACAGGGGGAAGATGATTCTGATCAGCATGTTGAATTTGTTGGCAGTAATGTGCATCTCATTACTGCCCAAGAGGTCTGGGAGCAGAAGCTGTCAGAAGCTAATAGGGAGGGCAAAACTGTAAGTTTCACTTTGACTTCCATTTATTGAAAAGAATGGACATATTAGAACATTTACTGTGGCTCACTGCATCATTGCTGTGTTTTGATTGACACCTACACTGTGTACGTTTTATGAAGTGACTGTGAAGGCCATTGCTTCTAGAAAATGTGAGATGGTAATCTTTCAAGGAGTTTACTTTTAAGAACTGAAATAAGAGAAATAGAATCCTCATTCTAAATTTCCTCAGCATTTGTCCCCCATGAAGTTGCGTACTTGCTTGCAGTTATTGTGTGCACTCGTTTAATTTTTGAAATAGGGACTGCATGAAAAGTTGATTTGATAAGTGCTATTCTATAATGTATTTTCAATCATTTACTGAAGATAGTTGTTTCAGGTTTTAGTGAATTTCAGTGCAACATGGTGTGGTCCTTGTAGGATGATTGCACCATTCTACCGAGAGCTGTCTGAGAAATATCCTTCTCTATTGTTCCTGTTGGTTGATGTTGATGAACTACCTGTAAGTCATAAAATTATTTTATTTACTTGGGAAAGAAATTTTGACTTGCATTGCTGATACTTGCTTTTAGCTTTCTATGTTAGTGGCTTCTGGCTAGATATGTCACTCTCATCATTCATCGAAATTCTAAATTGGTAGAACTCTCTGAACCGGAGCTATATTTGCGCTATGTCATCTTTGATTACAGAGTGATTTTGTTGTAACGGTGAAGTTACTCCCTCTGTGATATAGAGGTCATGGGTTCGAGCCATGGCTATCTGTCTGTAAAGCAGGGTGTAAGATAACAGGCCTGAATCAATCCCTAAAATAGAAATGGATCAGATATTGGACAGAGTTTCGAAAGAACAGAGAGATACGAGGTGAGAAGAGAAATAGAGTTAGATGAGGAGAGAAAAGAATATAAAGATGAGAGAAATTTCATTGATGAATATCATTCTTGAATGAATTGATTACAGTAGTGTCTATTACTTTTGTAGGCAAAGTAGTAACTACCCTCTAACAAACTCAAAACAGAATCAGTCAGCTGCAACTGACTCAATTGATACAAGTAATTCCCACCAAAAGCTGTTACAACAATTCCCTCCATTTTACCCCAACTAAGTAACTATTTATCAACATTCCTCTTCCTTCTTCTGTAGTACGTAACACAGAGGTAAGTTGCGTACATCAACACTCCACAAATCCCACAAGTGTGGAATGCTTTGTGCACTATGTCACCCTTCTTTTTTGTTATTTAATCTTCTTTGTTGTGTTGTACAAACCACCTGCAGAATTATGACTTAGATGTTGGATAAACACGGAATAATTATAAGATTTGCAGCCTATTCACTGAGCACCGATTGTGCTGAACTTAGCGATGGCATTGCATTGGTAATTTAACTTTTCCATGTCTCCTTTGGTTAGTATTTGGCTTAACTTCAAGCGTTACTGTGTATCACAGGACTTCAGCAGTTCATGGGATATCAAAGCTACTCCTACCTTTTTCTTTCTCAGAGATGGGCAGCAACTGGACAAGCTTGTGGGGGCGAGCAAGCCAGAGCTGCAGAAGAAGATAACTGCCATTTTAGACTCGGTGGCTGAGAGTGACAAATGATTGTTGTGTTGGCTTCCGTATTTGAGAGTGCAGCAATTAGCATTTTTATCCATTGTGTGCTTAGTACTTTGGTTATTGATTGTGAGCCATTTGTCTGTAGATTATGCCTGGCATGTAAATATGACCAAATGAAAATTTTGGAACCTCCACTGTGAATAAGCAATCCCAGTGTATTCTTCTAGTAACATTGCTCCCCAAATTTGAATCTTCTTTTCCTATTAACCGTATCATATTTGAATCAGACCATAGTTGGTTGGTCTGATTCCAGATTAAAACTCTCTTTCGACTGTTGAATTTGATCTAAATTGAACCGAACTGAGATCAAATCAAAATCAAAAGAAAAAACATCTGAACTAGAACGGATCAGACCAAACTGGCAGCCATCTAGCTGCGGCTGTAAGGTGGAGGTCCATCCAACGCCGTGGGAACTGGGAAATGAACAAGGTTAAACCTCAATTATTATCCATGCTTGAAAGAAATGATCAAGGTTAAACATCACTGTAGAGATATAATCTCACTATATCTATAACTGTACTGTCAATATCATCAATTTTCAACTATTATCATTACTGAAATTACTACCACTACTATTATTATGACTATCACCCTAATCTAATATTGCTAATACCGACATCCCATGACTATCATTCATTGCTTCATCAAAACCACCATTATAATCACTGAAATTAATGTTGACACCACCATTTCCTAACCACTATTAGTTCAGTCATTTTTAAAATGGTTGACATTAGTTATAAGTTTCAGCATTTACTAATTTATTTATACTTCAATTCTTATTTATTTTTAGTATTAAACCTACAAACTACAGTGGTAAAATTGTTTCTCTTAAATTTCTTAACATCTTGACGAGTATGGTTTAAGCCTTAGAACATTGTATTTTAAAAGATTAAAACCAAATTGATAGTGCATTATTTTTTGTTACTTAAAAATTTTATAACATTTCTATATTGTTATTATTATTTGTTTAACTCTGGATGAGATTCAAAATTAAAATTTTATGATTTTAATATTATTAAACTAAAGTTTATTAATAATTTGTGTGATTTTCATACCCACAAAAGCAAATTCCAATTGATAGAATGGATAAAAGCAATAGCTCGCGGCTTATGGTGTGATGTGGATGCAGACTCGAAATCTCATTGATTCTTGCCGTGCTGTCCGTTAGAAAGTGTTCATTGATGTAATAGTTGTTAGTCCATACGAGCATGTGAACCAACCCTACTTGCAAACAGCTATTTATTCCATTTTAAAATAGAAGGAAAGGGACCTCTTCCAAATTCAGAATTCGTGTGGACCAGTCCGCCCTGTCGGAACATATATATTCCAGTGACTTTTGGCACATCACAGATGCCAGTCTTCATTTTCCTATTTTCCTTAAAAAAAAAAAACTCCAAAATTCATTTTTATTTTTAAATATTTCAAACTAAATATAAAAGATTTTTTTTTCATGAATATTTCAAATTCAGATTTGAAAAAAATATTATTTTAAATACAATTGAAAATTTTATTTAATTATTTTAAAATTTTTATAATTAAATATATTAAATTTAATTTTTTTAATACCTTTAAAAGAAATGATAATGGTATCATTTTAGTTTGAAAAAGAAAATAAAGAAAAAGAAACAATTGAGTGCCATCACACCTAATCAACAACAATTATATTAATGATTAATATATGTTTTGGTTAACATTAAAATTCAAATGTATAAAACAAAAACTCACACACCCTCTCTCTTAATATTCAAACCAAAAGATAAGGCTGGCAGCCTACACAAAGTAGAAAACCACTAACACTTGCCCACGTTCTGCCAGTTGATCCACCTAATTGGAAAAGAAGGGAAGACTTGGCAAGATCTAAGCATGAAAATATACCAAACAATATAATGCTATGCTGAATCGAAGTGCAAACACCTTATTTTTTACTCTCTTTCAAGTAATTTTAGATACAGATTATAACTAACATGATTAGAACATACCATAACATTAAAAAAAAAAAAAACCTTGACAGTGGATGGAAAATTCCTTTGATGATTGACAGGGGATGGAAAATTGCAGATTTTGGTAGAGTAGCAAATGCAGTCCCTTTTGATCTCATCGACCTTTCGGGTTCATGATCTGCGAGAACACAGCGCTTGGCGTCAACCCATCTGAGTCTTCACTTGCAAGGCTCCGGCCACCTATGCTCATGCTCATTCCGCTGCTCCTTGAATCTGTGATGTTACCATCAAAGCCAGGGGAAGCATTAAGATCTTTCTTCCCTTTAAAAGCAGTATTAAATGGCGTTTCCTCATCATCTATTCCGCTGATACCTTTGCCACTCTCCTCTGCACTCTCTTGTAGCTGCAAAGCAAACTCTAGGTTCCATAGCACATCTCCCATGGATGGCCTGTCAATGCCCTGATCAGCCACACATTTCATTGCAGTCTCAGCAAACTTTTTGAAGCATTCAGGCGCAATCTTCCCCTTCAGATAGGGGTCAACAATCTGATCCAGAATGCCTTTCTTGTAGCAATGAGCAGCCCACTCTGCCAAGCTGACTTGCTCCTTTGGCAGCGTTGGGTTCAAGGCTGGTCGAGCACACAAGATCTCAAACAGCACAACTCCAAAAGAGTAAACATCTGATTTTTCAGTTAGTTGCTGCCGCCTAAAATACTCTGGATCCAGATATCCGAAACTACCCTTCACCACAGTGCTAACATGGGTGTTATCCAGTGTAGGACCTGTTTTTGACAAGCCAAAATCAGAAACCTTTGCAACCCATTTCTCATCCAAAAGAATATTTGTTGTCTTGACATCTCTGTGGATAATAGTGTGTTTGGCACCAGTGTGGAGATAGTGTAAACCACGAGCTGCACCAATGCATATCTCAAGCCTTTGCTTCCATGGCAAGGGAGGCTTTTGGGTTTTGTATAGATGCTCACGCAGAGTCCCATGCGCCATGTAATCATAAACAAGGATCATCTCACAGTTCTCCTCACAATACCCAATCAATGAAACAAGGTGACGGTGTCGAAGTTTTGAGAGCATTTCAATTTCAGTCTGGAACTCATGCACACCCTGCTCAGAAAGTGGATTGCCACGCTTGATTGCAACTTTTGTCGTCCCACCATCAATTTCCCCCTTGTAGACTTTGCCAAAACCTCCCACTCCAAGGAGCAAAGCCTCATCAAAATTGTTGGTTGCAGCCTTGATGTCAGCAAATGAGAAGTGGCGGCAAAGGTTTGAAGGTAAAGAGGAAGCATAACTTCCCGTCGTGTTTGTTTTGGCAGAACCAGCAGAGTGAGAATTTCCATACAGAGAAAGAGGAAGCCACCCAGATGGCCCATCACTTGCACTTGCCTCCTTCCCCAGTCTATGACGACGAGAAGCAGCAATAACACAGCAACCAATGACAAGGGCTAGAATAACTCCACCGCCTACACCCCCAGCTATAATTGCTTTCTGGTTCTTTGAATGGCCAGAGCCTGATGATGGCCTCACCAATGAAGGGTCAATTACTTCCTGTTTAGGAGCAGGGATTGGATTGGGCCCAGCAAGATTACCATCGGGACTGCTAATTTTGAATATCTCCACTCCATTTAAGATTGCATCATAAAACATGGACTTCAAAACTGAATCTGTATTTGGATGAAGTGCAAGCCACAGATTCTGCTGAGGGCTCCCACCAGAAACAAGCACCACATAATCCTTGTGCACTGGAACTCCATTGTGTTGATTTGCCCAGGCAACCACATCAGCCTGATCCTCGGCAGTTTGATTATTGAGGAAGATGCTGAATACTCTCTGATTAATTTTGGTTATATTTGAAGCAACTTCACAAAAATGGAGCCTAACCAAATAACTGAAACCAGAGTCGACGCTAAAAATCCAAGTCAAATTGTAATTCACGTTGATGTTAGCGCTTGGCCCCATTGATCTAGCGGTAGAATAGACATCAAGTGGTGCAATATACGGAGGCACAGGGCTTTCAATCGTCATGTTTGGATCAGCAGACTCTGGAACACCAAACGCTGCTCCATAAAGATATGGCTGGTCATCAGACCAAGACCTAAGCATACCGGTATCTCCTGATGGCGAGATATCGTTCCCACCCACATTTAACCGATAAACATTCTCAAGTGCAGTACTATTATCAATAGTAAATGGAGAGGTATTACCCACTATCATTAGAGTTCCATCAGTACTACCATAAATATCAGGCATGGACACTATCTCAATCCCATTCACAAATGCATAAGCCTTTAAAGAATTTGAAGACGGGCTGAAAGTTATATTCAACGTTCCACCATCTACATTAATCGAGTACTCCTTAACAATAAAGGCATAATTCAAAGCTTCCGTTGTTTGAGCAACACTGAAGTTCTTAAGAAGGGTATAAGACGCAGCTGTGACGGAAAAGAGAGCATCAGATGCATTAAGTCCACCGTATGAAGCAGGATAGAAATACAGACGGACGAATTTGCGACCAGCGGCCAAAGGGAAACTATAGGTAAAACTAGAGCGAAAAACACGAGCAGTCATGAAAGGGACTTGAGGGACTGCAGGGTCTTGGGTGGCAGCAGGGGCTATGGATGAATTCACAGACGACGCCAAGAACTTAGAACCTTTATCGGCAGTCCATTTCTGACCATCGGTATCGGTGACATCCGAAGTTGCCCCACAATCTAGGAGGATTTTATCGGTTGGCAAATAATTTTGGGCAATGACAACAAGAATTACAGAAGCCAAACAAAGTAAAAGGAGAGGAAAAGCAGGAAAACACCTACCCATTCTCAGTATGGACTCCAATTTGACAATGGAAGCAGAATTAACGATTTATATGAAGCGGAAAATAGAGAAACCCTTTAGCCAAATCCAAATCAGAACCCCAAAAAGATAGATTTTGAGAAAGCAAAGTCGAAAAAGCAAGATCTGACTGTTGAACCCAGTGAAATCAAGTTCAACGCCTCAACCGCAACCTTTCAGATATCAAAAAGTAAAAAGCCCACAAAAGAACAAGAAACCCAGATCCACAAAAACAATTGGATAAAGAAGCAGATTACGAGAAGCTAAAAACCAGCACTAGATTGCCGGGTAAGCAACCATTAGCAGAAAAAGAAAGAGAATTCAAGCCATTTTCAGCTCAAGAGATTGAAAAAGATAAACTGACGGTGAGTTCTTACCTAGAAGGCGTGGCAGAAATCAAACCCAGTGGATCAAACCAGAGAGGTCGCAGAGGGAGAAGGACAGGGTCAGAGCTCAGAAGTGAGACATCCCAACAAGCAGAAAGTGGCTGAAATCGTCAGATGGAAGTTAACTCGGTTAATTTAAGACAGAGATACAATTAAGTAGTCATTTAGTCGCTAATTATCTATTACATACTAAAACATAATTATTTAAAAAATTAATAATATAAATTTTGATGTTGAAATGACGAGAATGACCTTGAAGGCATACTGAGTTGCCTTGTGATTGGATGACAGGTAGGCAGCAAAGTGATTTGCACATTCCAAACGCGTGTAAAAGACGGTGCGACGCGTTTGTCTTTTATAGGCCCTTAATGCCCAGCTTGACTGAGTTGTTTGGCATTTTCCAAACTTCCTTTTTAAAATATTTTACATATTTAGTTATAATATTAAAAATTAATTTTTAGTGATTGAATTGTAATTTTCTTTTCAATCTATAAAGTGATATAGCACCGTTAAAAAAAATTAAATTATTTTTTAAGATAATCTTAAAATAATTTTTCAGTATTATTAAATTAAGATTCATTAATAAAATTAAATTATTATTAATATTAAGCAAAAATGAAATTTATTTATCGATTAGGTCTACCTAAATTATGTATATGTAGGCTTGACTAACAAAGCACTATAAATATTAGGTATCTTTCTCAAGAGAAAAATTATATTTAGACTGATTTAATAATTTGAGTGATACGTCTCATGTTGTTTTTATAAGCACGAAATATCTGAATTAGAAATAGTAAGATTAATTTTTATAATAATAAATAAAAATAAAAAATATGTTGAAATTTTTTAATTTCTTAATCCAAAATAAATGTTTGATGATCAATTGATCAATTAATTTAGTAAAAAATTAGAGTTAGTACTAATTTTGTTAATACCATCTAAAAAATTCGATTAAATTGTTTACTTATTTTTAATATATATATATATATATATAACAATTAGACCATGTCAATTATAAATGAAAGACGTTAAGGTCAAAGTAAGCAATGAAGTGCAAGTCATCTTCATCCTTTGACAAGGAAAATGCCTAGAAATGGCATTCAACAACAAATCCTTTGCTAAAATTAGTTCCAATAGATTTTATTAATTAATGGTTGGCTGTTTCTAATGAAAATGTGATTAATTTTCTATACTTCCACTTGTTTATTGCATGGATTAACTACAAATTAATAATTTTGAAGGTCTTGCCATTAAATTAATAATTTAATATCTGAATGTCTATTCATCAAATTGAGATTCTCTTAAATTTTGGTGTATATAACCTATCATGTTAGTATAATTTTATTTATTAAATTTAAAATCAATTGTTGAGATTTTATTTTTTAATATAGAACTATCATTTTTTGAAAAAAAAAAGTTTAATTTTTATAAAAATGTCAATCATCCCATTTTAATAAAAAATGCTAGAAATTATTCAAACATGATAAATCATGATAAAATGATTTAAAACTTATAACCACCGAAAAAGTGTTGAGCATGTTGTGGACTATTGGCCTTGAGCTTGAGAATTTTGCTTTGTTAGAGAGTGAAAATCAAGCTAAATCTCTTTAGCGATTTAATGTGTGAACTGTGAAGAAGGCTAAAGCAAAAAGAGAAACCATACTAGAGGATCATTATTGGAGAAGAAAGCTAGACCAATACTCAAATGATCAAATCCTCATCAGCTCATTGATTTCACAGTAGCTCTAGCTAGTGCAAACTCAGAATGGAATAATAAATTTAAAAAACAAAGAAGGGTTATGACAAGGGTCATCAAAGCAAGTCAGTGAGACTCTTTAGTTAGTTTAGCTCACCTGTCTGTATTGAGAGTCATACTGACTCTTACCATATCGATTCATTGCTCCATTCGTACAAGCCGCTGCTTCTTCTTCTTCTCCTTCTTGCTCCTCCATTATCTCAATCCTATTCCTACAAGCCATTAGCTAGCCAAGGACAAACGAAGTGGATCGATTTCTTTCTATATATAGCGATAGTTGTTGGTGTATTTGTTGATATATGCAATGAAATTGTCACTTTGACGTGATGACATCTGAACAGAAAGCTAGTTTAATAATACTTTCAGGGTCTCATTATCTCGTTGGACCCTTCTATAACTTACCTTGGGAGTGATACCTCCAACTTTGCTTACGTATACAGCTACCTAAATTATCTACATCGCTGCTGACCGTGTTTGGAAGAGAAGGGAATGGTAGAGACAAGAAAGAAAAGATTTTCTTTGCTTTGAAGCCAGAAGGTTGCTTCTCACTTCAACACTCTTCTTGAAAATCACAATTCTGTTACCCAGCATAAGAAAAAAAAGTATTATGAGATGCTAGATATAAATATGTGGTCCAAGGAGGAGGCAAAACGTATCATACTACTGATTGGTCAATACCATGGATACCCACAAGAGAATATTTTGGTTTAATAACATTCTTTCACTGGCTTTTTTGCTTATGTTCCTTGTAAGTCCCAAGTCCAGTAATGGCTTTAATGTTCCAGCTGGGAATGAGCAAGTTGAACTGACAGTGGAGGAAGTGGACAGCCATTTACCATATTCTAGTGCCAGTCAAGGGTAATTAGCATAAGGATGTATAGTATTTAGTATCATGTTCCTCAAATTTGTAGATTTCTAACTATGATGACTTATATGATTATTTTGGTTATTCTTGGATATAATTTTCAGGATTTATCAGGTGAATGATATGGAAGAAGATGCATGGGAAATGGTGGGGAAGAAAGGGATCCAGTTTGTGGTCAATGACCAACCTTTCTATGTTAATGGCTTCAACACATACTGGCTGATGGTATTTGCTGCGGACCAATCTACCAGAGGAAAAGTCACTGAGGTTTTCCAGCAAGCATCTTCAGTGGGTCTTACAGTCTGCAGAACTTGGGCATTTAATGACGGCCAATGGCGTGCTCTTCAGAAATCTCCAGGTGTTTATGATGAAGATGTTTTTAAGGTAATTCTAACCGTTTCTCAGGTTTGATATTGTTTTCAGAATTCAATTGCAGTTGAAATGATAATATAGTTTTGCCATAACACTGCAATTTCTCAGCTCATTTCACTCTTTCTGGTCTTTTGAGCTCCAGGCCTTGGATTTTGTGGTGAGCGAAGCAAGAAAGTACAAGATCCGGCTCATTTTATCGTTAGCTAACAACTGGGATGCATATGGTGGCAAAGCACAATATGTTAAATGGGGAAAAGCTTCTGGACTTAATTTGACATCTGATGATGATTTCTTCTCTCATCCTACTCTCAGAAGCTACTACAAGGCTCATGTTAAGGCAAGTTTCTTATCCTTTTTCCTACCAGCTTCCATTGATCAATACCATTCCATTTGGTTTAAATGGAAATTCCCAGATGGAAGTACTTCTCAAGTTTTGATCTCCAAACCTTGTGTACTTATCTCTGCTTACATTTTCTATGATTTAGACGGTGCTCAACAGAGTTAATACGCTCACAAACATAACTTACAAGGATGATCCAACAATATTTGCATGGGAATTGATGAACGAACCTCGATGCACCACAGATCCTTCTGGTGATAAATTGCAGGTTTGTTTCTTCAATCTCCAGCACTTGGTGCAGCATTGAACATATATAATTTCCTCAGCTAGTAGTGTAGAATGTATCCTGCGCTTTTGCCAATGTCATCACATCTTGAAAGAAAGTGAATTAATATCTTTGTTTTATAGTCATGGATACAAGAAATGGCAGTCTACATCAAAAGCATGGATGCAAAACATTTAGTGGAGATTGGATTGGAAGGATTTTATGGTCCCTCAGCTCCAGAGAGGGCTAAATTCAACCCTAACACTTACGCAACACAAGTTGGAACTGACTTTATAAGGAACCATCAGGGTCTTGGTGTTGATTTTGCATCTGTTCACATTTATGCAGACTCTTGGTAAGTGACATGAAATCTTATTTTTTAGTAATCATCAACATCAGCAAGTCCATTCTTCACAGAGTATGCATACATCAGAAAACTGCCTTCTCATGACCAAATCCAAACTGATAGAAGCAATGCCTCTTCTCATCATATACATCTTTGCTTATTTATCTTCAGCTGCATCATCTTTTCCCTTTTATAAGATAAGGGTAAGTAACTAACCAAAATTCATGGATGTAGGATTTCGCAAACGATTTCTGATGCTCATATTGAATTCACTAAATCATGGATAGAAGCCCACATTGAGGATGCTGAGAAATATCTAGATATGCCTGTCATATTTGCAGAGTTTGGTGTATCATCAAAAGACCCTGGTTACAATTCCTCATTCCGTGACACCATGTTCAGTACAGTGTACAAGACCCTTCTGAACTCCACAAAGAAAGGTGGAAGTGGGGCTGGAAGCCTTCTGTGGCAGCTGTTCCCTGACGGGACAGATTACATGGATGATGGGTATGCAATTGTTCTATCAAAATCTCCTTCAACATCAAACCTCATTTCCCTGCATTCCACACGAATTGCAATCTTCAATTCCATGTGTTCTTGGAAATGCAAATGGGGCTGCAAGAAGAAGAATGCCTTGGAGACATTCCTTTTCCATGATGAGTTGTAAAGTACTTGGCCAATGACAGAAGGAAAGGAAAAGGATCCAAGTAATCACAATAATATGAACTTGTTTTTATCTCCGAAAATATGAAATATTGATTTCCTATTGTATATAATAAACAGGGAAAGCTACAAAGAAAAAGAGAACTGTCAACTATGTATATCGTGAACTATACATCATTTCAATGGTCTGCATATCGAATGAACTGTGTTTTATTTTATTTTTTTATTTATTTATTTTTAATAAACAGGGAAAGCTACAAAGAAAACGAGAACTCTCAACTATGTATATCATGCACTATACATCATTTCAATGGTCTGCATATCTAATGAGCTGTGTTTTATTTTATTTATTTATTTATTTTCATTTCATTGGTGTCCACTGCAATCGAGAGCATATTAAACATTAAATGACAAGTAGATGGTACGTATCAACAACATGAAAACTCAAGGCACCGATATGCTCTGGGTGTTTTTCGCTTTCAGATGTTACACTTGCAGGGCAACGGATATGCCAACTTTAATGTTATCTTACGCAGCCTGTTTCTTTGTCTTAGAATTATTGCCATATTCTATCAAGTACATCATCTGTGTCTCGAAAGTATAAAGCTCTGGATAAAAATATCAGAATATGGATTTTAATCAGTTGATCTTGTTACTAAAGCATGGAACAATTATCCCAGTCAAAACAACACCAGAACATACAAAATCCCAAAATAAACAACACCGAAAGAGGCTTCTCCCAATTTATTTTCAATCACAAAACTCGCACTCTTCAAGCCCAGCTGCAGAGGAGCCAGAAGGCCTGCTTTCAATGGCATCTACTAGAACACCAGGCCCTGCAGTTAACTAAAATTCATGACAGCGCAGCAAGATATCAATAATCCCCATTCCAGAAACTCTGATAAATATAGGGAAATGATCCAGATTCCAGATGCAGAGTGCTACCTTATTCATCTGGGATGTTTACAAAATATGCATTGCACCTTAGCAGTTAATGAAAGAACGTGAGTTATGGTAGAAAGTAGAAGCAGGCCTTAAAGCAGACAGCTAAAGAATTTTAGGATGCTGTTGAATTGCAGCTGCTGTTTGAGATAGTAGAAAGGCCACGCCACTACTTCATTTAGGAGCTCTTGTGCTGTGAGCTCTGGCTTGCTTCTAAAGAAATTCAGTTTAAGCGTCAATCTTTTCCGAGCGACATTTCCCAATTTATCCACAATATGTGGACAATGAAGATATCAATTTCTTGAAAAATATTAAACTCTCAAACGCCAATCAGCAAGACTTTTGTTTGAATGTGTGAAGAAGTAACACACAATCCACGGTAATTAAGTAAGAATTTCAAATACAATTCAACAGATCAAATGACCTTTTGTCCATTGGCAGGCACAGTATACTACATCCCATAAGACGATAACCAAATGTTTTCTGAATAAAACCATTTCAAACTCGCACCATGCAAATTGACAAATATGACAAGCTACCACACAGGGCTGTTCTTTTGAAGGAACGAGGCTGCGGGCCTCACATAAGTGAAGTTCACAAAAGGGTTTACATTACTCTTGGGGCTGGCAGCTGGAGAATCTGACAGTGGCATGTCAGTCCATCGCTTCTCAAAATTTGCAATGCAGTGCTTCCCAGCTACTTCTGGACGGAAACTGGGCTGGATCTCCCTCGCCTCCAATTTCTTCCAGTTGATTGGCTTCAACCACTTGTGACGCTTAATTTCTTCACTCCCTGTAGGTCCACTTCCTAGGCGCTTGCTGGCATCTTTTTGTAGCAGCTACATGCAAAACAAAAAAAAATCTCTGAGTTTCTCATTCAGTAATCATTGTTCCGTCAGAAACTCTCCCACCCCGCTACCCCCAAAAACCCTACATCAATTAGAGCCATGAACATTTACCCCTTTCAACAAAGAATGTGCTTCACTTGACAAATAAGCTGGTAGTTTGATCTTGTCCCTAACTATCTTCTGTTGAATTTTCTCCCTGTTCCCACCAATAAAAGGAGGCTGCAGGAGCAACAATCAAGCCATGAAATGCTATAATTATAAATCACAACCTTTAAATGACCAGCTCAAGGGAAAACAATAACAAGGGACAACACGAAGAATTTAGACAGAAAAACCAACCTTTCCGGTTAGCATCTCATATAATAGAATTCCTACACTCCACCAATCTGCGGCCTTATCGTGGCCCCTCCCAAGAACAATTTCAGGTGCCATATATTCAACTGTTCCACACATTGAGTTTGATCTTGTATTTTCGCCAAATTGCTTTGCCAGGCCAAAATCAGTCAACATTACCTAGACAAAACATTACGTATAATATCAGAATTCTTATTTCTAATTTCCTATGTACAGTGCATTTTGGTGCATCTGTCAATTTGTGTGTGTGCGAGAGAGAAAGAGAGAGATTACATGGCCATCAGCATCCAACAGGATATTTTCAGGTTTTAGATCCCTATGCATTATACCATTTGCATGAAGGTGGCTAACAGCAGAAACAACCTCAGCAGCATATATACGAGCCAGATCCTCTCTACAACACAATTGCAACGGCTCACAAACTTTAAGCCTTAGCTTTTAACAAAAATATCCAAACACAAAAAACTAAGATACCTGAAAAGGCCATGATGATAGAGCTGAAAAAAGAGGTGACCCCCATTGATGAAATCCAAAACAAGGTATAATCTATATTTGGTCTGCAAGCCAGGAACAACCCAATGTCAATATTCCAACTACCTAAAAGGTAAAGTGGAAAAAAAAATGGTAACCTATATTAGCATCTACTGACCAAAAAATATAAGAAAAAGAAAATTCCTCAATGAAATATATTTCATCCTCTTAAAAAGCTAAAAGCATGTAAAAACTAGAGAAATCCAAAATTCAAGTGAAGTTTAGATGAAAGATTACCTGGAAAGAGTATTTAAGTTGGACAATGAAGGGATGATCTATTTTTGTCAGAATATCCCTCTCTGCTTTCATGTACTCAACATGATTCTTCTCCACTATCCTGTCTTTCCGCATGACTTTCATCGCATATATTTCCGATGTACCCTTCTTCCTAACCTGATAAACTTTCCCAAAAGCACCTTGCCCAACAACTTTCAGAACCTCAAAATCATCAATCCCTACACCACGGACCTCCAAAGAATCTCCACTAGCATCCTCAACAGCTTGCTCATCAGCATCATCATCTATAGATGATTCCTCAAGTTCCACTAGTTCCATAGAATCCTCCGTCTCATGTAAAGTGAGTTTATTGAGCTTCAGTGACTGGCTAACACAAGAAGAGGGACCAACCAATGAATGTGAACGGTTGTAAATAACAACTGGATCATCATAAATAAGCTCAGAAACATCTGTCCCAGCCAAAGGATTTGCCAAATCACCATTCACTTGGGTTGATGCATGGACTGGCAAAGGACCAAATACATCTGCAAAGTCTAGCTCAACGTGGTCTGAGACTAGAATGTCTGGAGGGTTCTCAGGAAAAAGCAACTGGCTTTGCAATGGTTTGTATATGGAGGTCTTGGTCAACCCAGACGATTGAGAGGAAACCATGTTACCAAATACTATTAAGGTGCCAACTGCAGACAGCTTAAACAATCACTCTCCACAGAAGCCAACTGCAGTTGGCCAAATTTATCACGGGCTAAATTGTGATCTCTGTACAAGTCTCCAAGATAAGAACTGCAGAGAGACTCCTATCAATAGCCTTAACCAAAAGAAAGTTATCGTGTGCAATAGGAGTCCCCAGAAACTTTGGCAACAAGCAAAACAGAATCCAGAAGAAGCAGCTGTTGTTGTTTCCCAATTTGCAGGAAACAGAGGATGGTCCAGTGGTTCTTGAATTCATTAAGATCAAATCTGAAATTCAATTTGAAACCCCTGGATGAGAAAATCATAAATATATTTTATAAATTAATCAGATAACAATATAAACAAATCAAAATTACGTCCTGCCCTGACAGGAGACTGGATAAAGTGAAACAGACAAACCCAGATGAAATCCGGAAGGGAAAAAGGGAAAAAAGTGAACTGATTTAAACAAATTTCATAATAATTAGATAAGCAAAAAACATGTATATGTTCTATAAAATTTAAAATCACTCTCTAAAGAATATCTCAAAATAAAAATAATAACTCCAAAAACCTAACCTGAATTAACCTAACGAATGGTCGCAAAGTAGAGCAAATATGAATAAAATAAGGCGGGAAACAGAGATCTAGAGAACCAAATCTAGCAATAGAACCCAATTACTCAAAGATAACACGTAAAATTAAAGAGTAGAAAGGAAGGTACCTGAGAGAGGATGCAGAGTAGAGAGTGCGATGGGGACGAGTTATGAGACGTGCAGCCAAAAAGAGATCCTGAAGCGGTGGTGCCGCGTCGCCACTTATATTGAAAGCGTGAACGTGACCGGTTCTTTTACGGGTCTGTTTTGCATTATTATTAAAATTATCGTTAAAAAAAATATTTTTTAAATATTTTAATTAAAAATTATTAAAAAATAAATATAATTAATTTTAATTATAAAAATAATAAAATAATTTTTTTAAATTATTTTTTTAATAATATTTAAAATAATATTTTTATTTAAAAAAATAATTTTAAATTCCAAAATTCAATGTTATTCAGGGTTAAAATCGGTGATGCTCCGAAATTTTACCTCTGAAACGTGGCGTGGTTTTAGAGGTTGATGCAATAAAGTGAAGATCCGTGGACCAAACCTGCTCCTTTTTTTTTGGTGTTTTTCCCCTTCTTGGTATATGTCCTCTTAATAAAAAAATAATATTAATATTTGTTTTGGTTTTTTTTTTATTAATGACAATAAGTTAAATAAATCTTTAATTTTTTTTTGTTTAGATAAGTCTTTTAATTTTAAAAATATGTCAATAAGTTAAAATTAATAATATCACTTAACGTTATCAAAAAAAAATGGTAAAATTAATTATTTTTTAAATAAAATATTAATTTTTATATTTAAATAATTAAAAATACATAAAAAAAATTAAAAAAAATATATTATTTGAAATAAAATATTATATAAAAGTTAAACTGTCATGAAAATAAACACAAACAGGAATAACGAATTGTCAATTGCTTTAATTATTAAAAGAAATGCAAATTGAGTTTGTTTCTACAAAATAATTACTTGTTTTCTGCTAATGAATTAACATGCATTTCAATAAAAAAAAATAGGGAAAAAATATAAAGTAATCCCAAACGGTTATTGATTAAAACTCTATAATAAAAAAAATAATATAATATATTTTCTCTATTTCTTTTAGACCTTTCATCAAATAGATTGTGAGTATCACAATGTAAAATAACCAATATCAATGGAAAGCATAAAAATCCCAATTAACTGTTGATTCATCATAGTCCAAATTTCTAATAAGAAATTCATGACTTTTACCATTAATTTTTATATCGTGGCATTGGGCATGATAGATATAGAGGTGGAAGTAGAGGCTATGGCCATTGTTGCTGAAGAATGGGTGGCCTTGGTTGTGGATAGATGAGATCGTTAATATAGACAACTCAAACTGCTTGACTCCCCTTTTCCCTTAAGAACCCAACTGGCCATCTACTTTTGCTCTTTTGCCCAACTCATTGCCAACGACATAACAAGCGAACTAGCAATCTAAACAACTTTGATGCACTCCACATGCTCGAGTCGACTATCAAGAAGAAGAAGAACACAGAAGCAAAAACAAAATTAATTTTTCTTTCATTAATTTTATTTTTTAATTTAAAAAATGTCATATTACTTTTTTGTTGTCTTTAATGGTGAATCGTGCAGTCATGTGATTGAGTTTGACTTAATTGGATTAAGTTATATAAAGTTTATTTGATTTAATTTTAAAGTTAAAGAATTTATTTGAACCCAAAAGAAGTTTAAGAATTTATTTAACTTTTGATTAATAGTTTAAGGGTCAAAATAGATATTTTATCTTTATTAATTAACTTTTTATTTAACATAATATTATTTTATTTAAAATATAATTGACTTATTTTTTATAAAATAAATCTTATTTTTTATTATGTTATTATAAAATATGTGATTTTTTTGAAATAAATATATCTTTAAATATATTAATTAAGGTACATTAAAAATTAATTTAAAATTAAATTTAACTTTTTTTTAATTATAATATTTAAAACTACAAATGAATTTTAAAATATTTGAAAATTTTTTTTTTTTTTCAAAAATTGTCACGACCCAACCTATGGGCCGGACCGGCACTAGGACCTGGGCCAGCCTAAAGCCCCCGAGGCCCGTAGTAAGCCTAACTGTTCACTTACCCAATGCTGAGGCCCATTTGGGCCCAATTTCAAGAAAACAAACGGACAGAGTCTGGCCATAAAATGGACTTACCAACGGGGAGTTTTTGACTCACCCGACCTGTAAACACAATAAACAATCCATTGGGGAGCTCAGCTCACCCTCCACATACTCATCAACATAATAATAAATGGGAGCTCAGCTCCCTCATCCAATCCATCAAACAGACTTAAAATATTAAGTTTACAGGTCCAACATGATAATAATATTACAGACCAAATTCAAATAATTACTGCTAACACATGCGGAAATTCTAGGAGTAAATAAAATTACACAAATATTAATAAACAACCTGCGAAGTAGAAAAGCAGGTTAACCCAGAACAAAATATCCTCCTGCGGCCTGTAAAAATTTTTGAACAGGAGTGAGCGTTCGACTCAGAGAGTAAAATATCAATTTTAACCATAATCTCTATAACTATCTAGAACTAATGCACCCTGTAGAGTGAAATGCAACATCAACAACATTTTCACATCATAACATCAAAAAGGTAATTTGGAGCACTCACACACCCTGTAGTATCAATCATAACATATGGGAGCTGATCCCTATCTGACTCTCTTAAATCCAACTTTGGTGCCGGTGAATTACTCAAGATCGGACTTCCACTTAATAACCAAAACGAGGGTCCCAGCCAATTACTCAAGACGTTACTACCCCTCTAAGGATCGGGTCCCAGCGAATTAAAAAAGCCTTGACTGCACCGACCTATCCATAGTCAACACCAAATCACACGCACGCAAACGCACGACACCGCTCCAAATTACCACAACAACATTCATGGCACATTATGATTATGAATGCAACATAATTCGTGCCTAGAGTTTAACTACATAAATATATGCATATAAGTGATGCATGGGCATCTTGAACATATAATAATATCGAAATTACAATTAAAATTAATATTTTACTCACGGACTTGGCGACAATCATCGTGGCGGTGGCGGAGGAAGAAGGTCATCGGCTCACCTAACAATCATATTACATTTATTTAATACAATCGACTCAATACAAACAAAGAAAAGACCAATTCGTCCTAAGTCGTGTAGAAAATCCGTGAGTCTCCCTATACCTAGGACCTACCTAACCTGCAAAAGGGCTAAAAACGCACTTCTATATTCACAATCCATATATCAACAGTTCAATCATATCACACAGCCCCTCCTGGGCCCATCAAATCAATCATCCATCACAATACGCAAAATTTCAATTTAGTCCTTATTATTGATCATTTTTGCAAAAACTGCTCAAACAAGCTCTAAAAATTATAAAACTTTGCCCCGCGGTCCTTAGTAATATTACTAAGCTATTGCAAAAAGAATCATAATTTTCTAAGCTACCACGCATATTTTATGGATTTTTAATCCTATTTAAGCACTAGAAAATTACGAAAAAATAAGGTTCGGGTTTACCTTTGCCGATTCCGACTTCGGGAACGCGCTCGGGACGTCTGAAAATGGGGGGCTAGCCAAAACCTCGGTCCAATTCGGAGACTTTTCCGTGAAGTGCATGCGGCGAAATTTGCGCATCAGCCAATCGCCGAATTTCCGCGAATCGAGGATACCTACACGAAGCCCATAACACGGGGGTTAGTACATAAATTTTTCAGAATTTTCTAAGCTCATTAAATGCTCGGAAAAACACTGCGAAGTTCCGTGGGACCCACCGAAAAACGGTGTCGGAAAAATTCGAAATTTATGTCATTGCGAAGCTCTCGACGAATGGAGAGTGCTGGTGGCCTCGGTTTTCTCGTGGGATTCACGGTTTTCGAGAAATCTAGCCCAAAAGTCGAAATGGGCTAAAATCTTCCCGAGCAAAAATCGGATAAACCGCTCGATGGATTTCGGCGTTCTTGGTGTCTATGGAAAGCTCTCGCCGAGTAGATGATTTTAGACACAAGACCAGGTCCAATTGGTGGCCGGATCGGCGGTTTGGAAGCGAAAGCGCCTTGCGAGGAAGGGAGATCGCGTGCGTTTTCCGGCCGTTCTGGCGGTGCCAGTGGAGCAGTGGAGGCGGCGCCGTGAGGACGCGAGGAGGCGGTGGCCGTGGCGGCGGGAGGAGGAAAGAGAAACGAGAGAGAGAAGAGGGGAGGGACGACGCGCGGGGAAAGAAAAAGGAAGAAGGAAAAGGGCCGATCCGGTCCGGTTCGATTCGGCCGGTTCGATTCAGGATACAAAATTTTGAATTTTTACTCTGCCTCGGGACCGAAAACGAGGTCCAAAAATTCCGAAAAATTTCCATAAAACTCAGAAAAATACATAGACTCCAAATATATTTTTAGTTTTGCCACGTAGTCTTTAAATTAATTTTTAAAAATCATCAAAGTTTATATTTTCGGAAAATCGAACCCGATTCTTAAAATCCGAAAAATCTCAAAAAAATTCCTAAAATTTAAATAAAATTAAAATACCAAAAATGCTCATAAAATTTAAAATTTTGGGGTGTTACATTCTTTCCCCCTTACAGAAAATTCGTCCTCGAATTTTTACACAAGGCAGAATAAAGCACATGATTATACATTAAACAAGTAAGGGTACTTGCTACGCATGTCCCGCTCTGACTCCCAGGTGCACTCTTCCACTGACTGACTCCTCCACAAAACCTTAACCATAGGGATCTGCTTTGATCTCAGCTGTCTCACTTGGTAGTCCACTATGGCTACAGGTTGCTCCTCAAATGTCAAATTCTCCTTTAGCTCTATCACATCCGGCTGCAGTACATGAGAAGGATCGGGAATGTATTTCCTGAGCATGGAGATGTGAAACACGGGATGAACGTGAGAAAGGTTGGGTGGTAGCTCCAACCGGTAGGCAACTGCTCCAACTCTATCCGTAACCTCAAAAGGTCCGATATACCGAGGTGCCAACTTGCCCTTCTTTCCGAATCTCATGACTCACTTCTTTGGAGATAACTTTAGGAATACATAGTCGCCTTTGCAAACTCCACATCCCTCCGTCTGGGTGTGCATAACTCTTACGCCTCTTTGAAAATTGTTTTGATCGTTCCACGATTAAAGGGAACCATCTCTGAAGTGTCTTGCACTGTGTCTACATCATGCACCTTTGCTTCCCCATTTCTGTCCAACAGGAGGAGACCTACACTTTCTTCCATATTATGCCTCATAGGGTGCCTACCCTATTCTGGAGTGATATCTGTTATTGTAGGCAAACTCCACCAAAGCTAGCTGCTTATCCCATTGACCTCAAAAAGCCAAGACAGTCATGCGAAGCATGTCTTCCGATGTTTGGATTGTCCTTTCAATTTGTCCGATGCATGCGAGGGTGGAAAGGCATCTTGAAGTTCAAGCGTGTGCCAAGAGCCTCCTGCAACTTTCTCCAAAACCGAGAAGTGGCGGGGCCCTCTGTCTGATATTATGGAAGGCGGAACTCCATGCAATCTTATTATTTCTCGAATGTATAGCCGGGCATACTGTGCCACATAATATGTAGTCTTCACGGGTAAGAAGTGAGTGATTTGGTCAAGCGGTCTACAATTACCCATATCGAATCATATCCTCGCGTGAGTGCGAGGCAACGATCCACAAAATCCATAGTGATCATTTCCCACTTCCATTCTGGGATAGGGAGCTCTTGCAGCTTCCCTGACGGTCTCTGGTGTTCAAACTTCACCTTCTGACAAGTCAAGCACTTGGACACAAAGTCTGCAATGTCTCTCTTCATGCCATTCCACCAATAGCTATCTTTCACATCATGGTACATCTTGGTGGAACCTGGGTGGACACTGTACAGTGTGTAGTGAGCCTCTCGCATGATTTCATTCCTGAGGTTGTCTACATCGGGCACACATATCCTAGAACCTTGTACTAGGGCGCCATCATTGGCAAATCCAAACTCACCACCTTCACCTTGCTGTACTCTTTCTATGATCTTCATCAATTGTTGGTCTCTGTGCTGGGAAACTCTAACTCTGTCCCTCAAGTCTGGTCTCACTGAAAAGTGAGCCAACAATACCCCCTCATCTGAAAGATCTAGGATTAAACCTTGATCTATCAACTCATGTACCTCCTGAATTAATGGTCTCTTCTCTACTGAAATGTGCGCCAAACTGCCAGAAGATTTTCTGCTCAAGGCATCTGCCACAACATTGGCCTTTCCAGGGTGGTACTGGATGGTGCAATCATAGTCTTTCAGAAGCTCCATCCATCTCCTCTTTCTCAAGTTCAAGTCCCTCTGTTGGAAGATATACTTCAAACTCTTATGGTCGGTGTATATCTCGCACACTTCACCATACAGGTAGTGTCTCCAGATTTTTAGTGCAAAGATTACAGCCGCCATTTCTAAATCATGGGTGGGGTAGTTCTGCTCATGCCTCTTCAGCTGCCTTGAAGCATAAGTCACTACCTTTCCATTCTGCATCAAAACACACCCTAGGCCAACTCTGGAGGCGTCACAATACACGGTGTATCCTTCACCACTCACAGGTAGTGTCAACACGAGGCGGTGGTTAGACACTCCTTAAGCTGCTGGAAACTCACCTCACGATCATCTGTCCAAATGAATGGAACATTCTTCTGGTCAACTTAGTTAGGGAGCGCCATCTGGAGAAATCTTGCACAAACGCCTATAGTAACCGGCTAAACCAGAAAACTTCGCACCTCGGTGGTATGTTGTAGGCCTAAGCCAATCGATTCTGACTTCAATTTTCTTGGGATCCACTTGAATGCCGTCACTAGAAACCACGTGTCCCAAGAATGAGATGCTTTCTAGCCAAAATTCACATTTTGAAAATTTGGCATATAGCTGGTGCTCCCTCAACGTTTGCAACACCATCCTCAAGTGCCACACGTGTTCTTCCTCGGTCCGAGAGTATACCAGAATGTCATCTATGAATACGATGACAAAACAGTCCAAAAATGGCTTGAACACCCTGTTCATCAAGTCCATGAAGGTCTTTGGTGCATTAGTGAGTCCAAAAGACATCACCAAGAACTCATAATGACCATATCTTGTCCTGAAAGCCGTTTTGGACACGTCCTCATTCCTGATTCTCAACTGATGGTAGCCTGATCGCAAGTCTACCTTGGAAAAGAATCTAGCTCCTTGGAGCTGATCAAACAGATCATCGATCGAGGAAGTGGATACTTGTTCTTCACTGTCACCTTGTTCAGCTGTCTGTAGTCGATACACAACCTCAATGACCCATCCTTCTTTCTCACAAATAAAACAGGAGCACCCCAGGGTGAAGTGCTCGGACGTATAAAACCCTTGTCCAACAGCTCCTGTAGTTGCTCCTTCAGCTCTTTCAATTCTGCTGGTGCCATCCTGTAAGGTGGCATCGATATGGGGTTTGTACCCGGCACAACATCGATGCAAAACTCTATTTCCCTTCCTGGTGGCAACCCTGGAAGCTCCTCTGGGAAGACATCCATAAATTCTCTGACAACAGGAACATTTTCCATGCTGACACCTTCTACAGATGTATCTCTCACCAATGCCAAATACCCTTGGCATCCACGCCTCAACATTTTTCTAGCACTAATTGCTGACACCAAATTATATGGAGCCACGCTCCTGTCACCATCAAAACTAAACTCTTCCACACCAGGTATGTGGAAATACACCTTTTTGTTCCTGCAGTCTAAGGTGGCATAATGAGTTGCCAACCAATCCATCCCCAGGATTACATCGAAATCCATTCGGTAGAGGAACCAAGTCTGTGGGAGGATCTTTCCATCCACTACTACTGGGCTACCGGAAAAACCATATCTACATCTATGTTGTCACTAAGTGGGGTAGCTCTTGACAAAGGGCACTCTAAAGTTGTGGGGTTTCTACCCAACCTCATGGCAAACACAGGATACAAATGAGTGCGTAGCACCGGATCTATCAAAACACGAGCCTCATAAGAATGCACGGAAGAATACCGCCACAACCGCATTGGAAGCTTGAGCATCTGGTGGGTCGGGTGAAAACCCGAGCTTGACCCCTACCCGAGTGGCGTAACCACATCGACTTCTACCTCTGACCGCCTCCAAATCCACGTCCCCCTTGTCCTCGGCCTGTTACCGAATCGATCACTGCCATGTTGGAAGTACCGGATACAATGCGAGGAACATTTGCAATGAACCTGTGACCCCATCCGTGGCTCGCTGAACATGGGGCATTATCTAGCAAAGTGACCGGTTGGCCACACACAAGCATACTCGATCCCATCAAACAAGGTCTGAATGTCCTCTTCACACTGTGCACAAGGTGCCAAGGAGGATCTGAACTGCACTTAACCAGCTAATCGGCGTGACCACCGCTTTGGATCCGCACTGTCGAATCCTCGTGGTGCGTGGTCTCAAACCACTTCTCTTGCTCCTACCCTTTCCTCTGTAATTACCACGCCACCACCGTCGGAGTACCCATGGAAGGGACACCGAGGAACCCTCGCTCTGTTTTCTTTGCTCTCCCTTGTCATCCACAAGATAGCTAATCTCAATCTGCAGCTCGATCAACCACCACATCAAAAGATCGATCCGACATCATGGCTAGGTTCGCATACCTCTGTCAAGCCCCTTTAGGAACCTCTTCACCTTCATTGTTTCGTAGCCCTTCTTTGTAGGGGCATATCTGCTCAATTCGAAATGCAGAGCATATTCATCTCTGCACTGCCATTCTGTCTTAGGGCCTCAAAGGCCCACTGTTTCTGATCTCTGAAGCTTTCTGGCACAAACCGATTGATAAAAAGTTCCACAAACTGAGCCAATGTCAATCCCTCCATCCGGGGTAACACGTAGTCATTCATCGATTGTCTAGGCATAGGCCCCATGACATGCTGCACACACTCTATCAATCTTCTATCAGTCAACTGTAATTCTATTCATGCCTGTCTGCAGGAATCCAGAAACCGATATGCATTGTCTGACACATCATAAGTACCAGGCACCAACTTTTTAAAATTTATGATCTGTTTGTAAGGTTCCCATCTTGGTGCGGTGGACTGCTGCTGCTGTGGAGGGTGGACCATATACTGCGCCATCATGTCGATGGTTCTCTGCAGACCAGCTAGAGTAGCTGCCATGGGGTCCATGGGACCCTGTGCCATGAAAGACTGTTCCTGAACTGTGGGTAGCTGCTCTTCTACTTGAGCAGCTCTAGGCCTCCTACCCTGCCTCCTCGGGGCAGGCGCCTCATCCTGTGCCGACACCTCATCAGGCACATCTGGTTCTGGTGCAGTGGTAGCTCTCCTGCTTCTACGCATTTTCCTGAAATTCAGCAGCATTAGCCCACAAAATTCAAAACTCCACATTGCACAGCTCTATAGACTCATATTTACACACAATATATGAAGCAGAAACTAGAAGCAAAGACGACAATGCAAGACGAATATGGACCCTATTTTTCCGCATGTGACTCCTATTAGACTTTTCCCAACACTTTAGACAACATTCCCTAAGAATCTGGAGCCTAAGCTCTGATACCACATTTGTCACGACCCAACCTATGGGCCGGACCGACACTAGGACCTGGGCCAGCCTAAAGCCCCCGAGGCCCGTAGTAAGCCTAACTGTTCATTTACCCAATCCGAGGCCCATTTGGGCCCAATTTGAAGAAAACAAACTGACAGAGTCCGCCCATAAAAGGGACTTAGCTACTGGGATTTTTTGACTCACCCGTAATGTAAAAACAATAAACAATCCATTGGGAGCTCACCACCCTCCACATACTCATCACCATAATAATAAATGGGAGCTCAGCTCCCTCATCCAATCCATCAAACAGACTTAAAATATTAAGTTTACAGGTCCAACATGATAATAATATTACAGACCAAATTCAAATAATTACTGCTAACACATGAGGAAATTCTAGGAGTAAATAAAATTACACAAATATTAATAAACAACTGCAGTAGAAAAGCGAGTTAACCTGAACAAAATATCCTCCTCGGCTCAGAAAATTTTTGAACATGAGTGAGCGTACGACTCAGAGAGTAAAATATCAATTTTAACCATAATCTCTATAACTATCTATAACTAAAGCACCCTGTAGAGAGAAATTCAAAATCAACAACATTTTCACATAAAAACATCAAAAGGTAATTTGGAGCACTCACACACCTGTAGTATCAATCATAACATATGGGAGCCGATCCTATACACTCTCTTAAATCCAACTCGGTGCCGAATTACTCAAGCTCGGACTTCCACTTAATAACCAAAACGAGGGTCCCAAATAATTACTCAAGCCGTGACTACCCTCGAAGGATCGGGTCCGTGAATTACTCAAGCCGTGGATCGCCTGGCCCTATCCATAGTCCACACCACATCACACGCACGCCAACGCACGCACACTGCTCCAAATTACCACAACAACATTCATGGCACATTAACAGTTATGAATGCAACATAATTCGTGCCTAGAGTTTAACTACATAAATATATGCATATAAGTGATGCATGGGCATGCTGAACATATAATAATATCGAAATTACAATTAAAATTAATATTTTACTCACAGACTTGACGACAATCACGTGGCGGTGGGCGGAGGAAGAAGGTCATCCGCTCACCTGACAATCATATTACATTTATTTAATACAATCTGACTCAATACAAACAAAGAAAAGACCAATTACGTCCTAAGTCGTGCCGAAAATCCGACAGAGTCTCCCCTATACCTAGGACCTACCCAACCTGCAAAAGGGCTAAAAACGCACTTCTATATTCACAATCCATATATCAACAGTTCAATCATATCACACAGCCCCTCCTGGGCCCATCAAATCAATCATCCATCACAATACGCAAAATTTCAATTTAGTCCTTATTATTGATCATTTTTGCAAAAACTGCCCAAACAAGCTCTAAAAATTATAAAACTTTGCCCCGCGGTCCTTAGCAATATTACTAAGCTATTGCAAAAAGAATCGTAATTTTCTAAGCTACCACGCATATTTTATGGATTTTTAATCCTATTTAAGCACTAGAAAATTACGAAAAAACAAGGTTCGGGTTTACCTTTGCCGATTCCGACTTCGGGAACGCGCTCGGGACGTCTGAAAATGGGGGGCTAGCCAAAACCTCGGTCCAATTCGGAGACTTTTCCAGAACGGGTCCATGCGCCCGAAATTTGCGAACTTGGCCAATCGTCCGAATTTCCGCGAATCGAGGATACCTACACGAAGCCCATAACACGGGGGTTAGTACATAAATTTTTCAGAATTTTCTAAGCTCATTAAATGCTCGAAAAAACACTGCGAAGTTCCGTGGGACCCACCGAAAAACGGTGTCGGAAAAATTCGAAATTTATGTCGTTGCGAAGCTCTCGACGAATGGAGAGTGCTGGTGGCCTCGGTTTTCTCGTGAGATTCACGGTTTTCGAGAAATCTAGCCCAAAAGTCGAAATTGGCTAAAATTTTCCCGAGCAAAAATCGGACAAACCGCTCGATGGATTTCGGCGTTCTTGGTGTCTATGGAAAGCTCTCTCCGAGTAGATGATTTTAGACACAAGACCCGGTCCAATTGGTGGCCGGATCGGCCGGATTTGGCCGGGGAAGCCGAAATGCCGCGCGCGCGAGGAAGGGAGATCGCGCGCGTTTTCCGGCCGTTCTGGGAGGAGGCGCCGGCGAGGGGAGGACGCAGGGGAGGCGGCTGGCCGGCGGCAGGGGAGGGGAGGAGAGAGAAACGAGAGAGAGAAGAGGGGAGGGACGACGCGCGGGGAAAGAAAAAGGAAGAAGGAAAAGGGCCGGTCCGATTCGACCGGTCCGATCCGGTCCGGTTCGATTTGGCCGGTTCGATTCAGGATACAAAATTTTGAATTTTTACTCTGCCTCGGGACCGAAAACGAGGTCCAAAAATTCTGAAAAAATTTCATAAAACTCAGAAAAATACATAGACTCCAAATATATTTTTAGTTTTACCACGTGGTCTTTAAATTAATTTTTAAAAATCATCAAAGTTTATATTTTCAGAAAATCGAACCCGATTCTTAAAATCCGAAAAATCTCAAAAAAATTCCTAAAATTTAAATAAAATTAAAATACAAAAAATGCTCATAAAATTTAACCGCAAATGAAATCATACTTAAAGTGTTAATTTTTTTTGTTCTCATTTATAGTGTTGTTATTTACTCTTTGTTTAGAAAAAACATAAAATAAATAAAATAAAAATGCATAATAAAAATTATATGTCGAATAATAATTGAAATCATATGTCAATGTTGTTAAATGATTAAATTATCAAAAATGATTTTCTCGCATTGATTATCAAAAAAGTCAGTCGAATTATTTTTTAATATAATTTTTTATCTAATCTTTATTTTTTCCATAAATAAAAATTAATAATGATCAATTTTTAATATTAAATTTTATTTATCAAAAAGTATAAGATAGCTGATTGATTTTTCTAAATAAAGATGTATAAGATAAAAAGTGAGAGGTTTTGTTTGGATGGGAAGAAAGAAAATAATGAAAGGTAAATAAAAGAATGTAATGATTAGCAAAGAAAATAATTTTTTTATTTTATATTTAGATTAAGAAAGAAAATATTAGGAAGAAAGTTATTTTTTTTTTTAAGAATAAAATTACAATACTATTCTTAATATTAAAAAAGAATCTAAAAAATATATGAATATTTTTATAATTTTAAATATTTTTCTCTCACTTTTCTCCTAATCTGAAGAGAAAATGAGAGTGAAATTTAACTATTATTTTCTTTTCAAAGTTTTCTTTCCTTCTTATTTTATTCTTTAACTAAACATAAGTGAGAGAAAAATAAGATTATTTTCCTCTCAAATTTTCTTCCTCCCTTATTTTCCTGCAATCCAAACACAACTTAAAATTCTAATTTTTAAGGTCAGTGTGGGAAATTCATCTTAAACAGGACCGTGACACTGCCCCCTTCTTGTCTTTCTTGCACATCTTTGTTTTTCTATTTTCAGATGAAAATATTTCTGTTAGAACATATAATCACCAAAAATAGATTTCATGCCATTAAAATTTTTGATCTTTCACATTGCATCACACTAAATACAGACTTGCAGTGTACTCTAAGATGTATATTTCAGAAAGAAAATCAAAGAAATATAGTTATGCACACCAAGAACAACTACATAAGGATCTCCAAACAAATTCCATTCAAATAATATATAATAGTGGCCGTTTGCGCCAGTCTCCTTTCAAATTCAAACCTCTTTTACACTCCCTCTGCTAACCATTTCGTCTTTACTCTCATTTCTCATCTGACACACAACTACAATCCCAAAGCTTCTTCTAAAATGTACAAGTTCCAGTCTCCCCTCACTGGGGACCAGAAACTACGTTCAAAATGTGGCCGGAAACCTCTTCAACCCAAGAACTTCCCGGCCATTCCAGTAACGGATAATATTGAAATTCTAAAGCCAAGTGAAGGATGGATTGAGATTTCGGTGGCTAGCGATTCGAACAAAGAAAACTATCCGATCTCTGCCATCACGCCAACGAAGCTAGTCATTGAGTCGTTGGATGTGTCGCTGGCAGCGGAACTGATAGCCACCAAGAAGGAGATGGAGAGATTGAGACTCGACAGAGAGAAAACAGAGAAAATGTTGAATGAGAGGGAGAAGGTATTGGATTTGCAGATAAAGGAGCTGGAACAAAGAGGAGAGATTCAAAAGACGCACGAGATCGAGGTGGATAGACTCTTCAGATTGAAGGAACTACAATCTTGGTCTATGGTAAGCTCAATTCACACTCAAACACACACACACATAAAGAGAGAGGAGAAGAAAATTCATAAAATTATTTTGCTCTCCACAGAGAATTTCTCCAATGTTATCGCTACGAGAGAAGGAACATGTGAAGAAGACTGCTCAAGTGCATTGCCAGGTACAATTTTTTCCCCTTTTTTGTGCTTTTCGCTCTACCAAATTCAAACTCGATTGTTCTCTGCAACGAGCAAATGAGATGTTATTCTAATGTATACAGGGAACGAAAGCTGAGGATATGGAGGAATCGGTGAGTGGAAGCGGAGTGATGAGTCCACTTTTGAGTTCGAGTTCGAGTTCAAATTCGGTTTCATCGCAGCTTGCCGCCGTGAAATGATGTTTCTCTTTTCCGCAGTTGGCAGTTGACTTTTGGAGATTATCTTTGTGATTTGATTTTGTCTTGCTTTTTCTCTTTATGTTACTTCTACAGTATTCCATTGTAGAATTTGGAAAAAGAAAGAAGATATTACACTACCTCTCAATCTTGAAATGATTAGCCGCTCCTATCTCCTTGAGATTCAGCTGCTGCTACTGTATTTCAATGTAGAATTATCAATTACATATTGAAATAGTCCCTCTATTAGAAAAGAAAAATGTAATTTAATGGAATGGACCATGGATTAGGCTATTAACCATTAAGGTTTTGTTTGGGTTAGGTTGGGATTTAAAAAAATTAAATATTTTTTTATTAATAGTAACTCCAAGAATGCCTAGCAGGCTCTAAATCCACATGAATTTTTTTTCTTGAACTTTTTTTTTTTTTTAATTTTAGCTAAAAAGGATATTTCTCCCTCGACATTTTAAGGAAAAAAATATCCCATTCAACCTTTTGAGCTTTGCTTCGGCGGTAAGGCTTTTCCTTTTCAATTCTAAAGGATGTAAAATAATATTTGATTGTACCAACAAACCAACATCAATTCCTTGCAAATAAAGTTGTTAGCTTTTAATGTTTCTTGGAGAACAAAACTTCGCACAAACTTAAAATCGGAACTCCGGCATACATGTGGCACCACACTGGCAGGCCGATCCGTAATGGAGAATTAGATCAGTGCTCCCATTTAAACAGTAGACATACATTACACAGGCAATAACGAACTAATAAAACGATGCAACCCAATTGTGATATGAATACATCACATAATAAATTATCAGCTGTTAGTGTTAGTGAATCACAAAAATCATTGAAATCCATCAATTTGAGACATAATGGTAAGGTTTCAAGAAACAAAAATGCAAACCATCTATATAAAATACAACGTATAAATTGTCATCTCCTCTAATCACATTAGCATTTCAATAAACCGAAGTTGCCTGTAGCCTCCCCTGTCCCAACTCTGCTTGGAACAACATTGGCCGTTAAGCTGGAACGCTTGCGCCCAAAGTATTCACAAAATGCATTCATCGTAACTTGTACAAATCATCATGATAAAATGAAAGGGAATAAGTGTAAAAGACGCTAACAAAGATAAAAAGTAACACAGTATGAGGCGCTCAGCAGAAGGTTCCCTTGTTAAGAGCTGGAATAATCCTACATTAGAAGAAATCACCTGAAGCCTTGATAGATCTTAAAACAAATATTCCTACAGTAAATGGATATGAAAGAAGATTTTTTATGTAGACATCTGATCAAAAACTCAAATGAAGATGAGTAAAGAGGAGCTTATCAGCTAACCAGCTCCAAATTGTTTCACCGAATGGCAATCCTACCTATGTACCCTAGCAGAATTTCCAATGGTTGTTGCAGTTTACACATGTTACATATGTGGTCATGGGTTCATCTGCACTCCTAGTCTGCATCTGATAGTAAGTGGTCTTGCGCTGACCACAACGACCACACTTAAACTGATCAGTTGTAGCTTTTGGTGGACCACCACGCTCACAATCAAATAATGCTTTCTCTTTAATTTGGTTATTTTCATGTTGTCTCTGTGCGCTTGCCATTTCTTCAGAGGTCATTGAGATAAGCCTCTCTGGTTTGACCTCTCCAAGGAGAACCTTTTTCCTCAAATCCGGGTTATTTGGGTCCTTCATATTGAACATAATGGATCTGTACTTGACCTTTTGAGCTCCATTTGACCGACCCATCTTTTCAAACATAGCTGATTCAACAGATACAGCAATTCGGATTGGGTCACACGCACTTACTTCATCCCTGGCATCCTCATCAACCTCACTGGTAACTTTGGATAAGGCCTCCACAAGAAGTTCACGAACTTTGTCACGCAAAGCATCATTACATTTCACCAATGTAGTCAGCTTTGATGGAGCAATAGGGGCTTCTGATGGTCTCTTCACATTAGAAGCATGTTTATCCTCGTTGGAAACCTTTTCAACTTTGATAATTTCTTCCCGATCAATCTTGTCAACCTTTACTGTGCCTGCTTTTTGAACCTTCTCAACTTTAACAGTCTCTACCTTTGAAATCTCAGCTTTCCCTGAACTTTTATTATCAACAGCGCCATTTTTCTTTTTGCTGGTCTCATCAATGACTATCTTTTTCCAAATCTCGAGCAAGTCAGACACCAAAGTTTGGACCTTCTCCCTAGGATGCTTTGTGAGAGGTCGAAGTCGTTTCCCAACCTAAAAAATTAATACAAAACCTCAAGGAGGATCCACGAAATGCATCAAAATGTACAATCATATTATAATTTTAAGGTTCCAAACGAGGCAGCAAACTAAACTATATCAGCAATTAGTGAGGCTGATAAAAATAGACAATGAAGCAATTAGCATCATAAAGAGGCAGCAAACTAAAGTGAGTTGGGCTAAAACCAATAACCAGATGAGCTTTGATAACCATAATTTAAACTACATAAGGTCAGGAGGAGAAGTAAAGTGGCATCTAGGTCGATTGCCTCTATTTCATCAAGTAGATTTACAAGGATTATCTAAATGCAAGAACACTCTAGATGCCCCAGTATCATTGAACAAGACAAATTAGACAACCAAATGAGTAAACGTTAAAACAAGTGTGAATGTAAAGCATCACATATGTGATGTGGCAATTCGATAATAAAACACATGTTATCATCTGCATCCATAAAAACAATGGTGTAACCACAAAACCAAAAGGCAATTCAGTTTTTGGAAGCCACAATAGGCAGAATGCACCATGGAAGGGAGGGGAAACAAGGAATGCCCAAGAAACTATGGAAGTTATTGATACTTGGTAGTTCATGAGCCAAATGACTACAAAGAGATGATGTAGGCACAAACCTAAACATTATCCACATATGTGCTTCGAGTATTTATTTGCTTGTTAGGATTAACAAAGGTGCACAAATAATATGATAAAATTGGATTTGAGTTTTCTTCAGCTTAGAATGTATTATTGCATGAAACCCGAAAAAGGCAGTTGCATATCTTGACCAAAAATGCTCTGGATGAAACTAATATATTTTGGACATAAAGTGGTAAAAAGAGCAGAAATTATTCTTTGCTCAGAATGAAAGAATTGCATATACTACTATTTTACAGCTAAAAATAAATAAATAAATAAATCCTAATTCTATAAATTATCTGTCAGCTGCACACAACCCCCACCCCAACCCCGCCCCCACGCGCGCCACCCCAAAAAAAAAAAAAAAAAAAAACCAAAATTAGCAGCTTTAAATAAAGGCTACGAAATTTAATCCAACGCACACTTGATCGATAACAAAACAATTAGCTTAGGAGACTAATATCGACAAGGCCAAAAAAAGCAGAAATTGTAAAATTTAAAGGAATCATTACCTGAGTAGATACCAAAATATCATAAGTAATCGGAAACTTCTTGAGCTGTTTGAGCGCATCGACGCACCTCACCACCTCCGGTCCAATGGGGGAAACTCCGTCACTGGCAGCGGCATCAGCGGCTTTCTTCGTGGCCTCAAACAACTCCACCAGCTCTCTCTCCATCGATTCTCAGATCCCTAATGCCCCCAAAATCCGCCTTTACAAGGGCGGGAAAAACAAGAAATCATGTTATTGAAAAAGTAGGTAAGCAGGCAATCCAAGGATAACATTAGAAACACAAACGATAAAAAATAATAATAAAAAAGAGATCTGACATAGATCTTTGAGTAGGATGAAGAAATTGCAAGTAACAGGAGGATTTGGTGTGAGATTTCGATATGTTGACTCAACCCAGGAAGTATAAAGACGCAGTCGCTATGTTTCTCTCCACTGGAGCTTTTAGGCTTCGACTCGAGCCTCCGTCATAGCTCGTAGGCAGATGTTTTGTGTTGCCCTGCTCACTTTCTATAATTATTTCCAGAATAACAACGGATCCGTCATACGTGTAGGATGTGAGATAATGAAATCAAGGCAGGATCCGTCATGCCTGATCCAATGGTTTATTTTTGCCTGGATTATAATGCATCAGAAAACGTCGCCGCAGCGACAAGATAAGATTTTTGGATTTGGGCTGCAGCTACCTGGGAAGATTACGGGCTTGTGGCTCCTTGAGAGTGCCATGAAAATGATGCAGAAGTAACAAACATAAGAAAGCCCACAACTTATATAAATGGGTCCAGCCATATGAAATAAATCTAAAAATTTTAAACTTAATTCATTAAATTTTTATTAAATTCCCATTTGAATTTAACTCAATTCTTAAACTTAATTCATTTATATTTTATCAGATTTAATTTTTATTTATATATAATTTATTTAACACAATTAATAATTCAAATTCAAGTTAATTAATTAAATTATTAAAAAAATATAGCATTTAATAATTATTATTAAAAACTAATTTATTGATAAGCCAATAAATTATAATTATTAATTTAATAATTATAATGTTCCATTGTAAATTATAATAATCATAAATTATTTTTTATATAATCATTATATTTTAATATTTTTTTATGATTATATTATTTATAATTTGATTATATCATATATTACAATTATAGATAAAATTAATATATAAATAAGTCGGTTCATGACTCTTTGAATTTGTTGATCAGGTAAATGAACCAAGCTGAATTTTAAAAAGCCTTATTAGATTTTCAATGAATTCAAGCTATACATATTTCAAACTTTTTTTAATACATATAAAACACATATTAATATAATATCAAATAAATATTATAAAAAAATAATTTTTGATGGAAATTTTTCATTAAAAGTGAAATATGAGTGTTTCATAATTTTTAACACTTAAATATACACATACCACATGTGAACTTATAAATTTGATTTTTTCTAAAAAAAAAATATGTATTTGTAATTAACATTAATGTAAAAAAATATAAATGCATAATTAATAACTAATAATATTAAAAGATGAGCCATCTAATAGAATCTAATTAATGTATCTAATCTAATTTAATATGTATAGTTAAAAATCCAAAAACTATTAATCAAAATTTGACACTTATATTTATCATTAGTTTAAACTTGACATAATTAAAAATAATAATTTTATTTAATTTTTTTAACTTATTTTTTTAATTATAAGTTTAATTATTGATATTAGATAATGCTTAACTTAATAATTTTTATCTTAACTAAGTTTTAGTTTATTTTTAATTATAAATTTATTTTTATCAAGCTTATTACCGTAATTTAAATTGAAAATTTGATATATTAAGAGTCCTTTTTAAAATATTAAATTCATGCGTCATTTTTAACTTTATTTCCGTATAACAATTAAAAATAATTTATTAGATAAATAAATTATTTTTTTTATTTTAGAGATACTTAAATTTTAATTATAGTTTTAACTTAATACTTCTGATATTATTTCATACAATCAAGTACGTTAAAAGATTTTTTTACTAATTATCTTTGAGCAAAAAATTACAATAATATTTTTCTAAAAATATTTATTTGTATAATTCTCTTACTTTTATTTTTAATTTGGTCGATTATTCAATTTATATCAAATATTATTAAATAAATAAATATATATATATATAATTAATAACTAAATTTTCTGTCAATATATATAGAAATAAATAATATATAAATGATTGAAACTCACTTAATTTAGTTTAATTAAAAAAATAAAAAATTGAAATTATTAACATGCAACATATGGGTAAATAACTAATTTAATATAATTATAAGAATATTAATAATAATATCATTATATTTTACAATAATGTTAAAATATGTTTTCTTTAAAGGAAAATTACAAAAAAATATATTGTGGTTCTATTCATTTTCACTGATTTGTAGTTTATTTTGTGATAAAATGGTACCATAAGATTCGCACCATTAGTAAATGACAACTTTTCGTATTTTCTCCGTTAAAAGATGCTATCGTGGAACAGAAATGTGCTGACGTGGAATAAAAAAAAGTGAAAATTATAAAAAAAATACCATGTGATTCCACTTATTTCCACATCAGGGTTTGTGATTTATTTTGTGACAAAATAGTATAATGTAGTTTGCATTATTAGTAAACAAAGTGAATTATTTAATTACCGAAAATAACTGAAATCTGATATCTTTCACATTCGAAATATTATAGAAAAATTTATGCATATTTTATTTGAAAAGCTCAATTTTCTAGTTTTAGTATTCTATAATGCTAAAGTCCCTAACTCGGAAGAATTTGACACGACGTCTACAAGTGTTATGAAGTTCAGCCACGAACTCTCTCAAGGCAGCGTTGATGAAAATTGTTGCAGGTATCGATCACCTCGTAAAAGGAAAGAACAGGTGACTAGCTAGTCGAGAGTATTGTTTCAATTTAGCCGATCCAACAACAAAATTATTGCTCCTATCCAAATTCTCAGTAATATTAATATAATAACTCACCCAATAGTTTATGTTACATCAGTTATCCTTGATAGTGATTATAAAAGTGATGGTGCAAACTTCAGGTTTAAAAATTTATTGATAGCAATTCATGCAAAACTCTACGTCAGCACACTTTACTTAAAATCGTTATGCTTGAAGTGAATAAAATCTATTTATTGCATGAAATATCTTAGCATTGTGTGAATTATTTTTTTTTATTATTAAAAATAATTAAAAAAATATTATGTCACATTAGTAAAAATTGATAGTGTCAAATAAAATCTTATATTTGCTAATAGTATATTAACAAAAAATATCACTTTATCAAAAAATAAACCTCAGACTCTAAAATAAAAAAAAGAAAAACCATCATATTTTTTTTATAATTTTTATTTTTCTATCAATTTCATACAGATTTCTTTTTTATATCATCACTTTTTTATTTCACATCAATAATATATTTTCACATCAACATATTTTAATAGGGAGAACAAAAATTATTATTTTATTACAAAATAAATCACAAACTTAAAATAAAAAATAAATAAAACCACAATATATTTTTTTTTGTAATCTCCGCTTATTCTTTAAAAGTACTTTTTTTAATTCACCGAGCTCGTCAAACAGGTCCATAGAAAAGAGAAACAGCTGTCGTTTTGCTTTACATGAACTTGGCTTTAGAAGAAGAGATCCGAACGGAACACATGCCCGTGTTTCCTGTGAAAGACGAAAAGGTAAGGCAGCCGGCCGACCAACCAACCAAAAGGGATAGCAGAGCTCATCAATCATCAGTATCAGTATCAGGTGCAATCGACTTTGTACATATAGGACGAACTGCTGTTGTCGTTTCTTTTAACGAGCAGGCAGGGGTAGTTTCGAGAATCTAATGTAAAAGGTGACAGTGACATTCCCAAATCTGAAGGGCCCTTTGGTCCTTTAACCCTGTGTTAATTTTTGCAATTACCTGAAATTAAAAAAGAAAAAAGGAAAATTCCAGCCAGTGCCGCAGCACGATAGCTACCGTACCTAGCCGTTTTATTGGTACGGTATGCTGCGACTGTCTTGCTGATGCTTACGTGGCTTTGAGTTTCATTAGTTTTTAATCTTTAATTAATGATTGGATTAGATGTACGGCTCCGTTTTAATAATAAATCTCAATTGATTTTTATTCAAAATTGAATTCCAACTCTTATGATTTTAAAAATATTTTAATATTATCAAATTAAAATAAATTATTTTCATATATTTTAATAATGTTATTAATTAAATAATATATTTTAAAAAAATATCAGATATGGTAATAATTTTTTTAAAAAAATTTTGATAATGACTAATAAATTTATATATTTATTTCATATACATTAATTAATGTAACAAGAATTTTAATATAAAATTTTAATTTAATAATCAAATATTTATATAAACAGTAATTAAATTAAATATTTATTTACACTTATAATTTAATTTATCAAATTATTTTAATAATTATTTTTAAAATTTCACTTGTAATTAATTAATTAATCATTAATAAAAATAACTAATGTAGAACACGATAAAAAAATTATTAATAATAATTGATAAATAAATAAAATAAAAAGCCAAACACAACTCAAACACAAACACAGCAACAGCAAGAAGAGTCGGCATGGCTAGCAAAGGCGAGAAGAGAAGTCAGTAGCGACAGGACACGGCCAAGAATTGTGGTTTACCGCTCGTCTCTCCCCCCATCTCTCTCCCTCTCTCTGTGTGTGTCTTCCTGCGATTTCCTTGCTCACTCCTCGCGTCTGCTCCGCCCACGACCCTCCCTCCCTCCCTCCCTCCTTCCTTAAGTGGGCAGCCCGTTCCCCCCTTGTTTCCCCAAATTAATCTGAACTGCAAAAAATTGCTCTTACTCTCTCTCTCTATCTCTCAAGAACTTAGGTTTCTGCAGATCACATGAGCCACCAGCCAAAAAGCCGATCGCTCTCATCATTAAATTTAATTTATTGAATTAAATATAAAGGATACTGAGGGTGGACTGGTGGGGGGATGAGATCTGATCCGCCTGAATCACTGTTCGTCTCTGCAATTTCACCATGATTTCGTTTTCAGTGCATTGATAGATTTCTGATGTCAATCGCCTTCGTTTCTCTGATCCCAAGACGATAAGTCTTTTGATTGCTTCCTTGCTCTGTGGTACGTTTCACTTTTTAATCTTCTTTTGTCTTTACTCTTTTGTAAAGAAAATTCTTTATTTTGCGAGGATTAGTTTAACTTAACTGCATTAGGTTGTAATTGGTGTCTTTGAAATCCGAATCTAAAATTTTGTAATTGGGTTCTACAAGGAGTCTGAATTTGTTTTTAGTACGGATGATTTATTAATTGGTGTTTGTCTTGTGTGTTTTTAGTTTTGGCACGTCTTGCCGATAAGGAGATACTTGGCTATTTGTTGTCTTCTGGATCGATCAGGGATTCATTAACATTTTATTTGAATTGAATAGAGGTTTTTTGAGTTTTTTTTCTTTCTTCTCCATTTTCCTAATCCTGTGGGCCTCTGTAGCTAAAGGGCTGTTTTCTGTCCGTTTCTTCGTCTTATATAAAGCCATCTCTGCAATTGAGAAGCATTATCTCGTTGTAGAAGTCTTGCATTTTGATTTATCGGTAATAAACACTGAGCACCCCTTTTTGGAAAGTTCAGAATTACATAGATTTGAAGGTATCTAGATGCTCAGGTTATAAGGAGAATGTGATTTCACACAAAGGAGTCTCTGATTCATTTGGGTTGTCTCGTTTTTCCTGGGGTGGATTCTCAAGGAGATTTGCTCCAGGGGGCAAGTACATGCTAATGGTTGCTCCAATGTGGTTGTTGGAGTATTATTTATGACTTCTGGCCAGCCATTGCTGCGGTCATCAGATCCCTCTGCACCCTCTCAGCGTCACCACTCTTGCAGTTTTGGCTCCCTGGGTTGTCTCTGCCACAATGATTCTTTCAATTCTTCCATTACTGATGATCCTCAAGGCAATTCCTTTGGCTTAGATCATTTGGACAAGGGTGACGAAAATCTTTCTGTTGGAGACACGAGCTTACATAGTCCAGTTAGAGAAAGTTTCAGTTCTGATGTAACAACGCAGCAATTCCATTCCGTTGAGTCTCTACACATTAAGCCGCTTTCATTGGAATGCCCCACGCAGGATAATACACGCCTGGTATCGTGGGGTCCAATGGAACTGCTGCATGGCAACAATAATAGCACAACTTCTGCTACCTTTGAAATTTCTAAGGCTTCATCTGTAGTTCATGCTAAGGTGGGCTCAGGGGCTTCATCTTCACTTCATGATAAATTGGGCAAGTCTCAGAGGAAGAGCCGCCACAAAAGTTTGCAATTTGAAGATAATGTCTTTTGCGAGGAAGATGCCAGGTTGATCTACATCAATGATCCTAGGCGAACCAATGACAAGTATGAGTTCACAGGGAATGAGATTCGAACGAGCAAGTACACATTGATTACCTTCTTGCCAAAAAATCTTTTCATTCAGTTCCATCGGGTGGCTTATTTGTATTTCCTGGCTATTGCTGCTCTCAATCAACTTCCTCCTCTTGCAGTGTTTGGGAGAACTGTGTCCCTTTTCCCTCTCCTTTTTGTTCTTTGTGTCACAGCTATTAAAGATGGCTATGAGGATTGGCGAAGGCACAGATCAGACCGCAATGAGAACAACAGAGAGGCTCTAGTGCTACAATCTGGCCAATTCCGACCGAAAAGATGGAAGAAGATACGAGCTGGTGAAGTGGTGAAAATTTGTGTTGACGAGACAATTCCTTGTGACATGGTTTTACTAGGGACCAGTGATCCCAGTAGTGTTGCTTACATTCAAACAATGAATTTGGATGGTGAATCAAACTTGAAGACAAGGTATGCCAGGCAGGAAACATCTTCAGCTGTATATGAAGAATGCACAATTTCAGGTTTGATCAGATGTGAACTACCTAACAGGAATATTTACGAGTTCACAGCCAATATGGAATTCAATGGGCATAAATTTTCCCTCAGCCAATCAAACATTGTTTTGCGTGGTTGTCAGCTAAAGAACACTGATTGGATAATTGGTGTTGTGGTGTATGCTGGACAGGAAACAAAAGCAATGTTGAATAGTGCAGCATCTCCTTCCAAGAGAAGCAAATTGGAAAGTTACATGAACAGGGAAACGCTATGGTTGTCTATTTTTCTTTTTATCATGTGTCTAGTTGTGGCACTCGGAATGGGCCTTTGGCTTGCACACTACAAGGACCAGCTTGATACCTTGCCTTATTACAGAAAGACATACTTCAATCATGGGAAGGATTATGGGAAGAGATACAAGTATTATGGAATACCCATGGAGATTTTCTTCTCTTTCTTGAGTTCTATAATAGTATTTCAAATAATGATTCCAATATCTCTTTATATTACAATGGAGTTGGTTCGTTTAGGACAGTCTTATTTCATGATTGGAGACAGGCACATGTATGACAGCAGTTCTGGCTCAAGGTTTCAGTGCAGATCATTGAATATAAATGAGGATTTGGGTCAGGTACGTTATATCTTTTCAGACAAAACAGGGACACTTACGGAGAACAAAATGGAATTTCAGAGAGCAAGTGTGTATGGGAAGAATTATGGTGGCTCCTTGGTTGTGGCTGATCAGCTGCAGGAAGAGAACCTTTCAGGTATTAAACAAGTTTTGACTTTGCAATTGGTTATCATCTTCATTTTGTGGTAACTTGTTCTACTCTTGTTCAATCACACACATCGACTAGAGTAAGTTGTAGTCTTGTCTATGTAATCAGCTGCTGGAACATCAACATATTGCTGCATATTAGTTGCATATATTTATAGAAAAAAAAAATTTTGGTGTTATTTGAGTACTTTTTTTTTTCCTGCATTATTTACAAAATTTCACAATTTATAGATATGAAACAATGTTACTAACTAGTCTTTTAGGCTATCATACTTGGTTGTGGTTGTTTTAGTTTTTCTTGATAATATTTATTCTCTTTATGATTATTGCTATTTATCATTCATTTTCCCCCTTCTGATATAGTGTGGATCTGCAGGATTTCTTTTGATCATTTGTTTGTAAATTTGAGAATTAATCTTAACAACTTAATATTGGCCTCACAACTTCAATTTCTCTCATTTTTCTGTCAAAATGTATAAAATTGTGTATTGAAAGTCTAGTCTTTTGAGTTCTTTTGCCCAAGGAAGGGGGAAATTGGTATTGACTCTCATAAATATGCAATTGCTTTGCACCATAACTCTGATGCCTTTTTTTAAAAGAGAATGTTTTTCCCTCTTTCATGTTCAGCAAAGTTTGCAGAGTTGGATGTTATTAGGATTGTGGCAACTAGGATTCAAGGAGATAAATTTTAGGAGCAATACAGCTTGCCATGTTCTTTTGAATAAGTAATTTTCATGCAGAGCTTCTGCAACTGCAAGATCAGCTTCATGATGGAGGTGATTTCAACACGTAAAGATAGCATTAAGAAATTCTGTTGTTTTAAATGAAATACATTCTATTTATTGGGTTGAATTTCTTCATGGCTTGATACTTCATCTTGTCACAATATGCAAATACAAGTTGCAAGAAACTTTAGAATTTGAAATTATGTGGGTCAGTACCTTTGGCATTCACATCTTCCATTAGAGGCTGTTGGCTGGTGTTGAGTATGGACCTGGCATTGGGCCTTCAAGACTTCTATTTTCTTCTTTTGTGCCAATTTACATGATTTTTAAGAGAACTAAAAAGTAAAGTGAACTCTTTACCTCATTTAATATCTGTGATGCTGTCCTGAATGTATACGATATTCCATTTTTATAGAATGGTTCATAAACGTATGACCCCATGACTGTTTTTGGCATGCACACTTGTATATTTTTGACAATTTGCATCTTTTGATCTCTTGCATAGCTGCAGGTGCACACAGGAGATTGAAGATTAAATCTACAATTGCTGTCGATTCTGAACTCATGAAATTGTTGCACAAGGACTTGGTTGAAGTTGAGAGGATTTCTGCACATGAGTTTTTCTTGACGCTAGCTGCATGCAATACTGTTATCCCTATTCGTGCTTCTGATAGATCTTCTAGTTGTGCAGAGACTCAACGCCATGAGGATGTAGAAACTATTGCATATCAGGGTGAATCTCCTGATGAGCAAGCACTAGTTGCTGCAGCCTCTGCTTATGGATATACTCTCTTTGAACGCACATCTGGGCACATAGTAATTGATGTTAATGGTGAGAAATTAAGGTAGAAGGTCTTTCCTTTGTGTTTTACTCCTTTTCTTTTAACAATAATTTATTTCTCATCATGTGATAGCTTTCCTCTTGTTGAAAAATTTAAATAATCTCTCTTGACAGTTGGTAACACTGCAATTCACTAAAGCAGACTGTAATATTGTGTTCTTATGCTGTTCAGCTTTGACGTATTGGGTATGCATGAATTTGATAGTGTGCGGAAAAGAATGTCCGTTGTCATCAGATTTCCTAACAATGATGTGAAGGTTTTGGTGAAAGGCGCTGATACTTCCATGTTCAGTATTTTAGCCAAAGACAATGAGAGGGATAATCATGTAAGGCATGCAACACAATGCCATTTGACTGAATATTCATCGCAAGGTCTACGTACACTTGTTATTGCTGCAAGAGATCTTACAGAGGCTGAACTTGGGCTGTGGCAATGCAAGTTTGATGATGCAAGCACTTCTTTGACGGACAGAGCCACAAAACTACGTCAAACAGCAGCCCTTATAGAATGTGATTTAAATCTACTTGGGGCTACTGGAATTGAAGACAAGCTACAAGATGGTGTACCAGAAGCCATTGAGTCTCTACGACAAGCAGGGATCAAGGTATGGGTTCTGACTGGAGATAAGCAAGAGACAGCAATTTCAATTGGCCTTTCTTGCAAACTCCTGACAACAGATATGGAGCAAATAATTATAAATGGCAATTCAGAGAATGAATGCAGAAAACTCTTGGCTGATGCCAAGGCTAAGTATGGTGTAAAATCATCAAATGGAGGAAGCCTTAATTTGAAATGCAATAAGAATGCTGAAATTGACTACCTTGAGATAGCTGAAGGGAAGAAAGAAGGAATAGCAAAAGTGCCACTGGCACTTATAATTGATGGGAATAGTTTGGTGTACATTTTGGAGAAAGAACTAGAATCAGAAGTGAGAATCTCTTTTCCCTAAGCTTATATATTAGACTCGAGTATTGGATTTTGCATTACATTTTTTATAATTTCTTTAAGTGCACAAATATGAGATATTATGTGCTTGAAGATACACCTACATTCTCAATCATTTATTTGCTGTTTTTCTCTCTTTCTACAGCTTTTTGACCTTGCAACTTCCTGTAAGGTTGTGCTTTGCTGTCGTGTTGCACCATTGCAGAAGGCAGGAATTGTTGATCTAATCAAGAGCCGCACTGATGATATGACATTGGCTATAGGCGATGGTGAGTTATCTTGCTTCTTTATTCTTTTGTTTTTTTTTTTTGAGCAATCATAATTGCAGGGGCAATAGTGGTTTGGTTTGTCATTGAAAGGTCTTATCAGTTTCTGTTCTTTGACGAATTAAAGATGATTTTGGTTTGGATTTTATCTTATTGATGTATTTATAACATGCATGCTCCAGCAAATTGTTGCTGACAGGATAGCTGGTCTCATTTTTCTTGCTTCTGACTATTGACATTTTGTTAGGGGCCAATGATGTTTCAATGATCCAAATGGCGGATGTTGGTGTTGGAATTTGTGGTCAGGAAGGGCGTCAAGCAGTGATGGCATCTGATTTTGCTATGGGACAGTTTCGATTTTTGAAAAGATTACTTTTGGTGCATGGACACTGGAATTATCAACGCATTGGTTATTTAGTTCTGTACAACTTTTACCGGAATGCTGTTTTCGTATTAATGCTGTTCTGGTATGCCCAAGTCTTTGTGTCTGTGCTTTTGATAACTATCTGTTATGAACTTATGATGTTTGTTGATGGCAATCTGTTTTAATGTTCTGTGGCTGCATGTCAAATTATGTCTTTTTACAATCATACATTATTTAAATTGAACCTAGTAACATGTGTAACCATGGGTGATGGAACATCACATCAAAGTAGGATTATATGGCATATGTCAATTCTTTGTGCGCATCCAAAAATTTTTAATTCCATTTTGGGGTAAATAGCTGGGCTACATAACCATAGGTAGCCCTTTCCTACACACTGCATCCCTGTTGAGGGGTGTGATTCTACCCAAGAGTGGTATATTTCCTAGAGATTTACTTGCTAAAAGAGCTTGCAACTTCCTTTTGAATTAGTTTTAAATATTGCAATATGAAAATTGCCTGTTTCTTAACAAAATTGGTTGCAAGTCAATCTTATGAATGTAGATTTCTTTGCTTTTGCTTTCCAAATTTTTCTGTTAGACGCCAAGGCTAATTTAGCATGCACCCTTGATGCTTTGCGGTGCTTAACGTTTATTGGGTCTTATATTTTATTCTCTTTGAATAATACATTATGAAGATTTTAATATTAAATCAATGTGCTTTCTTTTCTGTCAAATAGGTATATATTGCGCACAGCTTTTTCAACAACTTCAGCATTGACAGATTGGAGTAGTGTTTTTTATTCTGTTATATATACTTCTGTGCCCACCATTGTTGTCGGTATTCTTGACAAGGATTTAAGCCATCGGACACTGTTAGAGTATCCTAAACTTTATGGTGCCGGCTATAGACAAGAGGCTTACAACATGCGCCTTTTCTGGATCACAATGGCCGATACGCTATGGCAGAGTCTAGTCCTCTTCAGTATACCGATATTCATTTACAAAGAGAGCACAATTGATATTTGGAGCATGGGCAGTTTATGGACGATAGCAGTTGTTATCCTTGTTAATATACACTTGGCAATGGATGTCCAGCGCTGGGTTTATATTACTCATGTTGCTGTTTGGGGGTCAGTGATCATTACATTTGCCTGTATGGTGGTATTGGATTCTTTACCTGCCTTCCCTAATTATGGGTCAGTCTCATCAATTTTTTATGGAAACTTTTTAAGTTTTGATATTATTTTGTCTTTATATGACTGGTTGTTATGCCATATTAATTGGGCAGGACTATTTATCATCTGGCTAAGTCACCGACGTATTGGCTCACCATCTTGCTCATAATAGTCATTGCATTGCTCCCTCGCTTTCTTTTTAAAGTTGTACATCATATTTTTTGGCCTTCTGATATCCAGATAGCCAGGGAAGCTGAGATTTTGAGAAGAAGACCTGATCATTTGAGGTCAAGACCTGACGGATGTTCCAGTTGACTTGTATATTTGTTTCTTGTAGACACACACATACATAGAGATGGCTTCCCTCAAGTTAACCATCATATGGTTTCTCCTGCTGCATGCTGTTGCGGTGCTCTTAAGTAAGTGAAATGTTTGCTCCTTTTATGTTTCATGGTAACTGTTCTTTTCATGAATTCTATCATAGCCAGTGAAATGGGCATTTCTTCTGAATGCTTTGCACATGGTTAACTATCACTGTAAAAATGAATGTACAGGAAAGTAATGGAATTTTTATTTTTATTTTTTTAAAATTTAATCATTTTTAAAGAAACAAAAAAAACCTGAACTTTTTATCCAATTTGCAATTTTGGCCAAATCTTTATGAGAAATGATAAATTATAGTCTAAACTTTCAAAAATGATGACATGCAATTGTGTTCAGATTATGAAAATACTTTGCAAAATGAATTAAAATCAGTTTTTAACATGATCATTGTTCAGAGATATATGAATAGGCTATCAAATATATCATTATGTGCAGGTAATTTCATCTTTTACAAGTTAATCGTACATGAAATTAAATAGGTTTGGTTTGCTATGCCATGATTGCAACAATAACTACAGTTATAATTGGCGAGTTAGACCGTAACTGCAAATTGAGCAATGGCTTAGGTCTTTCAGTTATTAACCCTTCTAAGAAAGTACGATGTGTGAACAACATAAACCTTTGTGGTTTTAAAAATAATGGAGCTGGATGCTTGCTGCCTTGCAAGTAAAGCAGGTGTAAACAAGAGCTACAAATTTAATTCGTTAACTTTGCCATTTGAGGTGTGATTGTATTCAAATGGCTCACTTGAAAGAAAATTGGCAGAACAGCAAATTCTAAATCAAACCCAAGGGGGGAAGTGCAAGTGACAATTGGCTGGCCCCCTTTAAATGTTCTGAACTGTGGTAATCTACATAAGAATCTGACAACAATAGGGAGTTTGCTTTTGAATGTTTTGGATAAATGAGATGCAGTGAACATTTTAAGTTGTGGTTCTCAAACTCCTTGCTTATCTCATCATAGACTGGCCGTGATTTATACAGTCAAACAGAAGAAGACTTGAGGTGTGTTGGGAGAAATTTAACGTTTATTTTGTTTTTTTGCTTAGAGTTACTAATGTTAAAATCATTTAATCAGAATGCTTTATACATGTTACTGGAGGGATTGTCCATAATAGTTCAAAGTGTGTGCAACAGTTTGTTTCAAAATATATGTTAAAGACTATTAATATTTGCTGTAAACATTTCTTCGCTAGAAACTATAAAAGATTTAAATAGTAGTATTGCATCTTTGAAGTTTTTTTGTTTGTAATATTATTGAGACTCAAGGATAGATTATCATAGCAGAGATATAATGGATGCTTCTACGTTTTTATTGGAGATGTGTTTGCCGTTTGTAATGCATGCTTTTAGTTTTGCTTTTTTTTCTTGATGTTCTGTGATCATGTCCTCAGGTAAGTTATGAAATGGGATTTGTGCCAAAATGTGCAAGAAATGATGCAGCATTTGACAGCAGAGCAGCCTCGCCATGTACAGGATAAAAGGAGGACGGGGGATGTTCAACTCTAAACCGATTGGTGGTGCATACAGAATGACATTTGCATGATTCAGGCAAGTGAGGAAAAAGAGTTGGAATACTGCTCTTGAAGATGGAACTTGACCAATTTGGTTGATATTTATTGTGCAGAAGCGAGAAAGATAGTGGGTGGTTAGTGTTTGTACGTGATGTGAAGGCCGTGACGTGGTCCAAAGAAGAGGAGGAAGAGAAAATGAAGTAAATAATAGTTTTTCCCTTTTTTTTTTTTGGCAAATATCAGGTTTGTAAAAAATCTTCTTCCTTCCCCAACTAAGAAATGGAATGGAAGCAAAACCACCGTTGAAAGCTCACCTTCAGATTTCAGTTTTCCTCACTGCCCTTTTTCGTTTATGATCTTTCATAGAAGAGAATCTTTTGCTTTTTCTCAAGTCACGGCAAGTCCTTTAAACTAAAGGGACCATCCCTGAGCACTGATAGTAGGGGGAGGAGCCCTAGAGGGAGAGCGAAAATGGGATCCCATTTTTTCTAGAGCTATTTCCTGCATCTTAATCTTTAGTTTTACGTTTGCTTTCCCTCTGCTATCCATTCTGTCGGGGAGCCTTTCTATATGAGGAATTGCATATACGCCAAGGAATCAGGGGGTGTTTGGTTTACCTGTTGGGTGCAGCTGATAGATACCCAAACAGGTAAATTGTGGTGTTTGATAAGTTTAAAAAAATAGAGCTGATAGCTGATGGGCAACTGATATGATACCCATCAGCAGTAGTTTATATCAGCTCTATTTTTAGAGCCGTTTCTCATTAGCTGATAGCTGATCTGGTTTTATTTTTTATTTTGACCATATTATCTTTTTTATTTAACTTAAAAATTAATATTATTAATATTTTTATTTTTTTATTTATAATTTTAATATTTTAATTAATGTATTTCAACTTTGTTAAAATATTTTTTATTAATAAAATAAAATATAAAATATTTATTTATATCCAAAAATTTAAAATTAATTATAAATTTTTCTATTAACAATAATAATTATTTTATTATTTTATCTATATTTTTAAAATTATTTAATTATCTTAAAAAATAATTATTTTATTATTTCAATAATAAAATAAATGATATAATATAAAAGATTAATAATTATATATTTATTTAAATAATATAATATATTAATTTAATAATTATATATTTAATTTAATAAAAATAAATAATATAATGTAATAAATTTATAATTTTATATTTATTGAAATAATAAAATAAATTATATGATATATACCCTTATTAGTCATTTCACATATTAACAGCAACAGCTAAATATAATTTTACCAAACACTTAATATAAAACACCTATCATCAGCTATTAGTTATCAGCTATCAGCTAACAGCTATCAGTTGTATTCAACAGTTAATCCAAACAGGCCCTAAGTCCTTGTGATCATTTTTGGCCATAGGGGGAAAATACCCAAGGAAGGTTACTTGTACACGTGTGAGGCTTCTCATAGGACTACTCGGTCTTACTCAAATCTAATATTTGATTCTGTTTATATTTTAGTTACTCTTACTTTTAATAATTTAATAGAAGGTCAATAATCTAAAAGATGATTTAATGAGGAATGAAATAGTATAAAGCTAATAATTTATTTTGATATAATTTAAAGTATTTTTACTCTATTAACTACAAAAGTTTAGAAACATAGATAGAATGAAAAGGTATATGATAGAAATAAAATCGAAGAATATTTTAATTTATTTTCTAAAATACAGAAGTTTGAGTATCAATTACATTGCATAAAGGAAAAATCATTTATCTTCTGAACGAGGGTGAGGGAAGAGTAAATAAATATAAAGAGGAGTAAGTAACTATTTTACAATTGTTTGGGAAGAGATGGTAGTAAGTGAGAGTAAGCATTACCTTCCCTTACTCCTTAAATTTTAATTTTTTGTAAACCTCAAATTATAGTGTAAGAAAGGATAATAAAAGAAAGATGAGAATTGTGAATATTTTTATTTATACACTCTTTAACTTTATCCCTTTTTTACCTCTTTCTAAATATTAAAACATATATATTAATTCTTTTTATCTTTTTATTAATTTAGAGATTCTTTTATTTATTTTAAATCTCTTTACTTTTCCCCTTCCCCTTCCCTTTTTATGGTTACTTGCCCTAAAACCTTTTAAAAAGATAAAATAATAATAACATTTAAATGAAAAGAACTCCTTTTAGCAAGCGGCTCGGGGAGAACCTGGTCGGTCCATGGTACTATTGGAGAAACATTTCTTTAACATATTATTTCGTTGTTATAGACACAAGTATGATGTGATATCTTTAACTATATGTTGCAAGCTTCTCAAGTATTATATTACATCAAATTTGCGATAATGAAATTGCTTCGATATTCATTAAATTTATATTAAACATAGAAGTCAAATCGACTTCCTCTTAACCAAGAAAACAAATAGAGCTCTATACAAGGATTGCAAGGTCATTACAGGAGAGGCTTTAACAAGTCAACATCAATTAGTGGTCTTGGATGTCAAGTTTAGAAGCAATTCAAGTAAGGTCAGAAGAAATAGTATAGCTTGAACAAAGTGGTGGGAGTTCAAAGGAGTAAAGCAAGTGAAGTTCAAAAATGAGCTTCTCGAGTCTGAAGCATGGAAGCTGAATATGGAGGCCAATGATATGTGGATACAGATGGCATCAAAAATTAGAGAAGTAGCTAGAAAAGTACTTGGAGAGTCTAAAGGACATGGACCACCCTCAAAAGAGAGATGGTGGTGGAATAAGGAAGTACAAAAGGCAGTGAAAAGAAAAAGAGAATGGTATAAGAAATTACCTAAATGTGATAATAATAAGGCATATGAACCGTACAAGATAGCAAAGAAAAAGGTAAAAAAGGCAGTTAGTCAAGCAAAAGCACAGGCCTTTTAAAAGTTATATGAGAAACTTGGAACTAAAGAAGGAGAGAAAGATATTTATAGATTAGCAAGGAGGAAAGAAAGGAAATGTCAATATCTCAATCAAGTTAGGTGCATTAAGGATAAAGAAAGAAAAGTGTTGGTGAAAGATGAGGACATTAAAGAAAGATGGAGAAATTATTTTAATGATCTCTTTAATAATAGTCAAAATGTTAATAGCGTGAATATAGACTATAGAACGATAGAAAATAATGTGAATTATACTAGAAGGATTAGATATTTAGAAGTAAAGGAAGCACTTAAGAGAATGAAAGTGGGTAAAGCTTGTGGACCCGATGGAATATCAATTGAAGTGTGGAAGTATTTGGGAGATATGGGAGTGGTGTAGTTAACTAAATTATTTAATAAGATTCTAAACTCAAAGAACATGCCTGATGAATGGAGGAGGAGTATTTTAGTACCTATTTTTAGAAATAAGAGAGACATACAGAGTTGCTCGAACTATAGGGGAATTAAACTCATGAGCCATACTATGAAGTTGTGGGAGAGAGTTGTGGAGCATCGACTGCGTCGTGATACTTCTATCTCTCTCAATCAATTTGGCTTCATGCCCGGTCGTTCAACGATGGAAGCGATCTTTCTAATTTAGAAGCTTAATAGAGAAATATAGAGATGTGAAAAAAGATCTAAACATGGTTTTTATTGATTTGGAGAAGGTTTATGATAGTGTTCTAAGAGATATCCTATGGAGTGTGTTAGAACAAAAGAGGGTATCTATTAGGTACATACAAGTGTTGAAAGATATTGTAACGATCGGGAACCAGCCACTAGAGGAATTGTCCGCTTTGGCTATAAGCCTCACGGTTTTGTCCCATAGGTGGATGGAGAACTTCCCAGGAGGTCACCCATCCTAGGATTTCTCTCAAACGAGCACGTTTAACCCTGGAGTTCTTCCAACTCTCCAAGCCATTCCACCAAAAGGCGCCTCTAGTGATTAGTTCCCCCATCTTATATATCATTACTTTTGAGCCCAAGACCATCTCCGTGCTTTGCCGATGTGGGATTTGCCTAAGGGACCTTTCTCCCCCCCCTTTCGGGACTCAGCGTCCTCGCTGAGGTTTGCCCCACCATCGCCCAAGAGGACACGCGAGCGGCTCTGATACCAATTGTAACGATCGGGAACCAGCCACTAGAGGAATTGTCCGCTTTGGCTATAAGCCTCACGGTTTTGTCCCATAGGTGGAATGGAGAACTTCCCAGGAGGTAACTCATCCTAGGATTTCTCTCAAACGAGCACGTTTAACCCTGGAGTTCTTCCAACTCTCCAGGCCATTCCACCAAAATGCGCCTCTAGTGATTAGTTCCCCCATCTTATATATCATTACTTTTGAGCCCAAGACCATCTCCGTGCTTTGCCGATGTGGGATTTGCCTAAGGGACCTTTCTCTAAATGTGACACCTCTTACCCGACTACAGTGTAGCCGAGCAAGTTATGCCACTCAGTGTGCCGGAGCACTCTATTTTATCTGATTTCATTACAGTCCTTGATTTATTTATTCAAAAACTTTATTGAAGATTTAGGCTATTTTTACTTTTATCAAAATCTAACTAAGTTGGAAATTTCAAAAAATTTAACGATAATCCGACAAAGTGTCGGCTGTAATTTGGACTAATAGTTCTTCTGAATCTGCCAAAGACAATTTCAATATATACTCAATTTCTCAAACTTAATAGTCTCAAAAATTTTCAAACATAATGTATCTCAATGCGATATCAGTTTCTGAAATCTCATTAGATTTTCAATATCTCAATATTCACAAGTATAATCTCATTATAACTCAAATTCAATTCACATACTAAAATACTTACTTTGAATAGCTTCCATAATTCATAGGTTAATTACATGAGTTTATTTTGTACAATATATACAAATAAATTAAAATGTGCTAGGAATGAACAATATAAATAACATGTATAAAATGAGCACTATCTACAAGCATTGCTTAGGAGTTCACAAAATTGAAATCTTCTGACACTTCTGCAGATCTGGACTCCAAAAATCTCAGTCGACAGTCTACTGGTTTTACCTTCAGTACCTGCGCGAGGAAGCAATTCCATCGCGCTAAGTATTTCTGCTTAGTGGTGCAATAATATAACCAGAAATAATATATACAAGTAAAGAAAGAAATAAATGATAATTCAGATACTCAAGAATCAATTTAATTTGGTATGGTATTTCTAGTATCAACGATCTTATATACTAGTTTGTTCCTCTTTGGAAGTGCTTAGTTTATAACTTTTCAGTAATACTAGTAGGTATATAATTTATTCTATCTGTATTGTATTTCAAGTCTGTACGGTTCTGCAATTTATATTTTTGTTATGTTTCTTTTACTAATCTCTTTTGCTTATTCATTCAATACTTAATTTAATTGTACTGGATTTTCATTATACTTAACTTAACTTAGCTGCCTGAATTGAATAATACTTTAATTGACTGCCCAAGTAACCTATACTAGACGACTGGACTGGATAACGGGTCGTTGGCGCTGGACACCACGGTGCCTCGGGCCGTCATACCATGAGACGCAGAACGTCAACCATGTATGCAGTCAGTATGGCTAAAAAGCCATGATATCACATAATCGGGCATAAAAGCCATGCATACGGGCATAAAAGCCATGAATACGGGCATAAAGCCATGAATACATGCATAAAGCCTTTCGCAGTACTACTAAAACAATACCCTATTGGCATGCCAATCTATCCAAACCAATCACATTAGGCCTACTAGGGCATTTGATACTTTAAAATATTAATATATTGTGCTTTATGACCTCATTATTTCATGATAAATTTCAATCATAATTCATACATTCATTTGATCATTTATATGATCACAATTCACATCAATTATCCTTTTATACCATTGTACTCAAAATACTTCTCCTCTTTACAATAATGAGAACTAATGTCTCATTCATACATTAATATGGTTTATTTATCCATTCATTATGTTATTCATATTGATCCCAATTCTAAACAATGGTTCACATGTACCATTGTATTCAAAACATTTTTCCTTTCTCATTTATACATTCAAGAGTCTACTTATGTAATTATAAATTTTATACTTCAAGTTGAGTTACTAATATTTTATGAATTCCATTTGTGATGGGCATATACGCCCTACTATCTATTCACATCAATTAGGTGACTTATTTTTCATGTTTCAAGTAATCCATGAATATTTCATGGATTTCAAATTTATGGCCTAAATTTCTTTTTAACAATTTTGACTAGGATGCATAGTCCATATTTGTCATACAATTCTAAGCATTTAAGCTTAGAATTGGTTCTAGGTCTTCATCTTAATTCACTAATCATTTTGATTACTATTCACCATACTAGTCAACCAAAATGTTGATCTTTTTATACTTAATGGATATATTAATTCTAATTACACCAAGATCCCACATTTTGAGTTTTACATTTACTAGTATTAATTGCCAATTGCAATTTAACGTCCCCTAGATGCATTTCTAATTTCAAATTTTGAATTTCAAGTTTTGGTGTCACTATTCGTCTCATTGGTCAACAAAAATGTTGACTTTTGCATAGACAATAGGTACATTGGTTTTAACACTCTCGATGTACCACATTTTGCATTTAAAACTTGTTGGAATCAATTACCAAATCCATTTCCAAGCTTATTTCAAGTTTTCATATCACTATTCACTTCATTAGTCAACTAAAATGTTGACTTTTGCATAGAAAATATATACATTGACTTTGGCACTTCAAACATACTACATTTTTCATTTAAAACTTGTTGGTTTTGGTCACTTTCTCAAAGCTTAGGTCATTTTGGCAAAATTGCCAATTTTCGGTTTTGGTGCTCCGAAGTTGCACTATTTCATTGGTCGATTTACTGTTAGAATTTGACAAAACTTCCTTCATAGAAAATGTTCCTTATTTTGTCTAGTTGAATTTCTTTTTTTGAATCACTCCATTTGGAGTTTTGTAGCTCAAGTTATGGCCAAAATAAGTTTACTGTTCACGTGCCTTGTTCATCCGCTATCATGGGTTCCGCAGATTTTGATCCAATTTTGGTCAGTAATTTGATCAAGTTAAGTTCCTAATTTGGTCTAACTTTCTTCATATGAAATGTTCTACTATGCCTTAGGTTTCCATCGGTTCAAGAATCGCCTAAATCCGAGTTTTCTAGAGAGAGTTATAGTCCTCCAAACATTGCTGCTCAAATAAAAATTCTGGAAATCTCAGTACAGTAAACTTCACTTTTCTCAATGATTTGATTAGGTTCTGGTCATAATTTGGGGTAGGTTTCTTCATGAAAGTTGTTTGTCTATGTCTTAACTTGTTGCTGTAAAAATTTCAGGTCAATTGACCAAATTTATAGCGCGTTATGGCCAAATGAACAGTTACTGTTCATTTGGTCAATTCTGTAGGGGCTGTTGCAGGGTGTCCGGATTGGGGCCAAGTTTTGGTCCTCTTGCTTTGGACTTTTGGGCATGGTTTCTTCAGCAAAAATGTGCCATTATAAGCCTAGTTTCATGTCCAATTGGCCAAACATCAATTGGACTAACACAGCCAAAGTTATGGCTGTGTAATTGGACTGAAATCTCAGTCCATTGCTGCTGTCCCTAGGCAGCATAGTCATTCCCTTTTACCATGCTATTTTTCAATCCATATTATGGTCAAATCTCCTCAAATGGTCACTAATTGACCATTAAAATGTCCTTTAACAATTTCATAAGCCAAGTCCACATTTTCACTCCCAAACCCTAGTTTTCCATTATGATTCACATATACACCTTAGATACACAATTTCATTCATCACATATGTGTATATGCACCTTAAACATAATCTCTAATTCATTTTAAGTCCATTAAACCATCAAAAATACTCCATCATTGTTCCTTCCTTAGGGCTGCCAAAATTTATGGTACACATACACATGAGTTTTAGTCCATTTAACTTACAATTTCATACTAAATTCAAGTCCTTAACATGGAAGTAAAGGAATATTAGCATAAGTAAGCACTAACCTCTTGTAGGGCAAAATTTTCCAAGCTTAAACTTCCCTTTCCTTCACTTTCTAGGCTGCCAAACACCTTCCCAAGATGAGTGGACAAGTTTTAATGAAGAGAATTTAAGGTTTAGTGGTGAGAATTCAAGGTTTGGAAGAGAGAAAATGAAATGAATTTCAATGGAGGAAGAAAGGTTCACGTATGGAAATTGGGAAGAAGAAGAAAGCTGCATTTTTCTCTCATTTTCTGCCCATTTTATTGATTTTAAATGGGTTATAGCCATGTGTCACCATATAATTGGGTGAAGGTACACTAATGACATCATGTGACGTCATAAATTCCCATTTAATTCATTTTTTTTTCTTTTCTTTTCTACTCATTTTCAATTCAATTTTTAGTAATATTTATTCACATTTTAGATCATAATAATTATTTACTTAACTGGACAAGTCGGCCAAAAATCGTCTCTGAAGGCGAAATGACCAAAATGCCCTCCGTTTGGCTTAACGGGTCAAAATTGTCTGTACCGATTGAAAAATTTTTATAAATATTTTCTTGGCATTCTAATGCCATAGGAACCTCAATGACCCTTCTTTGGAGTCCCAAAAATTATTTTATAATTTTTTCCCCGGGTCTAGGGCTCCTCGTTGCGAGAACCGCAACTTCCCTCTGGTTACCCCTCGCTTGGGCACCGGCTCATTTGACTTAGTTGTATTTTATTTCTAAAATTTTTCCTAAATTTTTCTTATTAATATTTGAGTTAATTATGGTTCTTTACCTTAATTTAAATATTTTTCCGGACGTTCTAGCTGTCCGGACAGACACTGGTCACCGGAATAGTAGACTGTGCGGAATTGCTACAGTGAGGGTGTTACAGATATGTATGAAGGAGCAACTACTATTGTGCGCACAGTAGGAGGGGACACAAGAGATTTTCCGATCTCAATTGGATTACATCAAGGATCAGCTATAAGCCCTTACCTCTTTACATTAGTTTTAGATGAATTGACGAAACATGTACAAGAGAGTATTCCTTGGTGCATGATATTTGCGAATGATATTGTTCTGATAGATGAGATGCGAGCAGGAGTTAATAGAAAGTTAGAGCTTTGGAGAAGTACTCTAGAGTCAACGGGCTTTAAGTTAAGTAGAACGAAGACAGAATACATACATTGCAAGTTCAGTGAAGGCCAAACTGGTGATAGGGAAAGAGTTAGTTTAGATGGAGTGGTATTGTCCCAAAGTAATCACTTTAAATATCTCGGCTCAGTAGTTAAAGTGGATGAGGGATGTGAGGAGGATGTTAGTCATAGGATTAAAGCCGAATGGTTAAAGTGGAGACATGTCACGGGAGTTTTATGTGATCGCAAGATTCCCAATAAATTAAAAAGAAAATTTTACTGTACAGTCATACGACTGGCTATGTTATATGATAGTGAATGTTGGGCATTGAAGGAGTCGTATGCGTCTAAGATAAGAGTTACAGATATGAGAATGTTAAGGTGGATGAGTGGCCATACTAGACTAGATAAAGTCTGTAATGAGAGTATTAGAGAAAAAGTAGGAGTGGTACCAATTGAGGATAAGTTGAGAGAAGAGAGATTAGGTGGTTTGGTCATGTGAAGCGTAGACATAGGGACACTCCAGTTAGACAAGTAGAGCACATTAGGTTAGAGGATAGAAAGAAAAAAAGGGATAGACATAAATTGACTTGGAGGAGAGTATTACAACATGACCTAAAAGCATTACAAATTTCTGAGGATTTAACTCAAAATCGTTTAAAGTGGAGAAAACGAATCCATATAGCCGACCCTAAATTTTTGGGATAAAGGCTTAGTTGAGTTGAGTTGAATTATGTATTTCCTTTTCTTTTAACATTAATTTCTAGCACATAATATAAAATGTAGATTTTATATAATAGATCTATAAGGTGTGAGATAGAGAGTGTAAGCTAATTTTATATAATAATTTTTTGAGGAAATTATAAAAAAGTAGTATGAAGTTTCACGCATTTTTCACTTCAGAGTCTGTAATTCACTTTGTGATAAAATAGTATTCGAAGTTCCACCCTGTTAACAAATCATAACTTTTCGTCTTTTTTCGTCAAAATCTGCTGACATGGCATAAGATTTTTAATTAAAAATTATGTTTATTATAATTATGGTCCCACTCTTTCCACGTGTTCTCCTTCCTCCTCCTCCTCTTCTGCTTCTTCTTTCCAACCACATTTAACATCTGGTGATTAGTGCCTTCTCTTTGAATCTAATGGTGCTGGGAAAACGACAATACTGAACACTGCTTTGACGTTGTCTAAGGATCTCTATTATCTTGGAAGATAGTGGAGGCAAGATGTTGCTTTTGCTGTGTTTTTCCATACAAATATATGTTTCTGCATAGAAAATGATATTTGGTGTAGCAGGAATTGGTCCTCAGAAACAAAAGCCAAACTGATTAAGGTGATCTGTCTTGTAGAATGCACAAAGTTTTTGATGGTCAACAAAGAAGTGTGCAAATTTGCAGGGGTCTCCTTAAGCCATTTAAGGTTCTTCTTTGTAATGAGATAACGGTTGACCTTGATGTGCGGGCGCTGAACTTTTGAAGCTCCTAAGAAAGGTAAGTGAAGAAAGAGGTGCCACAATAACTTACGCAACACATATATTTGATGGGTTAGAGGAGTGGCCAACACATATTATGTATGCGGCTCATGGGAAGTTGCAGTTATCAATGCCAATGACAAAAGTCAAGAAGATTAGTAATTTATTACTTTTGTTTTTGATAAATAATTAAAGATCTCTCCTTGTTAAATAAAAGTGAATTAATTTTGATACAAAACAGAAGTCTTGAAAGGATTCGATTCAATTTCCTTTCCTATACATAGATGAGCATGGTCATTACAACTTCACAGACATCTCGAAGAGTCCTCACCCAACCCAGTTGGATATATAGCTCACCTGAGTGACCTAGCAAACATGATCAACTTTGAAGGTGCACTGCTAATAGAGCAAGAGCTTCAAATAGAAAAGATCTTTCATGAAAATTTCAATGGTAATATTAAATAGTTGATCATTATACATTAGGAATCAACTAATTCCAAAATAATCAACCTATAATTTTCATTAAAAAAGAAAGACTAAAATGAATTTGTATAATTCTTATATCCAATCAATAGATCAGCATCATAAGAACTCTTATTTATCACTTATGAAGACAGTAGAGAGTTGGCAGAGGAAAGAAAGAGATGAGGAGAGGAAGCGAAGAAAAGAAAGAAAGGCGAGTAGTGTTCCAAAATTTGAAAAACAAATGGAGGAAAGCCAGTTATTAGTGATCCAGCTCGTGTTGTTATTCATGCTATGAGTAATGGTTGGGCTGCTGGTAAACTGTACTCGACCATTGCAGGTGAAGAGAACTTCTTAAGCTCAAATAGAATGTGTATTATTTTTCTTTTTCTTTTTCTTTTTCTTTTTTTTTTAACTTTTTATTAATTCAGAGATTTTTTTTTTATTTTAAATCTCTTTACTTTTCCTCTTCCTTTTTTATAGCTACTTGCCCTAAAACCTTTTAAAAAGATAAAACAATAATAACATTTAAATGAAAAGAACTCCTTTTAGCAAGCGGCTCAGGGAGAACCTTGTCGGTCCATGGTACTATTGGAGAAACATTTCTTTAACACATTATTTCGTTGTTATAGACACAAGCATGATGTGATATCTTTAACTATATGTTGCAAGCTTCTCAAGTATTATATTACATCAATTTTGTGATAATGCAATTGCTTCGATATTCATTAAATGTATATTAAACATAGAAGCCAAATCGACTTCCTCTTAACCAGGAAGACAAATAGAGCTCTATGCAAGGATTGTAAGGTCATTACAGGAGAGGCTTTAACAAGTCAACATCGATTAGTAATCTTAGATGTCAAGTTTAGGAACAATTCAAGTAAGGTCAGAAAAAATAGTGTAGCTCGAACAAAGTGATGGGAGTTCAAAGGAGTAAAGCAAGTGAAGTTTAAAAATGAGCTTCTTGAGTCCGAAGCATAGAATCTGAATATGGAGGCCAATGATATGTGGATACAGATGGCATCAAAAATTAGAGAAGTAGCTAGAAAAGTACTTAGAGAGTTTAAAGGACATGGACCGCCCTCAAAAGAGAGATGGTGGTGGAATGAGGAAGTACAAAAGGCAGTGAAGAGAAAAAGAGAATGGTATAAGAAATTACCTAAATGTGATAATAATGAGGCATATGAACAATACAAGATAGCAAAGAAAGAGGCAAAAAAGGCGGTTAGTCAAGCAAAAGCACAGGCCTTTGAAAAGTTATATGAGAAACTTGAAACTAAAGAAGGGGAGAAAGATATTTATAGATTAGCAAGGAGGAGAGAAAGGAAATGTCAAGATCTTAATCAAGTTAGGTGCATTAACGATAAAGAAGGAAAAATGTTGGTGAAAGATGAGGACATTAAAGAAAAATGGAGAAATTATTTTAATGATCTCTTTAATAATAGTCAAAATGGTAATAGCGTGAATATAGACTATAGAACGATAGAAAAGAATGTGAATTATACTAGAAGGATTAGATCTTTAGAAGTAAAGGAAGCACTTAAGAGAATGAAAGTGGGTAAAACTTGTGGACCCGATGGAATATCAATTGAAGTGTGAAAGTATTTGGGAGATATGGGAGTGGCATGGTTAACTAAATTATTTAATAAGATTCTAAACTCAAAGAAAATGTCTGATGAATGGAGGAAGAGTATTTTAGTACCTATTTTTAAAAATAATTGAGACATACAAAGTTGCTCGAACTATAGGAGAAGTAAACTCATGAGCCATACTATGAAGTTGTGGGAGAGAGTTGTGGAGCATCGACTACGTCGTAATACTTCTATCTCTCTCAATTAATTTGGCTTCATGCCCGATCGTTCAACTATGGAAGCGATCTTTCTCATTAGAAGCTTAATAGAGAAATATAGAGATGTGAAAAAAAATCTAAATAGGATTTTTATTGATTTGGAGAAGGCTTATGATAGTGTTCCAAGAGATGTCCTATAGAGTGTGTTAGAACAAAAGAGGGTATCTATTAGGTACATACAAGTGTTGAAAGATATGTATGAAGGAGTAACTACTATTGTGCACACAGTGGGAGGGGACACAAGAGATTTTCCGATCTCAATTAGATTACATCAAGGATCAGTTATAAGCCCTTACCTTTTTACATTAGTTTTAGATGAATTGACGAAACATGTACAAGAGAGTATTCCTTGGTGCATGATGTTTGCGGATGATATTGTTCTGATAGATGAAACGCGAGAAGGAGTCAATAGAAAGCTAGAGCTTTGGAGAAGTACTCTAGAGTTAAAGGGCTTTAAGTTAAGTAGAACGAAGACAAAATACATGCATTGCAAGTTCAGTGAAGGCCAAACTAGTGATAGGGAAGGAGTTAGTTTGGATGGAGTGGTACTATCCCAAAGTAATCACTTTAAATATCTAGGCTCAGTCCCTAAAGTAGATGGGGGATGTGAGGAGGATGTTAGTCATAGGATTAAAGTCGGATGGTTGAAGTGGAGACGTGCTACGGGAGTTTTATGTGATCGCAAGATTCCCAATAAATTGAAAGGAAAATTTCACTGTACAGTCATACGACCGGCTATGTTATATGGTAGTGAGTGTTGGGCTTGGGCATTGAAGGAGTCATATGCGTCTAAGATAAGAGTTGCAGAGATGAGAATGTTAAGGTGAATGAGTGGCCATACTCGACTAGATAAAGTCCGTAATGAGAGTATTAGAGAAAATGTAGGAGTGGTACCAATTGAGGACAAGCTGAGAGAAGAAAGATTGAGGTGGTTTGATCATGTGAAGCGTAGATATACGGAGGCTCCAGTTAGACAAGTAGAGCACATTAGGTTAGAGGATAAAAAGAAAAAAAGGGGTAGACCTAAATTGACTTGGAGGAAAGTAGTACAACATGACCTAGAAGCATTACAAATTTATGAGGATTTAACCCAAAATTGTTTAGAGGAGAGAAAGCGAATCCATATAGCTGACCCCAAATTTTTGGAATTAAAGCTTAGTTGAGTTGAGTTGAGTTGAGTTGAATTATGTATTTCCTTTTCTTTTAACATTAATTTCTAGCACATAATATAAAATGTAGATTTTATATAATAGATCTATAAGGTGTGAGATAGAGAGCGTAAGCTAATTTTATATAATAATTTTTTGAGGAAATTATAAAAAAGTAGTATGTAGTTTCACTCATTTTTCACTTCAGAATCTGTAATTCACTTTGTGATGAAATAGTATTTGAAGCTCCACTCTATTAACAAATCATGACTTTTCGTCTTTTTCCGTCAAAATCTGCTGATATGGCATAAGATTTTTAATTAAAAATTATTTTTATTATAATTATGGTCCCACTCTTTCCACGTGTTCTCCTTCTCTTCTGCTTCTTCTTTCCAACCACATTTAACATCTGGTGATCAGTGCCTTCTCTTTGAATTTAATGGTGCTGGGAAAACGACAACACTGAACACTGCTTTGACGTCGTCTAAAGATCTCTATTATCTTGGAAGATAGTGGAGGCAAGATGTTGCTTTTACTGTGTTTTTCCATATAAATAAATGTTTATGCATAGAAAATGATATTTGGTGTAGCAGGAATTGGTCCTCAGAAACAAAAGCCAAACTGATTAAGGTGATCTGTCGTGTAGAATGCACAAAGTTTTTGATGTTCAACAAAGAAGTGTGCAAATTTGCATGGGTCTCCTTAAGCCATTTAAGGTTCTTCTTTGTAATGAGATAACGGTTGACCTTGATGTGCTGGCGCTGAACTTCTGAATCTCCTAAGAAAGGGAAGTGAAGAAAGAGGTGCCACAATAATTTACGCAACACATATATATTTGATAGGTTAGAGGAGTGGCCAACACATTGTGTATGCGGCTCATGGGAAGTTGCAGTTAGCAATGCCAATGACAAAAGTCAAGAAGATTAGTAATTTATTACTTTTGTTTTTGATAAATAATTAAAGATCTCTCATAAGAACTCTTATTTATCACTTATGAAGACAGTAGAGAGTTGGCAGAGGAAAGAAAGAGATGAGGAGAGGAAGCGAAGAAAAGAAAGAAAGGCGAGTAGTGTTCCAAAATTTGAAAAACAAATGGAGGAAAGCCAGTTATTAGTGATCCAGCTCGTGTTGTTATTCATGCTTTGAGTAATGCTTGGGCTGCTGGTAAACTGTACTCGACCATTGCAGGTGGGGAGAACTTCTTAAGCTGAAATAGAATGTGTATTATTTTTCTTTTTCTTTTTTTTTTTTTACTTTTTATTCATTTATAAATCAATTAAATTTACTAAACATCACTTGTTTATCCATGCCAGTATGAATATCACTTTTTTAGTCCATGTCAGCATATAATTGACGGTGATTGATGGAAAATCGTAATTTATTAACAAAGTGAAATTTTAAGATATCACTTTATTATCGAAACGAAAATGAGTAGAATCACATGATTTATTTTATAATTTTTTTTATTAAAAATGTCAGTTTCAATTGGACAATTTCCAAACAATATGAAGGAACAATTTCCTGTTTAAAGAATGGATAAATTATTATTTTATTCTTATTTCATGTGATTAGTAATACTTAAATTTCTATATTTCTATATTATAAAAATATATATTAAAATGTACTTAATTCTTCTGTCCATTTTTTTTATCAATTTAATCATTAATTAAGAGTCTAAAACATAAGATAAAATTTATGAACCATATAATAATTTATCTTAAGACGTCTTAAAATATTTTCATTTTTTATTAAATATTAATAATAAAAGTTTAAAAATACTAAAATTTAGAAATATTTTAATTTATTTCATAAAATATAAAAATTTAAATATTATTTATGACATAATAGAGTAAAAAATAAATAAAATTACCCTTAAAGAATACATGTTTAAGTTTAGGCAAAATGAGGTTGATCTAGTGCAACTCAAAGGTTAATAAAAAAACAAAAATGTAAGAAAAGAAAAGGGGAAAAAGAATATAAAAACAATTGTTTGACCGAACAATAAGAATCAATGCAAATTAGGTAGTTTAATTGTTTTTTCTTTATTTTTAGATTTGAATCTTTTTATTTATTTATTTTATAATTATTTATTTTTATAATAATAAAGAGAAATATTTATTTTTTTACTGTATAATTCACTAATTATTATTAAATTTATTAAATGAAAAAAATATTAATATACGAGTTGCTAAAACTTATTTTAGGATTTTTTTTAATCTAAACTACAAAAATTAAGATTTTCTCTTTTCTATAATCTTTAATATTTTAACCTTGGAATTAAAAAATTTTGGGACGGAGAGTGTGAAATCCTTCACACTGCATTACCTGCCCATTTGACTTCCCAGTATTTAGTTTATATACAAATATTATATTCCTAAAAGTAATTTTAATTTTTAAATTTCACATCAATTATTTCTATTTAATTAATAATTTCTCATAAATATAACTACTGGGTGTTTGTCTTATTCTCATTCAAAAATTCTTCTATTCTTACCATACACTCCACCCCAACAGCCAAAAGCAAATCCAATTAAGGGCAATATCGGTATATAGCAACTCAATTTTCTAACTTAAATGATAAAAAATGTCCCACCACTACTTGGCTTATTTAAGACAACTGGCACAGTAATGACCCTCTTTGTTGATGTCACCACGCTCACATCACTTTCTATTCGTAAGCCGAGGGGGAAACCTTAATTATATCACGCGCTATCGACGTCACGTGCTCAGCTTCCACAGGAATGAAGGAAGAGACAAATGAATATTTCGTTTCGATCCCGCGTGGTCCAGCAGCTTTCTCGCCATGTGCGCGTGGGATTTGTTAGAGTTCCTTAAGGAGAGAAATTTCCTGGACAGGTTCGTTTAACCTTCATCTCATTTACACCGCTGAGTACTCCCTTCTCTTCCTACATAAAAGCTCTTCTTCTATGCTACACTTTCGCTGCTAGTTTAGTAGAGAGCATCGGAGATTCGCCGAAAATGGAGTCCTGTTGGCCGGAACACTTGCCTTCCGATCGGAAAAAGGCGATCGATGAGCTGATGAAAGGTCGCGAATTTGCTAAGCAGCTTAAAGTTGTCCTTTGTGATTCCATTGGAGAAGATGGATCTATGCCTGCTGAAGATCTTGTCGTGAAGATCTTGAATTCTTTCACGAGTAGTCTTTCTATATTGAATAGAGCTGAGACTGATGAGGTCTCACAATTTCCGGCGAGTACTCACGTAGGTTCGCCTTGTTGGGATGGCCGGAAATCTGAAGATTCCGGCGAGAGTAGCAAAAGTACTTCCACGAGGAAGGATCGGAGAGGATGCTATAAGAGGAGGTAATATACTAATATTGTTTATATATCATTCATAGATTACATAGCTACCACCATTTCAGATTCAATAATCTAGCTCATGAGATTTACAATGAAAATATGATTAAAAATCATGATTTTAATATTTTTTTTTAAATAATAGGTTTGAGCTATTCTAATCAGCAGATTTAATCCAAATTATTTTCTCATCTTATTAATTATTATATTATATTGCAATTGAGTGATCATAATTTCAATTTTTCACATAGTATACACGCATACATTTAATTAAAAATTTACTCGTTAAAATAATAATTATAAATTGATAATTATTTTAGTTTTACCCTCAATATGTAAGAATTAACATAAAAAATACTTCTTGTAAATACCCCACCCCCCCCAAAAAAAAAATCACAAATGGAATAGACAATTCCAACCCAAAGCTGAAGTTGTATACCATTATGTTTGTATATGCATAAGCATTTTCTTGACAATTGAAATGAAAATTCAATTTTACAACTAGCAGAAGGACTTCCCACTCATGGATAAAAAACAGTCCTGAACTAGTGGATGACGGCCATGCATGGAGAAAATATGGACAGAAAGTGATCCTGAATGCTAAATATCCACGGTATATATCATTTCAATTGTTGAGATATTATATATATATATATTCACTTAATTATTTTATTTTTGTGATGGTAATTATCTAATGGCATTTGTTTTGATTGGCAATTGGCAGGAACTACTTTAGGTGCACTCACAAATTTGAACAGGGTTGCCAAGCAACGAAGCAAGTTCAAAGAACTGAAGAGGAACCTCCTATGTACCGAACAACCTACTATGGCCACCATACATGCAAGAACTTGCTCAAGGCTTCTCACCTTTTCTTGGATGCTCCTGATGCTACCGATTCTTCTATGCTACTAAGCTTTGGCAATGGCCGCCACCACCACCTCACAAACAAACAAGATACCCCTTTTTTCTCATCCTTCCAGTCAGTAAAACAGGAGAACAATAACGAATTGCCAAATGATCATGATCATCATCTTACCCACAACCAGTCATCTTCCTCCGATTATCTTCTCTCTCCTGAAGATCATTTGTCAACTTTGGATCCAGCGGATGTGATTTCTGGGGTTAACTCGTCTTGCACCACTAGCACTACTACCCATCGCAGTTTGGACCTTGACATGATTGTGACATCAGTGGATAATCACTTTGATGATGATGATGTTTTGGAATTGGAATACTTTGATTATACAGAATAATTTCCATGTAGAAATAGTTTTAGTTAAGTTAATTACTTTCTTAATTAGATACAGGTGCGTGCCTAATTGTTGTAAATTAAATCCTCTTTTAAGTGTGACAGAGAACCTTGTTCTTGTTCAATGCATATTAGTTAAGTTGCAGGGTGGTACTTCTGCTTTAACTCGTTGGAGAAAAGGAAAATTGGAAAGAAAGAAACAATCAAGTAAGGAATAATTTCACTAATTAAGCATATACATAAAATAAATCAATTTAATTAATGGATTAGCAGTAATCACTTGGTCCTTAATTATTTGTTTTTATAGTTAATATTTATATTAGAAATATGAAATTTTGGATAAGATCAGCATGCAACACCATGAGTACATGATGTTATAAATTATATTCCATGAGTTACATGAAGATTAGATATCTGTCATGTCATTTTATAAGATATACCAACAAATAGAATAGCTTAACATTTTCTGAATTTAAATGTTTTAGGAAAAATTACAAAATTCCTTCAGGTTTTGTGTTTAATGCACAATTGGATCCTTCAATATTTTATGTAAAAAAAAAAAAAATTACTTTCATCTTTTATTAGCTAAACTAGTTTTCAAAATAATGCAATTCTAAAAATTAAAATTATTGAAATTTATAGAACCTGAAGATTAAAGTTTCTTGATTCAAAAAAAAGGGCAAATTAAATAAAATGTGTAATAAATATCAAATCGTTTCTTGTAATTAATTATCCGAATATTTATTTTTACATGCACGCTGTATATTTTATGAGCCAATATCTGTAAATACCCCATTAAATACTCAATATTTTTAAGAATATATATATTTAACATTCTTAATAATGTTATGTGTGATAAGAATTGTCATTTAAAAGTAAGAGATATGATTAAAAATAAATTTAAAAGGTTTAAAAAATAAAATAATATTAATATTTTTTTTAATATCAACACACATAATAAATAAATTTAATATTATTCAATTAAAATTTTATTAATTCTATAAATAAATGGTTGTTATGAGTGAGTGGAGTTATTTAAAATGCAAGTCTATGTTTTAGTGTCTACCCCATTCCAGGTAATAGTATCAATTTCAGACAAGTGAAAGTTAGTTGAAGTGGTCGCTGAGAAAATAGAAAGCTTATTAATTTCCTAGAAAAGTTTTAGCAGGTTGGTTGAGGCTATGGGAAGTTTGAAGTCATACGAGATGAGATGGTCTCAACAATTAATAAATTAAAAGGAATGTTTATCTTAATTTAGCTCTAATTATAAATTAATATATTTATTTACAATAATTTTTAAATTTATAAATTAAAAAAATAATAATAAATTAAAAATATTTAATTTTTTATTTTAATACTTATAAAATTTATATTTATAAATTAATTTAATTAAATTTTTTATTATATTATTTTTTTAATAATTTTAATAATAAAAACGTTTATAAGTTATTCTTTTATCACTTATCAACCACTTATAAATATTTTATATTTATTTAAAATTTTAAAAATTTATAATTTAAATTAATATATAAATATTAAATTAATATTTATAAATTAAATCAAACAAATTCTAAATATTTATATTTAAATTTATATATTTATTATAAATATTTTAATTAATTTTATATAAATTTCAAGATAAATATTTAATTTAATAAATTATTTAATATCTAATTTATATTAGATAAGTCCTATCAAATTTTATCATTTGAGTTCTGAGCTGTTCCTATTAAATGTTGATGGGATATCCATCCATTCACATATACCCAACTCTTTCCTATCACTTCATATGTACTATATTTGTAATTTTCAGATAAAGAAAACCTTATATTTATAATTTTGTGACAAATATTAAAATTTACATTCGTCAATTTGATGTTGACACTATTTTTAATTAAAAAATATATCAATAATTTTATAGTCAAGTTAAATTATAATTATTAATGAAAATTTTTATTATAATATCTTAAATTAAAAAAAAAATAAAATTTACTATACGTAAAAATAATTATTTATCTATGAAAATTATCTCTTTTATTAAAAGGAAAATAGATTGTATTTTCTTTGAGATATGATGGAATTTTTTTTTTAGTATTTTCCTTCGCATTAATTAAATTTGACAGATTTAAATAAAATCTGATTATTATAAACACAAATAATGTGATATAATTTGAAAAGTGAACTTTTATTAAAAATATATTGAATTTTCTTTTCAAATTTAGAGAAAAAAGGAAAACAAAAAAGATAATTGGAAAATGATAATATTGGAAAATGATAATCATTATCTCTATATATATATATATATATAATTCCAGGAGTTCAAAAGAAAATTCTTTGTCAAACATTTGATATCATAGTTGAAGCTAGAACATGGAAAAATGGGAATTAATTAATTAATTATATAGAAGCTCCAAAATAAGATTAAGAGTGGTTGAAATTAGTTGATTAGAATATAAATTGTCCGCAGCCACAAGAAAATTGGAGAAAATGACATCGTTTTGAGGAAAATTCAAGCCAATTAAGGGCCTTTCGTGATCAATCTACACATGAGTGTGACATCCGACAATATTAACCTTTCATTGGGTTATACTTTACTTCTCTTGCTCCCAATATATAATAATATTCCACTCTCTTTATGCTTTTGTTTTAATTTATATCTTTAATTTATTCTCCATCAATGGATAATAATCAAAATCCAATTTTTATATTTTTTCCCATTCTTGAATTAATGAAATTATATTTAATAATATTAAAATCATGTTTAGAATTATGATGTCGTAAAGTTAAGAGTAAATTATAATTTTTTAATAACAATTTAATTCTTAAATTTTTTTAAATTGATTGTTAACAGCTTTTAATTTGAAAATATTTAATACTTTAAATTTTATTTTATTAATAAAATAATTCATATATCTGAATTTATATTTAGCTAATTATTTATTTTATATTTAAATAATTATTTATTTTATAAATATTAATTTTTTATGTTCATAATTATTCAAATATAAAATAATAAAAAATAGTGCATGACAAACAATATATTTTACTAAATTTTTAGATTTTTTATATTACGGTCTATAATTTTGTAAAATTTATTTATGGTAATATATTTTAATAAATAAATAATTATAAAAATTAATTTAAAATGCTTTTCAAGAAAAAATTTATATAAAAAATTCAATTATATATAATCCAATATAATTTATTTTGACAATACATAATCATATATATATATATCACTTATAATTTCAAAATATTATCGAAAATTATATTTTAAATTAATTTTTCATTTAGATTAATTGTTTGAAATAACATATAATTATGTATTTTATATATTATAAAATACATAATTATTTAAGTATAAAATAAAAAAATTATTTAAATATAAAACCTATTTTGTTAATAAAATAAAATTTTATTGATTAAATTATTTCAAAATTAAAAAAAAAATCAATGACAAAGACTAATTCATTAACGAAATATAAAATTGAGAATCAAATTATTACTAAAAATAATTTTTATTTTATAATAAATTAGAAATTGAGTTGTGAATTTTGTTATACTTTAGAGAATTAAATATAAAGTTAAACTTTAATTAGAGTCTGATTAATTAAAAGAAAAATCCCTCAATAATCCTTATTGTCATAATAAAGTAGGATGAAAAGAGTGGATGAGTCCATAGGGAAGGAGACGGCACACGGTGGAAGCGACCAAAAAAAAAAAAAAAAAAAAGTAGTTACATGGATGTGATGTGCCCTTGAAAGAGAAAGGACAATTAGAAAATGAACCATCAAAGCTCTCACTATCAAAGCGTCAATCATCTTTAATTTACAATAGCTGCTTTGGAAAATTTTATTTGGGTGGTCTCGGTGTGAACGCAAGGAAGGGAAGGCAGATATTATGACCAAGTATTTTCCAGCCTCGTGGGGATGACACCGATGGTCGGTGGGTCTCAGGTCTCTCTCCTTTTTTTTATTTCAGCCAAACACAAAACTAGATCAGCCCCGCACTTCAAGTTGTATAATAAATTTGTTTAATGTTAATTATATTATTTTCTAATATTCTTGAAAAAATTTAAAATAATGAAATTTACAATTATTTGTAGATATAGATTTCTCATTAACTGTTTAAGTTAAATTAATTTAGAGGATTAAGTGGAAAAAAGAGTTTAATTATGTAATTATTGTAGATGGAAGAAGAGTTGATATTGGTAAGATTTGGAAGTCGAGAATCTGAAAAGCAAAATGAAAAGAAGAACGTTTACAGCTGTGAACTCTGAAAAGGAAAATATAAGAGTTTTCAATATAAACGAAAGATAAGATGTAAATGCGAACCCAACGTCCAACGAAAGGAGCTATCATGTCGCCTAGCTTAGCTAGGTCTCCTAGTTGTAAACAATTCAATTATTTGCTTCATTTCTTTTGTGATAAATATTTTTATGATTTATTAAATTATTTTTTAAAAAATAAAAAATTATTTTTTTTATTTTCATACTTTAATAATTTTATTAAAATATAAAAATTATTATTATCTCAGTTAATTCAAAATGAATTATTTAAATTACATATAAAATTTAAATAAATCTTTATTTTTTAATTTTTAAAGTAAAATTAAATTTAATTTATTTTTTTATATTATATCAAAATTTATTTTTTTAATATTAAATTACCCATAAATATATTTAATTATAAATTTTAAATTTTATGTATTTATATATAAATAAATAATAAAAAATATTTTTCATATATAATTTATTTTACACGAAATAAACAAAGTTATTAAAAAAAAAAAACTAACAGCAGAGTCCACACATGAGATAGAGAGAGCCACTTTTATTACCATGCTCTTTCTTTCTTTCCTTTTCTCTCTCTTTTTCTTCCCTCTGCTTTCTTTAATTTCATGCTGTACCCAATCATGGTGCGTCTTTACACGTCATCATCATCATCATCAGAATGACCATGTGACCTCTGGCTATGGGTCTCAATCCAGTGCATTTAATATCACAGTTAAAATTATTATTAAAAAATTTAAATATATTTATTAAATTATATTTTAATTATAAAAATTTTAAATCCATTAAACAATATTTTTTAACATTACATAATGCTTTAAAAAAAAAAAAAAAAAAAACAACCTCTCAATCTTTAACCTTAATGTCCCTTTAATAAATTTTCTTGTTGAGAGGTTGAAATTCAATAAATTTTTATGAAGAAATTAATGAATTAAAATTCTTTTGCAGATATTTATTTGCATTAAGAAAATGACATGTGGAATCATCGACATAAATATTTTTTCTTATTTAAAAATAAAATGTGAGAGATAGATTGTGAATAATAAAATTATATTATAATAAGAAATTAATCATGACAAACCTTTTAAGATAATGCTTCTCTTTATCAACTTCCTAATTATACATTTGTAATCAAATATACACCTTCATGGCTTTATCATAAGGAGATAAAGAACAACAACAATTGATATGGCAGAAACCTTGAACAGAGAATTCAACATTGAGTATATTAGATATATTGATTAAAACATTTATTTAAAACCCCCAAAAAATATTTTACAGTAAAACACTGATTAAAAGGATATAAATCGAGTTTTATAATTTTTTTTTTTTTTAAAGATGTGAATCGAATTGGCCACAAGCCCAATTCCCCGATTTTGTCATTGTGCCAATTGGGTTGATTCGGATAAAACACTGTTCAGATTTAACTTAATGGTTTCAGTTCAAGTGAGTGGCAGAGTGGGCTTATTAATACTGTATTAAACGGGCCGTTTGGTGCTGGTAGATTTTATTCCGCTTACTGCGCAATTGCTTGGCCCATGGCCCATCAGCTCCATGGACCCCTAAAATCCAGCCCAAAGCAATTAAGGAAAGAGACACACGGGAATCCAGTTCCGTTAGCAGTCTCCTTTTACGTTCGGATGGTAATTTATAGAAGGAAAATCAGGCATTCTATTACCAGCGGAGAAGTATAGTATTCTTATCTGCTCGCTGCTTTCCATTCCAGCTCAATATTCTTCAGAGAAAACTCGATTCTCCTCACACAACCCGTCAAACCCATTCAGTTATTGTCCTTCATTTATCGTAGCTGCAGATCTTTGTCGACAGAGAGAGCGTCCGAGAGGTTTTTTCGCTACTAATTTACGAGCTTCGATCTTCTTTCTTAATAGGTTATGTTAATTCTACTGTTATAAAATCTTACTTTAAATATGAATTCCTCCTGAAAATTATTTCTGTAATTTATTATTCCAGGTAGAATCCCGATATAGGTATTTAGGCGATAGATTTGTGCAAAAGAAAAGGGTTTGAATGATATGGATTTTTGAGTAATGGGCATTTATTGATTTTTCGTTTAATTAGCTAAGAGAAGAATATGGGTCACCACCACCACCATCACCATCATGGAGATAGCCCATACGACGATCCCTTCTTGGCGTGTTGTTGCTGCCCTTACTTCCTTGTATCTTCCATTTTCAGCGGAGTTGGGAGATGCATATACGCAGCTTGTTACCCTTTCTTGCGGTGCTTCGGGTTGGACGAGATCGGACACCACCGCCGCCGCCACCACCACCACCACCACCACCATTTCAATTGATCTTTGTAAGTGCAGGGATTCATGAGTACAGTTTTTTCTTGTTTTCCATTTCCAGAATTCCTGTTGGAAAGGAAATTCCAAAAAATTTTCAGTGCATGCAAAAGAAGACTACGTACCATATCTTTCTATGCCACAAGTTAATTTGTGCAAGTGATGGATGTGTTTGGGTGGTCCAATTCCAAGATGAATTTTCATTTTTCTGGGTTTCATTTTGCAGCGTCTTTATTCATTCGTCCTTCTTGTGTGTTTTGCATTTATTTACTTAGAACCTGACATATCGCAGTCGACAACTTTTTATTGCTGCATTGAGCTTCACAACCTTTTATTTTTGAGGAAGTACGTGTATGGATAAATTTAAAATAATTATTTATTAATTATATAAAATATTTAAAATACTCAACATAAAGGATTATATTTATGTTCCTCACAACTGGCCTGTCGAAGTTGTCGGCTGGAATCTTCTTCACCCTGGCACCATGGTTATGGCCTATTTATTTCATCTCTTATAATTATAAAAATTTATTTTTTTATTGTAAAAAAATTATTTTTTTTATAAAAATAATATTATTTTTATATGTATAAAAAATATTCTATAATATTTCATTTATTAGAAATTAAAATACCTCCAAAAAAGTACACGCATTATGACCATGCACGTGTCCCTTCCCTTTAAATGCACGTGACATCCATGCCCTCGTACCTTATCAATAAATATTTTATTCCTTCCTATATACCAAAAAAAAAAAAAAAAAAAAGACCATAACCAACCAAATTAATTTTTTTTCTCCCCTCAACCCCTTTACAATTTCAAATTATATACAATTTTAATTTTTACAAATAAATTTAAATTAATATAAATATAAGAAAAATTTATGTTTATATTTAAATTCATATGAATTTTAAAATAATTCCCATTTATAAATACATAATTAAAATACAATACAAAATTTATCAATTCTTGCAAAATAATTTTATATAATAAATCTGATGTAGTATATAATTTTTTATTTATTAATAATTTATCTAATAATAATTAATAAATAATAAATTATTATTTTATTAATAAAATTTATAATTTTATAAATAATTTAATATTATTGTATTAAAATTTATAAATAATAATAATAAATAATAGAATTATTAATAATCAGGGTGTGGATAAGATAATCTTCAAGGTTATTTTATTCTTTTGTATTTCTATTTTAATGAATATACCTAATTGTTTATGGGCCAGTGATGAGAAAGCCCCATCATAGGTCCATGTCTATTAGCACTTTCCTGAAAAACACGTGGATTTCATGCGAAGGTATCTCTATCTTGGGTCCCACATAGGTCCATGTCTATGCAATCTGAGCCGTGAAAAATAGCTCGAAGATCTCCGATAAACCTGTGTGATGTGTTTTCTGGATCCGCGAGAATGGAAACAAAACAGTGTTATTAGTTATCGATTAGGACTTAATCAATAATTAAGGCTGTTTAAATCTTTCCCAGTACTGTTTCCAGGACCAGGAGACGGTGCCGTTAGTTACCTATATTCCACAAAAGAAGCCACCGCTTTATAGATTCCTGTACCTCCTAGAAATATAAAGCTATTTGAGCGCTTCCATGAGAAAATTCTGCTGAGACCCAGAGACTTAGAACCCAAGAAAAGGTTTTCCTGATCAAAATCTTCGTGTTTCCCATCTGGGTTTTTAAATTTTCGAGCTTTCGTCGATCAGAACGGCTCGCTTTGTTCAATTTGTTGTTTTCACCCATGTTTTTATTTTCAATTCTTAATCTATAAGTTTCCATTCCTATTTTTTACCAATTGACTATTTCACTACCCAGGTTTTTCGAGGCGGAGGTGTTAAATCTGGCCTTGGACCTTTTTTCTTCCAATCGGTTGTATTCGATCTGAAGCTAACTAGTATAGCGTAAAGATGAGGGAAAAGCTATGGTTTTTATTGTGTGTGTGGCTTTTGCTGTGTGGGTCTTGCTTGGGTAGGTTTGTGGTTGAGAAGAACAGCTTGAAAGTGACTGTTCCAGATTCAGTGAAGGGGGTGTATGAATGTGCAATTGGCAATTTTGGGGTTCCTCAGTATGGAGGGACTTTAGTTGGCACTGTGATTTATCCAAAAGCCAACCAGAAGGCCTGCAAGGGATTCGATGAGGTTGATATCTCCTTCAAATCGAAGCCTGGAGGTCTACCCATTTTTCTCCTTGCCGATCGAGGAGGTGAGCATCTCCAATTTTGTGTCTTTTAACGGTTTTATGCTTCACGTTTGGATCTTTCTTATTTTACATAGGGATGGATATGTCTGATTCTTTTGGGTGGCCTTAACTTTTTTTTTTTTTTTGGAATTTGCACTTTCTATGTCGTCTGTGCTGATGAGTTAATTTGCTAAGTGTTTGATTTGTGCTTTTTTGTTCTGTAATTAGTGTTACTGGTTTGTTTGATTTTGCGGCCATCTAGTTGACCTGCTTCAATTGCTCTTGTAACAAATATTCTAATAAATTTCCTAAAATTTTCAATTCTAAGAGGAAGTATGTAGCTAAATATTCTTGAACTTTAAATTTTAGTACTGATTTTCCCCCCTCATATTGTTATAGTGTTCATGAAATTTGGGGCCTTGATGTTCTCTTCTTAAATGTGAAATTTGTACTTCAATTGATATGCAAAGTACCTTAAGTACATGTTTAGATGGTGTAAGGAAAGTTGTAAGGTGATTTTGATGGAATTATGGTTCTAATAAATGTGATAAATGATTACCCAATGTAATATCATTACATTAATAGTTGCAATAGTAGCTGACTTATTATTGGTTATATTACAATGAAAATTTTCTTAGATATTATGAAAAATGCTAACATAGAAAAGTGTCTTAAAAATGTTTTGACAGCATGAATTAGTAGGAGAAAAAAGAAAGAGACAGAAAAGGGTTTGTTCTTTAAGTGCTATCTAGAATGACAATTCACCTTGTTTGTGGTATTCTTATTTTATTCTGCAAGGATAAGCAGCATCTTTTCATTAATAGATACAAATAGAGTGCAAAATTATCAAGTTTTGATAGGTATTAGTAATATTCGACTTCCATTTTGCCTTTTTGTTGGTCACATTAAATATAAGCAATCCCACTACATTAACATAGGAATAGAATGACTAACTCTATTATCACCTCATTTCTTTCTCTTTGACTAAATTGCAACATACCAAACATGACACAAATGTATGACCTTTCATCAATATGCGGGCTCAAGGCTGTCTTCTGTGGTTGATATTCCCAGGTCACCAACCATCTCTATTGTTTTTGGACATCCCTGGGAGTAATTAAATCCTTATTGCTTGCTTTCTAATGCAACTTCTCATTGCTGAAATATCTTTGTTTGTAGATTGTTACTTCACCCTGAAGGCCTGGAATGCACAAAATGGTGGAGCAGCAGCTATTCTGGTTTCAGATGACAAGAATGAACAATTGATTACAATGGACAACCCCGAAGAAGAAAATGCAGATGCTGATTATCTGCAAAAGATAAACATTCCGTCTGCTCTAATCAGCAAGTCCTTGGGAGACAGTATCAAGAAGGCTCTGTCCGGTGGGGAGATGGTTAACATAAATCTTGATTGGACGGAAGCTCTTCCACATCCTGATGAGCGTGTTGAATATGAGTTCTGGACAAATAGCAATGATGAGTGTGGGCCAAAGTGTGACAGCCAGATGGAGTTTGTCAGGAACTTCAAAGGTGCAGCTCAGATACTTGAGCAGAAGGGTTACACTCAATTCACCCCACACTATATAACATGGTATTGTCCGGAAGCATTCATTCTGAGCAAACAATGCAAATCCCAGTGCATAAACCATGGTAGGTACTGTGCTCCAGATCCTGAGCAGGACTTTAGTCGAGGATATGATGGAAAAGATGTTGTGGTTCAAAATCTACGTCAAGTTTGCTTCTTTAAAGTGGCCAACGAAAGCGGGAAGCCATGGCTCTGGTGGGATTATGTGACTGACTTTGCAATCCGTTGTCCAATGAAAGACAAGAGATACACCAAAGAATGTGCAGATCACGTAATTGAAGCTCTTGGTAGGTCACTAGTCCTATCATTTTGTGGAGGTTAATTTATCATTTAGGTAAATGTTGTGACAATATTTTTCTGCCTTTTTTTCTTTTTGGAAAGGGGGGCAAGGGGCGGGCTCCTTGTCATTTTCCCCAAAGATTTCCTATGATATGTTTATACCAGTTACTACTTTTTTTTTTTTAATTATTATTTTTGTGGCATTTTCATTTAGATTTTCAGACTTGTGTGATTACGGTGCTAAATATCCTTTGAGATCTCACCATGATCTTCTCTGCTCTGTTACTTGACTAATTTTTGAAATTTCACTGATACCATGGGGCCATGCATAATACTGTCATCATTTTGATACCTTGTTCATGTTACCTTGTTTCTTTTATTTCTTATTTTTAATCATTAATTTCAACCATTTGCCCTTGCTGATAGCTAACAATTTTTTTTCCTGATTTGTATTTGTGGGCTACAGTAATATCTGAAAATTGCATGATTTTCTCTTTTATCCAATGTTTGTTGCATTTTATTCTTGATAAGAAAGGTTCAGTTATTTGATTTTTTTACTGATTTATCGACTGCTGATCCCCAAATTTTTTGAATAAAGGCTTAGCTTAGTTGAGTTGAGTTGTATCGACTGCTGATGCATACTGTGACTGAACAAGATTCTGATTAGAATATAATATTTGTTTTTCGCATTTTACTTTAGGTGTTGACCTCAAGAAGATAGACAAATGTATAGGTGACACTGAGGCAGATGCGGAAAACCCAGTTCTTAAAGCTGAACAAGATTCCCAGGTTACACTTAGAAAATCTAATTGTTTCAAAATTATGTTGGCTTTCTTTGTTTCAATCCTTTTGGGTATTCTTTTTTTTTTTTTTTTTTTTTTAATAATATATATTTGGGTTTAATGATTCTGACATCAGATTGGAAAAGGCTCTCGTGGAGATGTGACTATACTGCCAACTCTTGTCATTAACAACAGACAGTATAGAGGTTTGAAGCAGATATATAAGCTGGTTAGCAATGTAATTGCATGAATTTGAATTTGTGATCTATCCTTATTGCTGGTTTCAGGCAAGTTGGATAAAGGAGCAGTTCTTAAGGCTATTTGTGCAGGTTTCCGAGAGACTACAGAGCCAGCCATATGTTTAAGTAAAGGTTATTATCTCCTGGATTTTGATCTTTCAATTGAGTTCAACTCCTGGATTTTGATCTGTTAATTGAGTTCAACTTCTGTAATATGTTTATATATATATATATATATATATATATATGGCTCTGTAGTCAGCAATTGATGACTAGCCCAGTGGGCTATTTCACTGTGGCATAGGATTTTCCTATCTTTTTTCCAACACAGCATAAGCATCATATTGCCGTGTATCCCTTTATATGTGACCTTTAAATTTGAAATGTTTGAGGTCAACTAACTATTAGAGAGGTCGCGAGATGTCACAGCTGATTTGTTGGATGGAAATTGTATAGATGGTTTTAATTGTTTCATTACGAATGATCATTTGTAGACATAGAAACCAATGAGTGTTTGGAGAACAATGGTGGGTGCTGGCAGGACAAGGCCGCTAACCTTACTGCATGCAAGGTATATAGATATATCAAAACTCTTGCATTTACTATGCTTGCGGTATGTCTTAATTCCAACTTTTTTGTTTTGGTTTGGGCCTAATGTGTTGTAGGATACTTTTCGGGGAAGAGTATGTGAATGTCCTGTGGTACAAGGAGTGAAGTTTGTTGGTGATGGTTATACCCATTGTGAAGGTAAATACATTTAATGCAGTTTTTAAGTTAAAAACCCATGAAACCTGGAAATCGCATAAACTGCAGGGAGTGAGAAGGCAAAAAGGTCTTTCTATACTAAACATGGTTATGGGTGTTTTTGAAATGGATTTTAAGGTTTTATCTGTTTGTTTTGGAAGTTAATACTCCAATTATGAATACAAGCATTAGCTGAACACTTTCGTATGAAGATTTTTTTTTTCTTTTAAAACACGTAGGAAACTACTGGTTTTAGCCGCTTTGTGATATGAATTTGTTAAGATAGAACTTGATAGGGCATTCTTTCTAACTCAACAGAAATCTCGAGTACATGGGTTAGCTATAAGTGTTACTGAAAGTTTTCAAGCTTTTACAATCACACCTACGTTTTAGAATCAAATACGTTTGTTTGCCGTACATCATGTTTTGCTTGTTTGATTCAACAGCTTCGGGTGCTTTACGTTGTGAAATTAACAATGGAGGATGCTGGAAGAAAACCCAAGATGGCAGGACATTTTCTGCTTGTGTTGTAAGTGGTCCAACTTGAATTTGATGTGCTCCTTTATAGCCCTTGCTTACCATTTTTAATTAATGATTTATATTGTTATTTTTGTGATTCACATTTAATAGGTTCTCTGATTTTTTTTAGGAGGATCATTCACAAGGTTGCAAGTGTCCTCCAGGATTCAAGGGTGATGGAGTCGACTCCTGCGAGGGTACTCTTTCCTCCACTTGGTTTCTATACTTCCTGTTGTAACCATCACACTCCTTGGTGTGAGAATTTCTGCAACAATCCAAATTACACACATTCTTTTGCATGCAAGTACTAGAACAGTTACAAAATTCATGTTTCAGGTTTTTGAAAACATGTTTCATATATGTGCGCATGGTTTCCTTCCAAAAGATGTGTTGGGCCTGCTCAATATTCATCTATAATTTCTTGACAAAAAAAAAAGGTTTAAATGTTCTGAGGAAGCATTACCTTTTTCTGGTTTTTTTAATTGTTCTGAGGAAGCATTACCTTTTTCTGGTTTTTTTAAATGTTCTTGCAGTTTTTAAATAGCACAAAAAGATTCTCAGCTATCTAGGAGCAGGACATAGGCTACTTGCATATCGCATGTAAATGTTGGTGAAATGACATAGATGATAAGATACTTTTTCATGGGAGTGTATATTGATTCACTTGAGATTTTCAACTCTTGGTGTGTTTCAGATGTGGATGAATGCAAAGAGAAGACGGCCTGCCAATGCCCAGAATGCAAATGCAAAAATACATGGGGCAGTTATGAGTGCAGCTGTGGTAGTGGTTTATTGTACATGCGAGAACATGACACTTGCATAAGTGAGTCTTCTCGGAGCAATTTCATCACTCTTGTTTGATAAATGATTATGGTGAACTCTTGCTGATAGAATTAATTGTTCCTTGTGCAACTAAAATTTTGCTAGACGCTAGTTGCCAATCTCGTGAATTTTTATCTTCGAGTTACCAATTCTTTTTTCATACTTGATGAATGATGTAATGGTAGGAAATAGATGATCCTCTATTAACTAAGCAAATGCACTTGGTTTATTTTGGAATTTTTTGTACTACAATTGCTCCTTACACCTGGCAGGCTGGCACCATTTATAAAATGAATATGCCATTTGAAAATATGGTTATCTCGAGTAGAACCCATCTTTAAGTGTTCTAATTTTAGGTTATGTTGGAGCTGGGGCTCCTTGTTTATTGGTCTGTTTGAGTTTTTGATGTTACTTGGTTATTGCTAATAAAAGTCTGTTGCTCTTGTGTTTGCCACACTGAATCTTTATCATGATAATTCAGGTAAAGATGCCAACACAGAGGTCAGCTGGAGCTTTGTTTGGATTATTATTCTTGGCTTGGCTGCTGCTGGAGTTGCTGGATATGCTATTTACAAGTACAGAATTCGGGTATGATACAACTTTTTAAAAACATTTCTAATTATTTGGCTGACATAGACGATCATAATGTTTGAACTGTCAACATTTTGATCAAATTAATGGCATGAAATCACGAAACAGAGTCCCACTCTTTTTTTCCTCTCTTATATATATATATATATATATATATATATATATATGATACTAAGGAGGAGTTGTTGAGAGACCAATTGGATCGAGTATAATTTGGTTATTGAGGGATTATTTATATGGAGACAAGTGAAGTGTTTTTGCTTGCCATAGTGTGACATCTATTGAGCGTGTAGCTGTGATAGTGAATTAGATTTGAGGCTAGCACTGAATCATTTTTGAAGGATTCTATTACCCCAGTTTTAGACCAGCAACTTAGATTGAATTTATGGGCAGACAACAGGTATTACTTAAATGTAGCTAACACCAATGAATTCATGGAACTATTTGTTTCTCCAGAGATACATGGATTCAGAGATACGGGCTATCATGGCACAGTACATGCCCTTGGACAATCAAGGAGAGATTCCTGTACATCACGCACACCGCGGGGACATCTGATAACAAGGATCATATATTCAAATTCTGAGGTGCTTTATCAGCTTATTTAATCGGTGATTGTAAGGTGTGTTAAGTTCAGTCGATGTTTTATCATGTAGCTTCTCTCATGCTTATATGTAAATTTAAGTTATATAGTGGCGCACATAATTCCAGGACCGCTGTAAAAATTTTCCATGGGATATTGTAAGATTACTTGGTTCTGCATTTGGACTACTTTTCTCACTTGCATTTCTTATTTGGATTCGTTTTACGCTTATAATTTTGTTAATTTAATCGTTTACCTTTCATTAAAGAAAACTAGACCAAGATAACTAAATTTTAAAGATGATGTTATTTGTTACCATGTTTGGATTATGGGGGAAAGGGGAGGCGTTTCTCTCGTGGAGATTTTGATAGGAGAAGATTTTTACTTTGTATTGTATGTTATGCTTGAGAAACTATTGAGTATGGTAAAAGGAAAGAGAAATATGAAATATGTATTTTTAGAAACTGATTCTGTTTATATTTATAAATTAAGTTTTTTTTTTTAATTTACTTTTATAATATCCTTTCATTCAAAATACTTGAAAACTATGACCAAGAACAGGAAGCTTCTGCATTTACTTCTTACTAATTAACACCAAGAACTGGATAAGCAACCTTGAAGAAATGAACACCTGTAGCATACAAGGGCAAAAACACCATCAATTTTAAGCCCGCATGCGGGAGAAATATCCATTGGATTATTCAATTCTTTTTCCATATCATCGTACTTGAAAACCCACTTCTGTACTCTAATGCTCCACAAACAAACCATCACCTCTGAAACTTCACTCTGTTCTTCACAGCTAACATAATCTAGAAGCCTTCATCTGGAGGAGGCATACAGATGTTAATTAGTTTATGCTGATATTATCGATTTGTTCAGAGCATGTTAGTGAATGCTAGTTCCGCAATTCTTGCCTTTTTCATACAGGAAGATAAAAAGAGTTGCTCTCTTTCCTTTTCCTGTTCTTTTATTTATTTATTTATTAGTTATTATTATTATTTGGTGGTGTGTGTTGTGTATTTGTGATGAAAGCTTACATTTTGTGTTCATATCTCTATGGGCACATGTCAATCCAACCAACCTGCAACAAATTCATCAATTTTCAGCTCCTTGTCCCATGTCTGATCCTTCGTTCTGCTTACCATTCACATTAATTCTATAAAGAAAGAATGCAACCATTGCGCCACTGCAAAGCACAACAAGTTATCAGATATACAAACTGACATATTATAAAACAAGCAGCTATTGTATAAATATGAGTAAGTTCTATTTAGAGAATAAAACATCCATCACAGACAATTCCTGCAATCTCAACCTTGAGTGCAAATTCTTTTAACTTCTAGCTCTTATCTCCCAATCTAAAACCTCCTGCATCTTTAGTCCTAATAGCTACTTTCACACTTGAAAATCCTACTATAAGCTAAACTTGCCATCAGCAATCCAAACACCAAGCAAGGATTTGCTGTTTGAAGGTAGTAAATTGACTACAAGAATGCAAAAATTAAGAAACATGAGAGAATTATAAACCTGATGACGGTTGAGAAAAAGGTCAAAATAGAAGCTTTCTGCCAAGAAAGAAAGAACTAGAGGTTAAAAGAAGATTAGTGTGCCTCAAATATATGATGTAGCGAAGGATACATGAATAATAGCATTTCTTGTGTAAGTGTTACCTGAAACAGCAATCTTATCTCCCTAAGAAAGATTAGGGCTGCTATTCCTGTGGGCAAAAGAAAACAGTAAGAAAACTTTCAGTCAAATATATAATAAAAGAAATAAATATCAATGAGATATAGAGATCACTGAAACAAATAAAAATATAATATCAATTCCAGCTTCAGTTTAGTTGAAAGTAGCAAGCATGATAATCAGTCTTAGGGCCAAGCATACAATTACCTAACTGTAGATGATAATCCACATATTCTGATAATCATGCAATGATCCTAAATAATATCCATTGTTTCATATGCACAAAGGAGTTCCAAGGGAAGAACATATACAGAAAATAGAAAAATACAGTTGGCCTGCCTCCATAACAGCAAAAAATTTTAAGATACATATACTGTGGATAAATACATAATAGACACTAAAGACCTATATAGAAAGAGCTAATTATGAGTTGTTTACTAGAACTATGCAAACACACTGTGATTGATGATTTAATGCTGAACATCATGTATTGGGAAGATGTGAAGAGATCAAAACATTTAATTCTATTTTTAAGGTCATTCTAAGCGTGAGTCAGAATTTTCAGAGGTGCTTCATGCATATTTCTCAACTAACACAACGTGTTAATAATATTAACCATCTTTTTAGCTGAAGACACATATAATCAAATGGAAAATGCAATCTATTCAAAACCTTATCACAATAAATTATTATAACAATATAACTGATAAAACCAGCCTATTCAACAAGAAAGCTAGTCATCAAAAAAGTATAAAATAGCACAAACATATTTCCCGTTTAAAGTTTTACAATAGAAACAAGCCATGTTCTGACCTGCCTGTCCTTTCACAACTGAAGTACATGGTTGTCCCTTTTTGTATGATCTCAAGCTCAATATGCTTAAAGTCAAAAGAGCACCACCAAGAATGACACCAAACCTAACAGCAGAAATGCTGCCCATCAACATAAAGGAAAGAAAGCCACCAACAGAAAGAAGCAAACCTGCAGAGCAAAAGCAATCCGTGAAAAACATTGAATTCATTTAACGGGGAAAAATTCATAGAATCATATATTTCTTTCATCTTCATGTTAACTGATGAGAAGCATCTAAACAGAAGAGCTTGGACATGTCTTTGAGGCTCAACCAGTTGGGTGCTCTGTAAGCTTTGCCCTACATCAGATATGTGGGAAGTGTAGTGACTTCTAATTCGTCACAACCGAGTAATCACAAATTAGCAAGACCAGTGTGATTAGATATTAGTGTAAGTTATTCATACCATAAGGTATTCCAAGATGGAAGTCATGAATTCCAGAAAAATCATTCAGATCATCAGTCGAGGAAGCAAACGTTTCCACAACCTCCTTCACTGGTTCAGGGGAATTCTGAGCAGCTATTGATAGGAATTCTTTACTCTCTTCGGTCACCTCCTTAGCTAGCACGGCCAGATCACTTTTAGCCTTGTCTGCTTTAATTTTCAACTGCTCCGATGTTTCTTTCAAAATAACCATTGCTTTCTTGGAGTATACGTCGTATGCTTCTTGAGACACACTTTGCATCTTCAAGGCTTGTTCTTTGAAAGAAGCTAGCGTCTCTTTCCAAACTTCTTGTGATTCTTCGGCTCCCAACTCATCACCATAGTTTTCCTTGTCCACTTCAATTTCTGAATGCTTCTAAAAATTTAATTCAAAAAAAAAAAAAAAGATAATCCTTTAATATGTTCTATACCCCTCAGAGAATTTGAAAACCGTATGAGGCAAAAAGGCCAAGTCTAGCTAAAAAGCTTATTCATATATTAAAATAACAAGTTCATTAAGCAAGAATGTTGCTTCCACACAAACGCAGTTCAAAGCCGAAACAATCCCCTTTACCCCAAAAGAATTTGATGAACTAAATGAAAATTTAAATCTGCCGATGTAATTTCAGCTGAATCCAAAAAAGGAAAAACACGCACAAAGAGTGCGGATGAGCACACAACATAAGTAAGAGCATACCGATTCTTCGTGGGAGGCAGCAAATGACACAATCGATCGGTTCAACGAATTCCTTCGCTGGAGAGAAGGAAAACCAATCCCAATCCCTAGGTCTTTAGGAGTAAAAACAGCAGGAACTTCAATCGCAACTCTGTAACCCCTAGGTTTAAGCAAACGTTCGAGCCTTAGAGACGAAGAAGGACACAAGGACTTTGAAGAAGATAAAGAAGCTCTCTTTGACTGCAAATAGCTAAGGTTTCGAGTAGCTAACAATTCCACTGCAACACTCATTCTGTTTCTTCTTCCAGAAAGAAAGCCGATGAGCAAGATGGGCAGACAACAGAAGCGATGCGAGGCGAAGCGCACGAGGGGAATGGAAGAGGGGCACGAGAGAGAGAGAGATAGAGCTTAGGGCTTAGCTTGGACACTTGACTCATTGCGCTCTTGCCTGAGAAGTGGAGAGGAAACTTGTGGTACTTTCTTGACACGTAACCAACAAGTTTATGCTGGCTGACCCACTGAATCCTCTTTGACGGGGAAGTTATGCCAAACTTGTTCGCTCTTGCTTACAATCATTAGACTTTATTCTCCCTTTATATTCACCTATTTAAAATATCATTAAAAAATTATATAAAAATATAATTCTCTGCATTTTGATTAAATAAGTATATAAAATAATAAATTTTAATTTATTTAATTTATACACTTTGATATAAATAAAAAAGATTTAAGCAAAAATTTTAAATCGGATGAATTGTAATTTCATGTAAAAATTTATAATTAATAAAGTAAAAATAGTAAATAAAATTATTTAAATTTTAAAAATTATAATTGAGATGAAGATTAAAAAAAATTGTTTATTTGCAATTAAATCATAAAATTTTATTAGATAAATTATTAATCACATATTAAAATAATATTAAATTATTTTATATAAAATCATAATTTCATTATATAATATATGCTATGATGATATGTGTGGAGTGTAGTTAGTTCCTTTGCTAAGTTTAACTTTTAAAATCAGTCTCATTTTACTTTCTTTTTTTTTTTTAAAAAAAAGTAAAATTATATCACAGTTTAATAAAAAAAAAATTGCATTTATTGGACTAGCCCATTCTTTTCCTGCAGCACTAAGATCCATTTTGCCTTTGTAGAGTTGCTTGTCTTTGGGCCAGTCTTCACCAGCCCAGCCCTTGTTTGAAGTGTTTACTTCCTTAGCTTGATGGCTAGATTTATCTATTCACTTGAATATTTTTATGAATAAATCAAAATGTGCACAAAGCTAACTCAGACATTATCATACTGTAAATACTACTTACAAATAAAATGTCCAAGTATCTCCAACAATACTAAATACTATATGTTATGTAAAGAACGAAGCAATGAGTTGTATTGTATAGATCTAGTCTAGGTTTATCCATTCTAAGCTGCTCTGAATCTTCTATATATATATATATATATATATATATATTAAATTAAACCAAAATCAAGTAAAACCATAGCCGAATAGTTAAGTTCTAGAGTTCATCCCCTGAGCAGATTCAAAATTCCAGACGGATGGCATGACCTACTTGGGGTAAGCTGGGCTGAGGACTTTTGAGGGTCTTAATTCGGATTAACCAGAAATTTAAATACAGCGGTGGAGCGCCATTTTAGTCACTCTGCAAACACATTTTCAATACATAAAAATTTTAAATCAAATCGATTATCGAAAAGAGAGATTATTAAGCTGTAATTAAACGAACTAAAGGCATTAATAAATATAACATTCACTGACAATAGAACTAGGAATGGGCGTTTATTTAATTTAAATTGAATAAATTAAGATAAATTATCTTAATTTAGTAATTTAAGTTGGTTTTTAAGATAATTCGATTATTTTATATTATAAAAATTTTAATTATTTTAGTTTAATTCGATTTTAAAGAAAAAAATTAATTGAATTGAATCGAATCGAATAATTTTATTATTTTTTAATTAATTTATTTTTGTAAAAAATTTATGAATTATATGTAATTATATATATAAATTATTTAATTTCATTGATTAATGTTTATTAAGTTCAAATCAAGATTAAAATCAGATCAAATAATTTAAAAATTAAATCTAAATTAAAAAATTAATTAAAAATTAAAATTAATCAATTTGAACTGAATCAAATCGAATCGAAATAAAATAATTTGATTTGATTTAATTTTTTAATCATTTTAATTTGACTCAATTTTTTTAAATATATAATTTAATTCGATTCGATTTAAATTGAATGCTCAACGTAACTCAAAATCTCAAAGTCGGATCTCAAAGTCATATCTCATCTCGGCGCAGCTTCAACTGGACAACAACTCGAAAACAAGTCCCTTTTCCTTGCTTATTTTTCATGCCATTTCTCCAACAAAACCATAATAATAATAATAATAATAATAATAATAAAGAGAAGAATTTGGCCACTGACCCAATGGAGGTGACAACTTCAACATGGGATTTGCCTGTTTTATTTTTTTCCTTCCGACATTTCACATTTGTTTTTGTTTTAATTACAGTATTGATTGTGTCTCCAAGTACGACACAGCAAGGGAATGGGGTGTGTGGTGCAGGAGTTGTCGTTTTACGTTCTTATAATAATATATCACTGTTTGTCCAACGCCCAAGTTTTCCCTCTTAATCTCGGGGAAAGTACAAAAGACCTAGTTTTGATTGAAGTCTGGAGGCTGAGAAAATTGTTTTTTCATAAAGTATTTAAAGATATGTAATTTTGACTTTTGACATCTCCATACGTCTGTTGAAATATTGTATTTAGAGGATTAAAATTATTTTTTTTTAATAAAAAATTATTTTAAATATTATTAAAAAAATTATTTTAATATTTTTATTATTAAATTTAATTTTTAAATTATTTTTTTAATATTATATAATTAATATATTTAAAAATTTATTTTTTTAACAGTAATTCTAATAATAATAATAATAATATCAAACAGCTCTTATATTTAAAATGATAATGAATTAAATATATATATATATATTTTTAATATTTTATTTGATTTAATTTAATTTAATTTAATTAATAATGTATTCACATAAATTACAAAAACACTTGAAATGAATATTATACTTAATCCAATACTTATTTTATAATAGATTGATCATAAATATTACAAGCAATAGAATCTAATTAAATTGAACTAATATAACTACGCCATATTTAATTAGAGTTATATAAATACATAATTTATATGAAAGTAATAGTAAATAAAAAGTTGATATTGGGTATGATTAGAGGAGATGTGAAATAGCAAATGTAATAAAGATTTTTCTTAGCTTAGCTGTTTCCATTTTGGTAATATGGCTTTTAAGCAAGAGTTTAGTAATTAGTTGTTGGTGCTTCAATTCATAATTATTGTTTATTAATCATCATTTTTCATTCTACCATGAGCACCACAACATCTAACTATATATAATTCACAATACATTTCTTAAGTTATTCTTTATATTTCTTTCAAGGTAAGATTTGTGACCATTTTATTTACCACACCCTATATTAATTTCAAAGAAATTTAAACTATTTTAGATGTATTAAAAAATATAAATATATAATTATTTTTTAAAAAATATTAATAATAAATTTCATATACATATATGAAAGATGATGTATTTATTTCAAAAACATTATTTCTGAACAAAAAATTATTCAATTTTTTAAGAATTTCCATCTTTAAAAATTATATATTACTACATTAAAACGTGCATTTAAAATAAACATAATAATTATTTTAACTACAAATTATAAAATATTTACAAGATGTGAAATTTAAATATATTTTAATTTTAAATCATTACCCATCTTGTACAACCATTTCATATAATAATAATAATAATAATAATAATAATAATAATAATAATAATAATAATAATAATAATAATAATACAGCCTTAGCTTTGAAGACAAAATGACATAATTGAAAAAAAGGGGTAATAATATAAATAATTTCCATTCTTTGCATTTTTTTAATTTTTCATTACAAAAATTCTTTAATATTAATCATACAAAATTTTAAAAAAATGACCATATAAATCATATTTTTTACATATAAAAATTATATTATTTATCAAATCTGCATAAAATCACAACGGAAATATTTTGAAAAAATTGAGAAATTACCAATATCACCAAACTATAATTTCAAAAAATATATAAATAAAATAGATATTATAAAATTATAATTATCCACTTTTATATATTAATTTTTAATACAATTATTTTTATATAAATATATAATTATATTATTTACATATTTGTTTTTATTAAATTATCATTTCATATAACATATTCACATAAAATTATGGTAATAAAAAAAATTTTAAGGGATTATTTAATATAATTAGAATATTAAATAATAGTATTTTTATATTAAACTGTTTATTAATATTTATATGAATAAAATAGTACTCCTTTAATAATATATTTATTTATCTAATTATCTATTTATATTATAAAACAAGGTAAAAAGTTGGCGCGTGGCACTTTTTAAGAGGAGTTTAGTTCGTTAATTAATTTGATTATATAATATTTTTAATTAATTATTTTAAATTTATATTAAAAAAATAAAATAATAAATTATATTAAATGACATTGATTTGTAATCTATTTATCTTTTATTTATTTATATTATAAGGTAGGTCAAATGTTTTTCTATTAATCACTCTGTGACAATTGCTAAGAAAAACTTGACTTGTTAATTAATATTAAAATATTAATTTTTAATAAAATATGTTAAGTTTATAATTTAAAAAATAAATAATAAATTATATTTAAATTGATAAAAATAAAATTTTAATAAAAAAAATTAAATTGATATGTAAATGTTAAAAGTAAATATTAAATGAGAGTATTATAGTTTTTGTTAAAAAGTAAAATATTAAAATTAAAATTAATATTATTATATTAATATATTAATTTTTAGTTATATTAAATGCATAATTTTAAAATAATAAACTATATTAAATGACAATTAATTTATAATTTATGATTAATATTTTATAAAGATGATAAAAAATAGAAAAAAAAGTATTAAAGGAGAGTGTTATAGTTATATATTATAAATTTTAATAATTAAATATAAAAATATTAAAAATAATTTTAATAAAAATTAAAATATTAAAATTTAAATTAAATATAAAAAATTAATTTTTATTAAATTTGCGCATGGACAAACATTAGCCAAGTTTCTCCATCATTCTTACGGGCAATCAACTAAAAATTGAGAGAAATGCCACCTGGACCACACATCGGATTCTCCTTTGACCAAGATAATAAATAAAAAGAAAAATCATAAAAAAGGAGACTCCCCAGTGTTGCTCTCTGCATCGCCGTTTAAAGAAAGGTTTTAAATGCTTGCTCTGCCACTTTACTCTTTAGTTCTTCCCTCTCGCCTACTGCTGCCACTGCTGCTTCTGCTACTACCCATTACCCTCTCCCATAGCCACATCTGCACTATTATCCTTCTTCTTATTCCTCTCTCTGATTCCATCATTAATGCTTCCTAGGGTTTCCAGTTTCTAAATTCTCTCTCGCTTCTTTTCTGGCGATTCCCCCGCCCTGATTCCTTCCCACGATCTCTGGATTCAACATGTTTGCAGTTTTTTATTTGAGAAAGTAAAGGGAAAGGGAAACTAATTGGTGGGTGTTGTAGGTATTCTCTTCTTTCACATTAATGTGAGTTTCTGTTGGAGATCAAGGAGTTCTGTAGTATCAGTGAGTATTTCCACTTTTTTTTTTTTTTTGACGTTTGAGGATTTTATTTTTCAAATGCGAAGGAGAAGAAAAAGAAACTGAAACAAACAGTTGAAAGAGGGAAGTGGGTTTCCTGTGGATTTTGTTTGTTTTCTTCCTTTGTTCCACAACAGTGAACTCATAGTCTTTTCGAATATATCTCTCTCGGGGTTGTTGGGCCTGCTAGAATTTTGATCTTCAATCATTTGTAACTCTTTTTTCAATCCTTTTCTAAAAATCTCTGTTTCGTGTCATCTTCTTGCCGGTCTGCTACTGCAGCAGCTTCGGCGCTCCACGATCTTCAGCTTTTGGCATTTGTTTGTACGGACACAAACTTTCTGCTCTCTCCCTCTCATTTATCCCGGAAATTAAAAAGTACAAAAATAAAAATACAGTTCTCTTCTCTACCTCTTTTAGTTGTAACCTCTGTATCAGTTTGCGTGTGAAGGTTCCTTTTTCTTGGTTGCGATTCTTTTGATACAACAAGCGTTTGTTGCCATCATGGGTTGTCCAAGCAGCTTTGCTTTTTTATGCCATGGCTATGGTATTTTTCCTCCAAGTGCTATATCTGCTTATTTGAATTCTTTCATGGAGGCCTTGCATTTTTGATTGGAAAATTTTGAAATTGAAATTCAAAATGCTATTCGACATCTGCTTTTTTCTTCTTTCAGTTCCTGTTTTTGTACAGTCTTTGGACCCAACATTCAACGATGATGTTCTTGGGTTGATAGTCTTCAAGGCCGGTCTTCAAGACCCAGAGTCTAAACTCGCGTCATGGAATGAAGATGATGAGAATCCCTGCAACTGGGTCGGTGTCAAGTGCGACCCTAAAACCCAGCGGGTTACCGAACTGGTTCTCGATGGCTTCTCTCTTTCTGGGCACATTGGCCGCGGCCTTCTACGCCTGCAGTTTCTTCAGATTCTGTCACTATCAAACAACAACTTCACTGGCACCATAAACCCTGATCTTGCTCAGCTTGGGGTTTTACAAGTTGTCGACTTGAGTCAGAACAATCTCTCAGGGTTGATCCCTGATGGATTTTTTAAGCAATGTGGATCCTTGAGATCGGTTTCATTTGCTAAGAATAACCTCACCGGGCAGATTCCTGAATCTTTGAGCTGGTGCACGTCATTGGCAGCAGTTAATTTCTCATCTAACCAGCTTTCTGGGGAGTTACCATCTGGATTATTTTTTTTGAGGGGGCTTCAATCCCTTGATTTATCTGATAATTTGCTTGAGGGAGAGATTCCCGAAGGGATCTCAAATTTGGCTTATTTGACAACCATTAATTTGCAGAAGAACAGATTCTCTGGGAAGCTTCCAGTGGATATTGGAGGTTGTTTGCTTTTGAAAGTGCTGGATTTTAGTGAGAATTCTCTGTCTGACCTCCTTCCAGAGTCATTGCGGAGGCTTAGGTCGTGCACTTCTCTTAGATTGCGAGGAAATTCATTTGCAGGAGAAGTTCCTGGTTGGATTGGCGAATTAACAAATCTCGATATTTTGGATCTTTCTGCCAATGAATTTATGGGTCGGATTCCAACTTCAATAGGAAATCTTAATATATTGAAGGAATTAAATCTGTCCAGGAACCATCTTACAGGAGGGTTGCCACAGCCGGTGACAAATTGTCTTAACCTTTTGGTTATCGATGTTAGCCAGAATCGATTGACAGGAATTCTTCCTCCGTGGATTTTGAAGATGGGCCTTAAAAGTGTATCACTTTCTGGGAATGGACACAGTAAGGGTGTGCAATATCCTTCAGTGGCCTCTTTGGCGAGCTCTCTTCAAGGTCTTAAGGTCTTGGACTTATCTTCAAATGTCTTATCTGGTGAAATTCCATCCGATGTTGGGGTAGTTAGCAGTTTGCTGGTCTTGAATATATCCAGAAACCGACTCTTTGGTTCTATCCCATCAAGCATAAGAGAATTGAAGATGATCCAAGTTCTTGATTTGAGTCATAATAAGCTAAAGGGAAGAATTCCTTCTGAAATTGGAGGAGCAGTTTCACTTGTTGAACTGAGGTTGGAAAAGAACTGCCTAACTGGGAATATTCCAACTCAAATAAAGAACTGCTCATCTCTAAAATCTTTGTAAGTCCTTTCTTGTTCACGTGATTTTTGCTCCGAAAAAAATTTTGTTTCATTGATTCTTTCTAGTGCTATTAAGTGTTTGATAAATTATTCTAAACAATTTCATTATCTTATTCTTCTCAAGTAATGCTTATGTGGCAATGGCATGTATACTTTGGGCAAAGACTGGAGATGGTTATATAGAGCATTTAACTTTGTCTGATGCCTGGGTTGTTCACAAATTCTTAAATTTATTATATGAACTGCTGAATTACAAAAGTTTTGTGTGTGCTCTAAGCTGAGTTAATTGCATTTTGGATTTGAACGCTTGTTGCTAAACTTTATTGTAGTAGGACTTGATTAAGAAGGTTTTTTTTTTTTTTTAATGCACTTTTGGGTGCATTTTTTAATCATACTGTTGGTATTGCTTGTTATTGTATTTGGAATGAATCTTGAATTGAAAAACGTAGTTCAGAAATTAGAGGCAATTTAAAATATTTATTCATTTTCGATATTTGTAAATTGTAACCTTAGTTAAATGGTTAAAAAGTTGAAAAAGAAAAGTGGAGGAATGTGGCATTAACAAAATCAGGTGCTATTGCATTGTTTTCTTTTATTCTTATTTTATGGATCAATGATATTATACTGATTGCAATCTCAATCCATAGTTTAGGGACCCTAACAAATTCTCTTTTTCTGCTTTTTTCTTGAATTGTTCAGAATTCTATCGCAGAACAACCTCACCGGTCCGGTTCCTGCAGCCATTGCAAACATAAGCAACCTCCAATATGTGGACTTATCTTTCAACCACCTCTCTGGAAGCTTGCCAAAGGAGCTGACAAATCTTTCCTACCTTGTATCCTTCAATGTTTCCCATAACAACCTGCAAGGTGAGCTGCCAGTTGGGGGTTTCTTCAACACCATTTCCCCTTCAGCTGTCTCTGGTAATCCATCTCTATGTGGTTCTGTTGTTAATCGTTCCTGTCCTTCTGTCCATCCAAAGCCCATTGTTCTGAACCCCAACTCTTCTGCCTCCTCCAATGGCTCTTCTTTAAATCACAATCATCGGAAAATCGCACTCAGCATCTCTTCTCTCATTGCTATTGGTGCAGCCGCTTTTATTGCCCTTGGCGTGGTAGCTGTGTCTCTCCTCAACATCCATGTACGATCTTCCATGACACCAACACCTGTTTCACTTGCTTTATCCGGTGGGGAAGATTTCAGTTGTTCCCCAACTACTGATCCAAACTATGGCAAACTTGTAATGTTTTCTGGGGACACGGATTTTGTTGCTGGTGCCCATGCATTACTCAACAAAGACTGTGAACTTGGTCGGGGTGGGTTTGGGGTTGTTTATCGAACGATACTTCGAGATGGGCGTTCAGTTGCCATAAAGAAGCTAACAGTTTCAAGTTTGATCAAGTCCCAAGATGAATTTGAGAGGGAAGTGAAGAGACTTGGGAAGATCAAGCACCATAATCTTGTGGCACTGGAAGGTTATTACTGGACTTCATCCTTGCAGCTCCTTATTTATGAATACATATCCAGTGGGAGTTTGTATAAGCATCTTCATGATGGACCCAGCTCAAACTGCCTGTCCTGGCGGCAGAGGTTCAACATAATTCTGGGGATGGCAAAAGGTTTGGCCCATTTGCATCATATGAACATAACTCACTACAATCTTAAATCAACCAACATTCTGATAGATGATACTGGTGAGCCAAAGGTTGGAGACTTTGGCCTGGCAAGGCTGTTGCCAACATTAGACCGTTGTATCCTAAGCAGCAAAATCCAAAGTGCATTAGGCTACATGGCTCCTGAATTTGCTTGTCGAACTGTGAAGATAACTGAGAAATGTGATGTTTATGGGTTTGGTATCTTAGTTTTGGAGGTGGTGACAGGTAAGAGACCAGTGGAATACATGGAGGATGATGTGGTGGTGCTATGTGACATGGTGAGGGGAGCTCTAGAGGATGGCAGGATGGAGGATTGTGTTGATGGAAGGCTTGGAGGAAAATTTCCAGCAGATGAGGCAATTCCAGTAATAAAACTTGGTTTAATATGTGCATCTCAAGTGCCATCAAATAGGCCAGACATGGAGGAAGTGGTCAATATTTTAGAGCTGATCCAATGTCCTGCAGGGGACCAAGAGGAGTTGGAATGAGTAAAGATACAAAAGTGTTTGTGCTCTCCGGCGAAGTAGAATCCGGTTTTGTTTGTTCAAAGAAGAAAAAAAATATATTGTTGAATTTACTTTTTTTATTCATTTTTTTCCTCAAATGCTTATTTGTTGTCATTGTAAGGGTGTTTCTCTTATTCTGCTTTTATCACAGTTTCCGGATTCTTTTTCACCGGTTGGATATGGAGCACTTGAAATATCGTATCAATGATATATATATATATATACTGGACTGAATCTGTCTTTGTTTTATTACAATGTCTGTTTCAAGTTTTATATTCCAGGTGGGTCTCTACATCTTATTGTTCAATTCAAACAAATGGAAAATCTCCAGTGTCTTGCCCAATCCCCACGTGAGGACTGAATTGATGGAAGTATAAGTTGACAATTAACATATAAACAATACATATATCAGCCAAGAAGTTAACAGCCTCAAAAATAATGAAGGGAAAGATTTTTATAAAAATGCCTGGGCATTTTCCTTTTCCTTGTTGGTTGGGGACCAATGACTTTAGGCAAGGAAATTAAAGGAGAATAAAAATAATAAGCTTAGGCTTAGCAACACCTCCAAGTTAATATCAGAAAGAGCACAAGGACTGACATTGACAAGCTATTCTCTTGCTTTATTTACCCTTCTAAGCTTGAATTTTGAGTAATACTTTTTGCTTTCTGTGAAATTTATTGCACACCCTTACGGCTTCTTATCATTTAAAACAAGAGTGATGCTCACACTTGTGTCTACAAAGTACACCAACTCATGCTAACAAGTGCTAATTATACTAGTAAAAGAAGGCGTCTTTCAAAGTTTACCAAAGAGATGGTGTCTTGTTTGCTATTATAATATAAGCAACCAATCTGTATGTGCGAGTAGGGTTAATTATTAAATCTTTGATGTTAAGTTTGGTCTAATCAAATGGCGTTGGACCCAAAGGGCAAAAGGGCACCGAATTAAAAATGAGTTTGGAGGATGGACATAATCAAAGCAAGTCACATGGGTGTCCTACAAAAAGCAACCATATATGCCCTTTTTAAGTGGAGATATTAGTGCATGGCAATCATGTTGTATTTTTGGAGTGGGAACTTTTCATTGCTTATTGCTTCTGCCTTTTGAAGGAAAAAACTTGACACCTTCTCCTCTAATAATGGATTAACAGTCAAGTAAGTGGAAGGTTCTGAAACCATAGAATGAATGTTCCTCTTTTATCATCTTTTTCCTTCGTCCTCCATTTAATTTAATCAATGATTTCTTCACTTCTTTCTCTTCTTATGTTTATGTAAAGGCCTTTTTTTTTATAATTTTTAAATTTTGCAAAGATTTATTATATTTTTAAATTTTGCAAAAATTTAAGGGAAAACTCAAAGATGAAAGTAATAAAATTTACCTGCATTTAGAAAATAAGCATGTACCATAAATGTATAGGCATCATTTGAACAACTTATATTGGTATAAAGAGGAAGAGTAAAGTGCAATATGCCAATTGTCAACCAAATGATCGAGGTTCCTCAGATGTGATGTCTTGTAATAATCAATTTTGAGTTTAAATTTTGATAAAAATCAAAGAAACTTAAAAAAAAAAAAAAGAATAATTATGTAATGAGTCTAAATATTGCAAATCCATCTTTGCATTATTATGATTTTTCAATGAGTTGTTTATTATTAGCATTTATGATCAATTTCTTCTTAATTTTAACTAGATAAATAAAACATTGTTAGGTTATTTTTTAAAACAAAAAAAAATGTATATAAATATTATATTTGCATCTAATATATTTTACATATATTATATAAAATATATATTATGTACATTTTTATCTAAAAAATTAATAATATATTAATATCTAATTTCAGATAAATTAGACACATATTTATATACAATAATGTTATATAAATGTGTATATATATATAAACGGAAATAAATAATAGATAAAATCATCTAAGATAAAACCATTTATTCGGGTTGGATAAGGCAAGTACCCATTGGGAAAAAAAAAAAAAAAGCTACAAAATAGTAGAATCAAAACAAATGAATTAGGGATGGCAAATGTTTCAAATCCTGATTCAATTTATTTATTTTTTTAATTTTATTCTGCCACAAATGAGCGGGAATGAAAAGAAAATCTCTCTAACTTGAATTTTTAAAATTAGTTTTGATAATAATATATTTATTAAAAAATAATTTATTTTTATGTATTTAAATACATAAATATTATAATATATATATATATATATATCATTAAAATTAAGTTTAAAATTTATATTTTTAATTTAAAATTTGTTTTTTAATAAATAAATTTATATTGTACAATAATAAATTAAAATCAAAAATAAATTCCATGGAAAACTCGCCCTGTTCTCACGCCTCCAATCTACGCCGTTGCTATTACTACAATAAATTATCAAAATAATCTAAACATTTTATCATTTACTTTTCGCGCTTGTTAGAATTAAGCCATGTTAGATCATATTCCAATTCGAAATTGCCGATTTCAATTCCAAGGTTAATCGAATTAAATACTTCAATCTATTTTTTATTCACTTCAATTTTAATCAAATTTAATAATTAAAGTTTTATTAATCCTCTAAGTCAATTCCAATCCCACACCAATGATTAGTTAGAACACTTGACGCCTCAAATTATTTTTTGGATTGAAGCATTATATATTGGTTACCTTCAAATTCAATGGGACGAAATGATGGTTATTTGAATAGTTAGCATTGTACCAAGCATTGTTAAATATTGAACGTTTTGCAGAAAAGGATGAATCAAGTTTTGACAATGGCATAAACTTTTTATCCGGGGTCCGATAGAGGGTGCAGTAGAAAACACAAATTTGGATAGAAACTGTTCTTTGATGCGACCCCAATTCATGGGAATTGCTGAAACCATAACCAATTATCAATGGGTGGAAGCAGACTAACCTGAGTGGGAAGCTAACATTTGGGTAGAGAAATGACAGCCACCTCTGCTTGCTTCCGCTTATGGGTCCCGAGTCCCAACCTTTATAGTGGAATTAAGTTCATACATCATCAAACCCCAGCATCCAACAAACAAAAAGAGATCAAAATCCTGTTTCAAGTGGCTTATGAATTGACCCTTGTATTTCACAAGCTGGCAGCCATCATATATGCGGGATAAGAAACCCAATTAACAATTTGTATTTCACAAAAAGCAGAAAGATACATCACCTCTGTTTTTCAGAAATGAAAACCTCTCTGGACTCGCTGTTACATGAAAACTACAAATGTTAGCATGACAAGAGTGAGAATGATTTACAACCAATATTTCATCACCTAAATTTCGTGTATCTATTCTTTTTCTTGTTTCTCCACCCTGTACCCTCATGGGTAGAAGTGTCTCCCCTTTTCAACTGCAGAAGTCCTAAGCATCCCAATCATTTTCCCATTCATCTTTCTTTTGTGACCTAGAAGTAAGGCCATTGGCTGAAATACTTCCTGAATGGCCTGCTGCTGGTGACTTCACTGCATTTTCCCCATCCCACTCATCATCCCAACCCTCATCCCAACCTTCTGCTGTTTCGACATTGTCTACGAAACTAGATTCTGGCAAACCCATCTCAAGTTCTTGATAAGGAATGCCATTCTGTTGTTTCCTCTTTCTAAGCAAGCACCAAGCTGAAATCCCTCCAAAAATTAACACTGTGAGAATTATGAAGTAGGCACCATTAATGGGAGTAACAAGTTTATCGTAAGAAGGCAGGTGCAAGAAAATGTTTCCCTTAGATTCTGGAAGATCAGTGTGTAGGACACATTCCCCATGTCCAGCTTTTAGTATCACTTCATTGCTGTTACCAACAGTTAAATTGATCTGAAAACAAATAGGAAACTCCGCTTGTAAAGGTGCCAACAAAGGTACTCATGAATTGCAAGTGGTGAAGTGCATGTACTACAATCTCATCTAAAGTGAGTATTTGAGTATCTACTTCTACTCTGCATGCATTGTTGCTGTCTGCAACTCCCCAGTCCACAAGAAAGTACCAGATATATATATAAACCTAAGAAGAAAAGGGCCCACCTCTAAACAAATATAATTCTTGTTATTTATTGATCAATAGCCTTTTCATTACATTGCAACACTCCAAGCCAGGGCCAGGATCTCCATGATCAAAATGTCAATCAACATTTTTGGTAGGAAAATAAAAAATTCTTCGTGTCCAAAATGTTCCCTAGTCCACCTGGCCACTCGCAATTTCTGCTAAATCCCTCAAATCAAATAAATATCGGTCATGGCTTTCTAGGTATTATTACTCAATTACACACATTAAGTTACTGGAGATCAGGAAGCCGCAAGACATTGCGAGTCCTCACTGACTTTTGAAACATGCACTTAACATCAACCAGAGGCAAGGTTCCTATGTTCCAATAGCCACAACTTCCAAACCTCATGCCATGCTATCATATATTTCATGAAAGTTCCACAAGGATTAAAGAAATATGACTAACAGAAATATGGTCCATACCTTTTTAGTTTGGTGTTTGGCTATTCTAAAGGAAGTATTATCAATAGGATTTGGAGCAGAAAGATCCACTTTCAGATTGCTTTCACCTTCATTCTGAACTAGAACCACAAATTTTTTGTGCCCTACAAAGGAGAAAAGAAATTGAGATGATTCGTTATGTGAAATGATGCATATTATAAATGTGTATGTTATAGGAACTTTTACATTCCTGAATAAAAACCTTTGGCAATTTTTCAATACTTTATTCATGCATATCATGAACATCAAATTTCACAACAGTTCAGGATATAGTTTGTGTGTGTGATTTTTTTTTTTTTCTACACTCTTCTAAAAATGATCTCTTCTCTAACAAAAAAATTGAACTCTCCTCTAACATAACATGAATAAAATTATCATAATAAATGGAATGTTTGCATATACTAATTGACTTTAAGAATTGATGCAAATGATCGACATGGATAGGATATCAATCCAGCAGTTGGTTTATTAATAACCTAGGCCTTGATCAGTACGGTTGCCCTTTTTTCTCTTGGTTTTATTGAAAATAAGAAATGGTCTTCAAAAAACAGATTTCTCGTTATCATTATCTGTTTTCTTCTTAGAACTTTTTTAATCATTTTTAAGTAAATACATAAATAATTAGAAAATAATATCAAAGAATTTAATAAATATATTTATGTGTAAATTAGTACATACTACATAAATCATTTTTAGGTAATGCATAATTGCATTAAATTATGTGTAAATTAGTACCTCCTAAACACTCATTTTAGTAGTACTAAGGTTAGTTATTTACCATCTACTTGGTTTTTTTTTTTTAAATTGATTAATATTAATGATGTATATAAATAATGAACTTAATATCCTTATTGGATATATTTATACTTATTATGCAATTGTGCATCTTAGTTTTAATTATATCTTTAAATATGTATTTATTTCATGAACTTTGCAAATTTTTCAAAAAAATTTGCGTGGCGACAAGCCGTTATCGTTATATTATGGTTATTACAGGCCCGTTTCCGTTACTCGCAGCCGCGATCGAGATTTAAAACCATGTATCCAATTGTAAAGGTTAAGTTTTGGGAAGAGAGGAGAGAAGAGTTCAAATCACACCCAAAGGTCACCATTATTGCTGAGCCCAAACTGAGGAGGCAGAAATTGTAACTGCATAAAAGAGAAATAGAAGGAAGGAAAATAAAAAGGAAAGGAAAATGAAAGAGAAACAAAAAGTGTCTTCAAGATTTGATAGGAAGAGAGAGAGAGCTTTACTTGAAATCAGCAAAGGAAAAGAGAAAGGCCATAATAAAAAGGGGGAAAAAGTCAACTACATGAAATAAGCAAAGATTTGTGAGTACTTATTTTTGTTTATGTTTTGAAAACATTTATGAAAAAAGGGTAAAGAAAAGAAACACAGCTAATCCAAACGAACAAATTGTGCCCTTTTTTCTTAATAAAAAAAAAAAAGAGAAACAGCAGTGATAATGAACACCCCTTAACTATCCATTTTCAATAAATACATCTCAGTAATAACAGCATAATTTTCCAAGTCAGACAGCTGTGAATGAAGTTCTTTCACAGCAAATGTTACTTTGCCAGTGCACAGTTAGGTGCCAGAAAAGCCAAAAAGGCAGATGAGTAAATGAGCAAACAATTGAAAATAAAAACACCTTTTTAAGCTTATTGATAAAAGATGGCTTATGAACCACTAAAGATATAATGGCACATGATTATCAAGAGATCAAGCATATGAATAGATAATTTCAATGAGCTTAATGTAAAAAATTTAACAATGAAAGTAGAGATGACTTTGCTTAAAAAATAAAGAAATGAGTCTCCTAGAAGGAATATGTCAATATGTATGTAGACCAAGATATGCTCGAGGCAAAGATTTTAACCATCAATGTCTGAAATAAAGAGAGGGATGGTCCTACAATCCAATGAATCCATAGAACTCCTTGCTCTATGGTGACACTAAACTCCTCTCACAGGAGATGATGTCCATCTCAGCCTAGTTGTCTAAGTACTATCACTTATCACGGAAATGTCAAACTATCCCATACTTATGAAAAAGTATTGATACTACAACCCCAAAAATGGTATTCACGGGTGAGTACCCGAGTAACTGACTTATGGAATCATGATTGGGGAGCCCGGATACTGCCCGAGCAATCTCACATAGCTCGAGATATACCCTATTACTCAGACAAATCATATTAAGATAAGGATTTCCAAGATACTTTCCATACAGACTTTAATGCTATCTGGACTTTGAGTCCCATTTTAACACCAACTCCTATTAGGAATAAGAGTTAATCTCAAAGCCTATATTTGGTTGACAGCTATGGTTATCTTAACTCATCAAAGAGGTTGCCAAACCAACCCGCCTGTATCGCAGGTCCAAGACCCGTGGAGTTGTGAGAACAGCATCAAGTATCCCATTTATATTTCCTAATCAATCATTGTATCGCCCTCATTTCACACAAGGGTCACGTTCACACCGTGAAAATTAACTCCTAAAGTTACCTGGTCTCGCCCTAAGGGTCTGTTTGGATAAAGGAGGGTGAGAGAGGGATAAATAAAGGTAAAGAGAGATAATTAATTATTTTACTCTTATTTTGAAAAGTGAGTTAACGGAAATAAGGGTAGGCCTTGCCCTCCCTTACCTCGCAAATCTCAAACATAATTGAGGTGTAGGGAGGGGTAAGAAGGGAGATAATATAGTTACGAATATTTTTATTTCTACACCTCTTAATTTTAACTCCTTCGCCGCTTCCCAAACATAAAAAAAAAAAAATGTTTCATCTCCTTACCTTTCCATTAATTCACTCAAACATAGAGATTTTTTTTTATTGTAACTCTTGTTAACCTTTCCCTTCCTTACCCTTACTTACACTTCTATTGTTTACCCTTCCCTCACCTCACCAAACAGACCCTAAGGGGCATGGGAATGAAATCCGCATGAGTCAAGGCGGCCTAAAATTTACTGTCTTCAGCCTATGAATAATGCATAGCACTTTCTCTACCACCAACTCTGTCAGAGGCTTGAATTACAAATCGCAACTAATGCCAACTTCACATAACCTTTTGATTAGTTTTGAAACAGATCACGGTCCTAATGAAAGCAGATATATTAATTCACATTAATACTTGAAACAAAAGCTGTTTCATTGAAAGAGAGGTGAAAATTACCAGTTTCAAAATGAAGAATGCAGGCAACCAATTTATTCTGATCCTTGCACCTTCTGGTCATCGCAGTACAATTTTGACCAACCTCAGACTGTGAATCCGTTTTATGGTCGTTTCTAGTTGTTGTTCCATTGTTTAGAGGATGCGGACCCGCCAACGAACCCTTTGAACCAGAATCAACCTTGTTAGAATCATCTGACCTTTGGATCCTTTGAGCTTGTCCCATTTGACGCCGTATTAAGAAGAGGATCTGGACTTGGCGATGGAGAAATCTTAAAAACAAACAAACAAACAAATGTAAAATATATGATTAAATCATCGTCTCTCTACAAAATAATTCAGATAGAAATTTACTTGATTGGTGCCAGAGCTACCCGTAGAAGCAACGGTTACGAATCTTCGAAACGTCGACAGCAATGAAGCATTGGAAACATCGGCAACAATAAAAACCGATAAAAATACTGCCACAATTCCATTCTTATCCATTCCAAAATACAATTCCAGCTCCGACCTTATGAAATCAAATCCTAAAATAAAAGCCCCAATCCATTGTCATAGAATTTTCTACAATCCAGATCCTATATCTCAATTAAACAAATAGAGCGGACAATGAAAACAATTTAGAATAGTTCTGGCAAAAGCTTAGATTTCACGCAGGGAAACAAGAGAAGAAGTACAGTACATTGAGATGAAGCAGCCAGACGCTTGAAGCTGCCTAAACACTGCTGCAAGCCTGTGTCAGCAAATCGAGAGTACCAATGGTGCATGGGCCGCTAGCCTTTCATATTTAGGGCCCGATGATGCCTCTCTGTTTTAAGATTTTTTTTTTTTATTTTACTTGTTATTATTATTTATTTATTTATTATTTTTTTTTTTTTTTTTGTCTAAGCTGTGTTTAATATATAATCGAGAAAAACACTTGGTGTGGTAACGAAAGGACCGAAAAACCACAATATCATATCTTCCTTTCTCTCTGGGTACCAATGCCGTCTCCATATACTCCGGCCCCCCAACATCTTCTTCAATCTCCTTCGCTTGGCAGCACTTTTTTATTTAACAACATCTGCAAAGTCAACTGCATCAAATTCCCAGGAAGAAGGCTTATTTCTCTTCCAAAATTATCATTATCCACTGCAAATCCTGCATTCCCAGAAGGGTTATCCCATTTGATTGACAAGAAAGAAATCGGCTTAGTTGAGAATTATAGTGGCCTGCCCATCAAAAAAGAAAAGCCTGAAACCAATAGATTGCAGGTGGAGAATTTCGTGGATGTAATTAGAGCATTACCCTGTAAAGAAAGAAATGATATTCTCAACGGTTTTACAAAAGATGACCAAAATTGGAACATATCGGACTTAAATGATTTTCTCATGGCTTTCCTCGTAGCTAATGAGCCTAACCTTGCCTTAAAACTGTATTATGATATATCCTCTCATGGTTTGGCACCAGATTCTTGCACATTTTCTATCATAATCAGGTGTCATTGCAAGATAAATGATGCTGATGAAGCTAAAAGGGTTTTAGACCGCATGCAAGAAAATGGGTTAAACCCAAATGTGGCTACTTTGACAACGTTGATCAATTCATTTTGCAAGAGGGGTAAATTACAGAAAGCTTTCGAAGTCCTTGAGGTCATGGAAAGAATTGGGTGCAGACCAACTGTGCAAATATACAATTGCTTGTTGAAAGGATTATGTTACGTGGGGAGGGTGGAGGAAGCATATGAACTGCTAGAAGATATCAAGAAATCTTCCTTAGAACCAGATATTTATTCATACACAGCTGTGATGGATGGTTTCTGCAAGGTAGGCAGATCAGATGAGGCAATGGAGCTGCTTAATGAAGCTCTGGAGATGGGATTGACACCAAGTGCTGTCACTTTTAACACTCTGTTTGAAGGTTATAGTAAAGAAGGGAGGCCACTCAAAGGAATTGGTGTGTTAAAGAAAATGAAACAGAGAAATTGCATGCCCGATTATATTAGCTATAGCACGTTACTACATGGTTTGTTGATATGGAGGAAAATCGGACAGCACTGCTAATATATAAGGAAATGGTGGGGAATGGTTTTGAGGTGGATGAGAGGTTAATGAACGGTCTCTTGAGGGGTTTGTGTAGAAAATTCTTGAAGGAAAAAGACCTACCAGAAGATGCCTATAAAGTGTTCGAGGAAATGAATAAAAGAGCATATATTATTGACCATAGCACATACAGTCTAGTGATCCAAGCTCTTTCCATGGGAAAGAAAGTGGATGATGCTCTGGCCAATTTGCACCAAATGATTAGATTTGGGCATATTCCAAGAGTTACCACCATGACTAGCGTAATTCGAGCATTTTGCGTGGAGGGAAAGTTCGACAAGGCGTTTCTGGTATTAGTTCTGATGTATGAAACTCATAAAATCCCTAGTAGAATCTCCCACGACCTCATGATTCGTGAATTGAATAGACAAGGAAGGTTTTTAGAAGCTTGTAATGTCTATGGTGCAGCGTTGGTTCGAGGCGTAGTTCCCATCAAGAAGCCCCGACAATAAGGAAATGCTTGACAACAATTATTTGCATTCATTCAATTGCCTTAATACTATCGAAGTTATCTTCATGCATAAATGAATTCTGTAATGGCATTAGTTGCTGTCTGCACTTCAAAAACACAACATAATTACAGTAGATCCGATATTAAATTTTCCATTTCCATATAGAATTCTTTTTTGCTGTGCCTGAAATGCAAAATAGCATTTCTTCCCACCATAAGAAGATCCATATGCCACTATGAAAATTTTCGGATGAATACATATGCTCAACTGATTTTCCTATTAAATATAGTTTACAACTCTACTCCAATAATGTAATTGACCCAAAAAACAAACTAACTAAATCCTACGCCCGGCTCATATATTGGCCAGTTCTTGTGTCTACCAAGATTTCATCACCAGCATTAATGAATAATGGAACATTAACTACAGCACCTGTGTCCAGAGTAACTGGTTTTGATCCACCTGCCACAAGTTTATCCTCCAATTGTAAGGCCAACGAGCAAAAGAAAGAAACATTAATTCATATATAACTCCACAACAATGACCGTATGCTGCATAAATGAGCCCTATTCCATTGGCATACATAATATTCCATTAAAGCACATGATGAGTGGGAAGACGTCAGTTTAGAGCTTTCTCTTCTTTTTCTTTTCTTTTTTTTTTTTTTCCTCTTTTTCAAACAAAATTTCATAAGAGAAAAAGAAGTGACCTTGTAATAGTTCTACCAGTGCATTAGCAGGTGTTTATTACAGTTAAAACCTGTGCTTAAGTGCACATCTGACTCCATAATGAGCAAGTTAATCAGGTTTTCAAATATGCTCTAATCTTGAGAACACATTTTATTCCATCCAGGTAAAGTTCAACACATAATCACGACCCTGCTTTACTTTTATGACTCTCCAAACAGTGATTAAATAAGCATTTGTGTCTAGAGAATACAATGGCGCCTTGAGTTTCCATAAATGAAGCCAAATGACATTACCTTGAGCAGTGTCACCTTTGAGGCCAGGATCAGCGCCAACTACAGTCAGCTTTACTGTGATTGGAAGTTCAAAATCAATAACCTGCAAGAACAAGAGCAAGCAGATTGCTAGGCATTAGCAGCATAGTAGTTTTCATTTTGACAAATGGATGCCAACCATGTATCAGTATCACAAGTATAATATCAAATGAATGTATTCCAAGAGCACACCTCTATGACCATGATAATTGCAAACACTTGTCAGTTTTCATTAAATGGTGATGCCACCATGTAAGCCACAACAGAGCATTATTTAGGGGGGAAAAATAATAATCATCTTTGTAAGCTCAAACTTCAGAAGACTCCCTAATGAAAGTTCTTAGATGTGATAATGCGTTTCTATATGAATGTAAAATGATTTAAGATACAGCAAAGTTAAAAGGAACTGAGAAATACTTTCCCCCTCCAAAATAGCAAATTACAGTCCATTCCCTCTTTCAGCCACTTTGTCTTATCTCCAACATCCGATTCATTGAGCCGAAATTCTTCATATGTATTCTGTAAAAAAGTCAAACAGGAAAAAACATGAGAAGGGAAAAAATATGAGAATTCGTTCAATACTCATTAATTGGGATTTGGGACTAGCTACCATTGGATTTTGACCTCAAGATTACTCACAAGTTATTCGTTGCTATCATTCAAGAATGATGGTTATAAGTTATAACTTATGATGTGCAGTACAATATATTCATCCAAATCCAAACGGTATCATAAAATCCTTTAGTAGTAGACAAAAATACAAGACTGTAATTCCGTAAAACAAATTATGTTGTACAGATGCTGAGCAATACCAGGTCCATGAAGACAAATTGAGCACCATCTTTGTATGTGAACTGCTTTGTCTCCTTAAATACATCTGCCTCCTCAAGCTGGAGAAACAACAGTAAAAAGTCATTGTTGTGAAAAAACTGAACAAACATCCTCTAACATGAGAACTATCCTTTGCAAGGTCTATTACAAGGAAATTCAATTAACATTTCACCAAATTAACAATAATTGTGCATAAAAAAAAAAGGGCAAAAATGATTTAACATATGGGAAATGCTACGTAAAGTGAGAAATATAGTACATCCATTTTTTATGTTCAAAAAAGAGATTACCGCACTTCCAGCACGAAAAGTTTTCTCAACAGTGTTTCCTGTTACATAATTCCGGATTTTGGTCCTGACAAATGCTGCTCCCTTTCCAGGTTTCACATGAAGAAATTCTACTCAATCCAACATCAACCACAATAGCAAAAAAATCAAAGATCTTTGTTAGCAAAAGGGAATTAATATTGTAAATGTATATGGAACATAAATGGAGAACTAAAATTTCTACTAAAATTGTAGATAAATCATAACAGCCACCTAACAAAAAATGAGCTAAAAGAAGAGGTAAATAAATAGGATAAAAACCTAAAAATACCTAAAACCCGCCAAGGAGCACCATCTACTTCGATGTTGGTACCCACTTTGATATCGTTGCTAGACAACGCGCAAATCCCTGAAACAACAAAAAGAATTACAATTAGCAATGCCCAAAACTTTGAATTTGAGGAAAAAAATGCTGGATGAGAATGATGAAAGATTGAAATCATTACTGGGAAAAGTGGGGCGCAAATGCGTTTTGGGGAAAATGGACATTGAGAGAATGGAGAGTTTAGATGAGATGGACAACGATGAGGTTGTTGCTGATGATAATGGTGAAGTTGGTAAGATGGAATAAGCAGAAGAGAGACTGATGGTTGAAGTTCCCGCCATATTTGTTCAGGAAGCAGGAAAATCGAAGAAATGAGCGGAGGAATTTTAATGCTACTCTCCTCAAATTTGAAGTGCCGGAGAATTCCTCTCCTTAGATAAGAGACGTTTTGGATTGGGCCTGAAGCTGCTTGTTCAGCTTGTGCTAGAGAAATTAGTCAGCGCAAAGGCCTCGAAGACAAAAAAAAAAAAAAAAAATGGTATTTTTGAGTAGGAAATTGAGAGATGAGACTGGAATCTGTTAATCATGTAGGTAAAAAAAAAAAAATTATTTTACAGGAAATATAAAATAATTGGATTAAAAATTGATTTTAAAGTTTTATCAATTATCTTTTAATATTAGTTTTACTTTAAGCATAATATTTTTATTTTAGAATCAATTAAAATATTATTATTTTAATATATATTACTTTTATCTCTTTATTTGTCCCTTCCTTAAATCTTCTTCTCTCCTCCCATCACTTTATTACATGAAATGAAATAGCTAATAATTATTGTTTAGACCCTTGTATTATTCCACAACTATCAACTATTTTAATGGAGATAGTGACTTAACCCATGTTGATTAATAAATTATAAGATAAGTTTCTCTAACGAGTGGCTTGGGATAATTAAGGAGTAATTAAATTATTTTAATCATTTATGTTATTATATAATCTTATCAAAATTAAGAGTGAATTACAATTGAATGTCAATGATTTATGGTAAAATTTTCTCATGATAAGTGAATCTTATAACAATAGATATGAATATTGGTTATATTAATTACAACGAAAATTTTCTTAAATATTATGAAAAATGTTATTAGAACACTCATTATTAAACCCTTATAATATTATGATAGTTAAACCAATAGACAATATAATCTATTTATTTATAATAATAATAATAATAATAATAATAATAATAATGGCATGGCACGAGTAGCATGACCAAATTGAAAGAAAATCTCATTAACCATTTATTTAAAAAAATATAAAAACAATCAATTTTCAGTAATTATAAAAGATAATACAGGAATATTGAATAATTTAACATGAAATTAGGTAAGGAGAATTTGCAAAAGATCTCTGGAATGATCATGAGAGGAGCAAACATTGATTAACAAAAGCTTGGGCAGAAAGAAAAATAATAAAAATGAATCCAATGATTAGGTAGCAACTATGAAAGAAAATAAAAGGTTAGGCAACGCATCAAAATATACCACTTGGGTGGCCCTGCCAGCGCCAGGGATTGCTATGGGCATGGCGTGACAAGACACCACTCTTATTTTTTTATATATATTTGTATAAGATATATATATATATATATATATTCTAGTTCTAAATTCCATCCAATTTCATATCAAGTCGTTGACCAACACAAAACATTGTTCTATCTCTTTAACTTAATGATAATTCATGAGTTATTATATGTAAACAAATTTTTCATATGGTATTTTATTATTTTTTTCCTTCCAAATTTAATTATTGATAAAACATTGATGCTTAATAATAATTGTTATTGAATAAATACGTTCATGTGTTTATATGATAATAATTATCATTTTAATAAATACAAATTAATATTATATATAAAATTAATTTAAAAAATAATTAATTATATCATATTGTATTTTTCTTAATATAATCCTTTTCTGAACTAACTTTACATGTTGAATCATATACGAGTTTGTTTTGAACCGAACATTCCCTTGGTAGCCTTTGTTTAAGTCAAGGGCCAATTGTTTCGCCACGATTAATTACAATAAACTAATAATTAAATACCAAACGCATCCAACACGCGTGCACGGACATGCCAAGTCACTTGCACATGCCAAGTCACTTGCCGGACATGACTAGTCAAGTCATTGGGCCCGTGGGTTAGCGTTTCCCGTTCAGCGTGGTATGTACGTACCGCAATCCTAGATCACCTAAAATCATCACCTCATAATATGATGTCATTAATTTTTTTTACTCTAATAAAATTAAAATTTTAATAAAAAATAAAGAATTATAGATGGAATTCATATTGAAGAAACTGGGGCGGATGTGGACCCTACCACGATTTAAATCGAATAAAAATCAATCCGATCAATGGTTTAAGGTCGGATGGCCAAAAGTTGGCAAAATTTCAGAGAAGTAAAATTTGTGTTCATTCTAATAATTTTGAAAATTAGTTTTAGTTTAGTTTCGATTTTAATTTAATTTAATAATAAAATTTTTATGTTCTAATTTAAAAAAAAGTAAATTATATTTAGCTTGAAATCAAACCAGTTAATATTAGTCAAATTCAATTTTAATATTAATCAATTTAATTTTAATTGATTTTTGATTTAATTTAATTAACTTAATTAAATTTTAATTGATATTGATTCATTTAATTGACTTAACTTAATTTTAATTCGATTCTATTTTATAACTATCTTATAATTTAAGGACTTGAATCACATAAAAATTAAAATTTCAAAAGGTAAAGTTTATTTTTTTTTAACTTTAAATTAAATCAAACTGAAATTTATGTTTACTTTTATAAATTTTTTCAAATAAATTGTTTCAAACTCTAATTGAAATAATCTCTGCACAAGATTTATACGGTCTGATTTCTATCTTTCTAATCATGAATCAAAATAATCAATTTTTATTAAAAATTGAGACTACATAAATGATGGGAGGGATTGTTGTAGACCTGGCTATAGGCTAATCTGGAATTGAAATTGGTTTGGTTTGAATCGAAATTGAAATAATTCAAAGCTAAATTCAATATAATTGATATTAAAGTAAATCAAAATCCATTAGTTTGATATTGGGTCAAACTGAATTTTAAAAAAATTAAAAAAAATATTAAATTTGATAAAATTGAAATCAAACCAAAACTGGAATTGATAAATTCTGAGAGATCAAAATCGATCTTCTGAACAAGAATGGCCGATTCAGGCCTAAAACCGGCCCTTGGTCAGGCGGTTGGGCTGGCATACCACCGCGAGGAACTCCACTATGGGTATTTTAGTAACTTCATGTCCAAACTCAGTTGCATGCGAAATGTGCTATTGGATAAAAAGTAGCGACTAGTGGCGCACTTTACGGTGCTGTCCTGCCGCCGTATCAATACTTTATCTCTAATTCTGTATTATTTAAAAAAAAAATAATTTGGTATATTTTCTGCCGTAATCCTATCCGATCACACTCGACAACCTTCGGTAAATAAAGCCCCTCTTTGATTTTTAATTGGCCCAAGTTTAATCTAACCAATCAAAAGGCAGCAGTGAGAGTTACACGCGTATAACAATTTAGATATTTAAATAAAAAATATATATATATATATATATATATTTATTTATTATATATATATATTTATTTATTTTGGTATTAAAAGGAAAAAATAAGGGGCGAGAATAAGAGAGTAGGTGGGAGAAAAGGAAGGTGGGGGAGTTCGCCGAGTCTTGAAGTATCATCGTGCATGCATTTTTATTGTCAAGTACCAAACTCTTTCTCTCACCTCCGGTAGACTGTTACTTTGCATGCACATGTTTCTGTTTTATCTTCTCTCGTTCGCTGATTTCTCTCTCCGGTAGCCGGAAACCGTCTCCTATACGGATCCAGGTACTCCACGGGCTTGATTTTCCAAGAATTTCTTTGATCAAAAGCTCAGTAGTTGAAGGTCAAAGGTAACTGATGCGAAGAAATCGAACATGGCGCCGTCTCTGTATAATAGTTATGGAAATTGCTGAAGTTGCCTTTCGTATTGTTTGAGAGATTGTGATGAGAGGTTGGCTTCTTTAATGCTCTTCTGGCTTTTATATATTAGTTTATATACTATATTTTGAGGAGTTGTACTGCTTTTTAGTTGATCAATTTACGAGTTAGATTTTATTGAAACGGGAACTGTTAGGGATTTGTTTTAATTTGGCGATTTGAATTGGCCTTTTCTGGAAATTCTAGAATTGATATTGAGATGGAGTCGAAGACTTGCATGAATGCATTATGCGGAGCCTCGACGTCGAGCGGGTGGAGAAAAGGTTGGCCTTTGCGATCTGGCGTATTCGCCAATCTCTGTGATAAGTGCGGGTAAATTTATTCCTTTTCTTCTATTCTTCGTTTTTTCCAATGCGTGAGTTACAGTAGACAATGGAGCCGTACCTTTATGAATGGCTGAGATGGTACGGGTTCTGCTGGAGTTTTTTCCTTCTGCTGATTTCGTCGTCGTCCATTTATTTATGGTTCCTTGATGTTATTATTCATAAACGGCTTGTATTTTCCAACCTTCTTTTTTTCGGTTTCTATGGAAATTTCACCGTGGCATTGTTGTTTTTGGGACATTACATCAATTTTATTTGCAAAGGAATTAGATTTGTGAAAATTTCGTTCCAAAAAAAAATTTGTGAGAAGAATTAATTCAAAGTAAGTGCCTGAAATTGTTTCGTGCCCAACTGGACAATGAAGTTGTTTCGTGCCCAAATGGACAATGAAGTTGTTTCGTAATACTTTAATGTACTGTATAGTTTTTTTCATCCTAAATCTTAAACTTTGTATGGTTTTGGGAGAGGTATGGCAACAACTAGAATCAGCCGTTAAGGCACAACAGTTATTAACTGTTAGTTATGAACTGATAAAGATAATGGGATGATGTGGCTTCACCATGGGAGGGAGTTGTGATCCATAATTTTAATTGGTGGATGTTTTATTATGACTGTAGGTCTGCATACGAGCTGTCAATTTTTTGTGACATGTTCCACTCAAAGGATTCTGGTTGGAGGGAGTGCGCTTCGTGTGGCAAGGTACATCCACAATTAACAATCTATTTCTCCATCCTCATCTCTCGTAGACTTCCCATACCTTCCACACTGAATGTAAGTAATTGAATTTGGCTCTGGCAGCGTCTTCATTGTGGATGTATTGCTTCCATATTTCTGCTTGAGCTACTTGATCATGGTGGCGGTGTAAACTGCATGAGCTGTACTAAAAGTTCAGGGGTTAACTCTGTAAGTTCAGATTACTTATATTCTGGTTCATCTTTTTCATTTTTAAAATTTTCACGTCTTCTAGTGATTTGTCTACCGCATGGTGTTTCTAATGGTTTCAAGTGACTTGTCCTTGATGCCTTTCATCTGTATGCATGTCTTTGTACTATAATTGTAACAAATGGAGTACCAATGTAAGAGTATAGTCTTTATAAACACCAACAACTAAAGCCTTAATTCCAAACTAATTGGGATCAGTTATATGAATTATTTTTCGCCATTCTACTCTGTTGACACCAGGTCCACCTCAACATCCTGTATAGTCTTTATAAAACAAATTAAAAAATTTGGGGTCAAAGATTGCTTATATTGGTCAACATTTTTCTTGTATCGGTTTATGAGACAAAATGGTTCTTTATGTGTATTAGATTTGTGCTAGACAATGCTTGAATTGGAAGCTTTTTAGTCTTCATTGTCAGAGTGGGTATATTTTAAGCATATAATAAAACATATTTACCCAGGTGATGGGGGATGAAAAAACTAATGGATTTAGCACGTCAAAAGTTGATGATATTTGTGAACAGTTTGCTGACCAGTTGGATGGAGAAAGGAAGCTTATGCAGTTCGGCCGCATTACTGAGGGTATTGGCACGAGACACTTGCTCCAATTACAGAATGAGGAGACAAGTGGGTCTTTTTGGCAAGTGAAACAGGACGATAATGCACCTCCCATGGGAGAAATTGGAAGTACAAGTTTCTCAAACTTTAACCGAGCATCAAATGGAGCAAAACCAGAGATTCATAAAACAACTATTGCGACAAAAGAATTATATGAATCACTGGCACAAACAAACTTGAGCATTACCCTAGGCTCACCTTTAGGGAATCCAAATCCCTTTCCTGCTGCTGTTGTTGATGAAAGGGTTCAAAATAAGGCATTGTCTCCACTCCAACAGGGGCCCAGGTCTCGCCATCTATTGCCCAAGCCTCCAAAGTCAGCCCTTGCTACAGGTTTAGAGTCCAATGCAGGCATGGTTTCACAGATACGTGTTGCTAGGCCACCTGCTGAAGGGCGGGGACGGAATCAGTTGCTTCCTCGTTATTGGCCAAGGATTACAGACCAAGAGTTGCAGCAAATATCTGCAGAGTATCCATCATTTTTTTTTTTTTTAAAGTAACAAGCCTATTAGTTTTTTGTTTGCAGAAGCATGCAATGAATGTTATACTTTTATGATTTCCTTGCCTATCTGTTTATTAGGATTGTTATATCCTTAACCATGCTATGATAAAGTTCAAATTCCACAATTGTGCCGTTGTTTGAAAAGGTTCTCAGTGCAAGTGATGCTGGTCGCATTGGTCGTTTAGTTCTCCCTAAAGCGTGTGCTGAAGTAAGTTTGTATAGTTTTTATTCTGTTGTTGAAATGAAATTCACGCCATTATATATCTTTGAAGTCTTTTTGTGAATGAGCCTTGCCGTATATTAGTAGAAACTTGAACTGCTGTGCAGGCTTATTTTCCTCCTATCTCACAACCAGAGGGCCTTCCTCTAAGGATTCAAGATGTGAAGGGGAAAGAGTGGGTGTTTCAGTTCAGATTTTGGCCTAATAATAACAGCAGAATGTACGTTTTGGAGGGTGTAACCCCCTGCATACAGTCCATGCAGTTGCAAGCTGGAGATACTGGTACTTTTAAATCCAACCACTCTGAAGATTCTGATTGTAATGGATATTTGATAAATTTACATGTCTTATGGACTATTCTCTTCTACTGGAGAATCCCTGTGTAGTTCATCTTGTTTTTGAAGTCTATTGCATTACTGTTACTTGTAAATTTGCTCCAAGAAACGTACCAACGTATTTCTGCCATTTTATGTAACTGCAAAAGAAAATACTGATATTTATGAAATAATCCATACATGAGAATATTTTAATTTCTTGTTCCTAGATTTTTACCAATCTATGAGTAGGACGTTATATCCCATGAACCTTTCTACCTCACAGCTCAGGTGTAGTGCTTAATTGTCATTAGTAATTTTGGGAAGTGGAGGTAGATTCAACATTATAACTCACACAGTTCTATCATCTCTGTTACAGTAACATTTAGCCGTATGGATCCAGAAGGAAAACTTGTTATGGGCTTCAGGAAAGCATCAAACAATATGGCAATGCAGGTACAAAAATGGAGTCAGTTTCATTATTCGTAAAATTGATCATATAATATTAATATGTAAATTATTAAATAAACAGGATATACCATCTGCCATTCCTAATGGTGTTCATTCAAGTGAAAGTTTCTTTTCGGGTGTTTTTGAGAACCTACCTATAGTAAGTGGTTACTCTGGCCTTCTTCAGTCAATAAAGGGGAGCACCGATACACATTTAAGTGCACTGTCCAAACATTTGCATTCAGCTAATGGTGATATTAACTGGCATAAATCTGAGAAGCATGAGGAAAGGACGAGGGAGAGCTTGCTGTTACCATCATTGCTGGTTCCTGAGAGAAAAAGAACAAGAAATATTGGGTCTAAAAGTAAGAGGCTTTTAATTGATAGCCTAGATGCTCTGGAGCTCAAACTCACATGGGACGAGGCACAAGATTTGCTCCGCCCACCATCAAGTGTCAAGCCTAGCATCATCACTATTGAGGATCATGATTTTGAAGAATATGAAGTGAGTAGTCATACATATAGAGAGAGTGATAGAGAGAGACAGACAAATACATAAGATAAATAAAAGACATTCATATATGCATATATTGTATGATATGTCTGAAGATGTTTTGGCTACATTCTGATGAGAAAAGGTCTCAAGAGATTCTTTTTCATGTATGGTTAGTGCATAACTTGATAGTATTATTATATTTCGCTTTACACAAAGGAGGACATGCTGAGCAAGCAGAACATGTATTGAATATCATCTAGCATATTTTGTATTGATTCTGAAAGAGTTTTTTTAATGGCAAGTCCATTACTGCCAAAAACATGTATTTAATGTTGGGGAATCATGGATTCACCCTCTTGTTCACAACTCACCTTCTAATGTGGACTTTTACACACACAGGCAGCACATCAGAAGAAGTAAAACGAGTTGATTCAGTCTTATGACTAGTGATCTTCCAAAACTTAATGAATTTTTTGATATATTTTTCTCATGTAGGAACCTCCAGTTTTTGGGAAGAGAACCATCTTTGCAGTTCGTTCAACTGGGTAAGACTAATCATCATTTACATTTTTAATTTTATTCTACGAAATAGTATACTTCTAGATATATTCAACTGTCCTTGTACAAGAATCTACCACCTGGATTGTAATGTATGTACTAGAATTCATGCACTATAGGGAAACTTATATTTTCTGGAATCTCTTTTTTAAACTCAATACCTCTTAAAGATTACCTTTTCCTGCCTACTGTCAGACTCAACTGCAAATCACTCTTATCCTGTCTTTGCTTTTTTACATGCAGTTCCCTCTGCCATTTTCATGTTGTTTGTTTCTTTCTTTACCTTGATGATATGCTGGATACCTTAGCAATAGAGAAGAGGCCAAAACAAACAAGAGTAGAAGTTAAATCATTTTTGTGGAAGGAAATCTACAATTTGTGTTCATTGCAATGTGCTAGTTTCTTTGTGGCATTGAACTTGTTAGTCCATATTTTACCTATGAAGAAATTCCTGTGATCATTTGCCTGAAGGATCTATTCCGCACAAATTACATTGTGTCTGAGATCTTTATTTGGACCTATGCTTATTCTAGTGCTCGTATAGTCAAGATTTAGGACTATAGCCTCTTCCTGCTTTTTTTTCCTCCCCAAGATGCAATATATCTCTGTTATAAGTTTAAGAAAATCCATCTAATATTGTTAAGCTTTATCATCAGGGGACAAGAGCAATGGGCTCAGTGTGATAGCTGCTGTAAGTGGCGAAGGCTGCCGGTTGATATTCTTCTTCCACCTAAGTGGACTTGTGTGGACAATGCTTGGGATCAAAGCAGGTAACTAACATGTTTTCCATAGCAATGTGTGTTTATGTTTTGGTCAGTAAACCACTCTCCCCATAAATCTATCAGTTAATGCTATTTTGTGTCTTTAGGTGTTCGTGTTCAGCTCCAGAAGAATTGACCCCAAGGGAATTGGAAAATCTTCTCAGACTCAGTAACGGTATGAATTATAATACTAGCATTGTCCCTGTTAACAGGAAGTTGCATGGCCATTGCAATGTAGAGTGTATTTATCATCAAAGGCTTTTATGATTGCATTAAATTTATAAACTATATTAGAGCTTATATCTAGAAGAGTTTAATATCATACTCGTACAACTTACTATGGTTCTGAAGACTTGCATTCTTCAGATGCTGTTTCGAAAGTTAGTGCTACAGTATCATGTCTGGTAATATGGATGTATGGTTGATTGTCTTGTGCAATATGATACCTTTGTGTTGCTACCTTGTTCTTCTACTTCATATTAGGTCTAGAAAAGGAAGAAGAGACCCTCTAAATTTGACTCTCATGTGCTTAAACACAAACCTAACTTTAAGATCTCTCTAGCACTTTGTATGATTTTTGCATTTGCCAACTTCATGTAGTGGCATTTTAATAAATTAGCTAATAATTAGTTGCACACAGAGGAACTTTATACAAGATAAATGCAGATGCATCAGTTTAGTGAATTGAATACAGAAGAATAGTCTATGCCAGTTTATGTCTTCCTATGAATTGGTGAATGCTTTTTAATTGTATTTATGCATTGTGAACCGGTAATCATAAATAATCACACGCTTTCTATTTTTTTGTGTAAGTTATGTTGCATGAATTTTCTTTTTTATAATATCATGGTCTTTCTTATAGATTTCAAGAAAAGGAGAATGACAAGTATTAATAGGCCATCCCAAGAAAACGAGCCCTCTGACCTGGATGCTTTAGCTAATGCTGCAATCCTTGGAGATGAGGGTGATCCAGGCACTACAGCAGTTGCTACCACAACCAAACACCCCAGGCACCGTCCTGGTTGCTCTTGCATTGTGTGCATTCAGCCCCCAAGTGGTAAGGGCAAGCACAAACCTACCTGCACATGTAATGTCTGCATGACAGTTAAGCGTCGTTTTAAGACCATGATGATGCGCAAGAAGAAGCGTCAATCAGAGCGTGAAGCAGAGATTGCCCAGAGGAATCAGCATGTGTCAGGTCCCAGAGATGAAGCAGAAGTGGAGAGCAGCTCTAAGCATGTGTCAACTCCCCAGGATCCTTCAGAGAATGAGGCTAGGTCAGCGAATGAGTTTGAGTCCAAAAGTCAAAGCAACAATCTTTCAAACAAAATGGTTGACACTGGGAAAGGACACATAGACTTAAATTGTGATCCTGATCGTGAAGAAGAATCACAAGTGGGGTTAAACCATATGAGCATGATGAGTCTTCTTCAAGTAGCAAGCCTTCCATTGGACACATATCTGAAGCAGAACGGTCTTACAAGCTTGGTATCTGAGCGACAAGGAAGTTCAGCATCACATGTGCCACCTCAACCGGGAGAGAGTGAAGGACAACTTCCTGAGGATTGTCAATTTGGTACAGTTGTCCAAGAGCAGGAGAAGCAGGAGAGTGCAGGTGAAGAGAACTATGGACCTGGACCAAAGCAAAGCCAAAATGACCCTGTATGAGGTTTTATTTTGTCTTCTTTTCGTTGTTTTTGTACAATTACAAGTTTCTGGGTCTTCTTCCAGTGGGATGGGCAACATTTTTGTTTCTTTTTAGTTTGAGGGTGCATGTCTTTATTCATTATATAATGTGTATAATACTGCATGATTTTTTTTTTTTTAATAATCTAGGTTCTAGAGGGGGAATTCATGTGAGTACTTTTGAGTTGCTAGGTATGATCATACGTAAGAAATATTTGAAGTATAGAGAACACTGAACCAGTAGTTGGCAATGTTTCATGTGATGTATATATAACTATAGTACTGCTCAGCTACTTGAACTCAAGTTTAGGCATTATACTCTTGTTACTCATGTTTTTAGTTCAAGGCAACTAAAAACCAGTTCCAGAATTTGGACTAGTCACCAAATAGAGTCTAAAATTGGCTATCTAGATGCTTAACTTGGGGATGATTTGTGGCTTTGAATTTGTTCATGTTGAACAGGAAAAATGATATGAAACCTTGGAAAAAAGCTATTGCTTTAGCCCAAAAAAAAAAAAAAAAGAACAGGCCAATTCAATGCATTTATTATGATAAATGAATTATGACATCTACCAAAGACTTCTTCTCTCTTTTAGAAATTCAATTTAATAAGCCAATTTTAAGTTAGACTGCAAATATGGCTTTATCTTAAAAAATACGAAAAAGTTAAAACGTGACAAGCTCTTTCAATGCCTTTGGAAGCTTTCGCTGAAGCACTTCCTCTAAATTCCCATAATTTTCACCAACATGGAGAAAGAATCCTGAACATTAACATCTCTTATTTCAACTTTCCTGACGTTATCTCTTTCGTTATTAGAAGAATCATTTAAATCCCACAATAATTATTCCAAGCATTCCTCCATGTGAAAAGTACGCTCAAATCCTAAATTCTTTAGTCAGTCAGTCCCAATTGAATCAAACCATTCAAAGCATTTCTTCATTTGAAATGTCAACTCTTAACTCCTGTGAGCTTGGTTTCACACAAATCATTTGAATTGAACCTCCGTCTTATTTTACCAACTGTTGTGTGCAAGCATGGAAAATAAAGCTTTTATACATAAATATGTACTGCCAAGAGTATGATTTCAATACAATCTGTTTGTTTCTCGGTAATAATGGCAATAGAATCCATCCACTAAGAAATTAGGAAAATAATATGTTAGTTTTTGTGTACTGTGTTAATATAAATATTCAATCTAATTAAATATAAACCTTTCATATTGAGATTAATATAAAATGGTCTGACTCTAAAATTAATGTTTTTATTAATTAGGTGGGAAGCAAATCCATTGATCAACAAAATTAATTATGGATCTCACAAGGCAAGCAGTATGGTTTTGCAACTGTTAGGATAGAACAAGATTTAAGATTTTCTAAAGTTTGGATGAACATAATTTATAATGTAAATTTAAAACCTACGACTCAGATTTTGGGTTGAAAGACAAGACGGTGTCCAATGGATGGTATAGAAATGCCACATCTACTTCAATGGTAGGTCAGGAATAGAGTCTGTTTTTGCCATATTAGCCATTTGAAGTATGCAAGCACCAATGGACAACCAAATCCAAAACAGCATTGGTATCTCGCTAAAAAGATCCTTTCTAGCAAGTAAATCAAGTTGATTTCATCTCCAAAGAATGTATGCAACGCACTCCCACCATAAGGTGAAACCACGCACAAACACAGTGATCATTTCATTTCGAATCAAAATCACCAAGAATAGCCAGTGGATTAATGACATTGTGGATTACAGGAAATTAATAAGCCCAGGTGGACCAGGCTTACACTATCTACAAAATACAATCCTCTCTTATCATCTTCAGGGATTCGAAGGTGGAAGAACCACAATTTTATCTTTTCTATATATTCTATTGAATCAACAAAAGCGTTGGGGAAAAAAAATGAAAAAATGCATATTGACAATCAAAATCCTTCAACACTAGCCCTTCGAACAGCTGAAGAAGACGATTTCCGGCTTTCCTGCAGTTCAAATTCCTCGAATGAGAGGGTTGAGGAACAGGCACGGGGAGGAAGAGACATTGGCAAAGCAGGCGGTCTTGTGGGTGAAACAGATGGCTGAGCTCTTGATGGTGGTGATGGTGAAAAACTTAACCTGGGTTGTGGGGTAATGATGCCATTAAGACTCGGTGACCTAGACATCTGTTTTCCAGCAACTGCTGCTGGCTCTTGCAATGGAAAGCGAGTGGAACATTTCATGTCTTGTATTACTTTAAGATGTTCGACAATAGTTCTCATAGTTGGTCTTTCCAATGGGTCCTTCTGAAGGCATCTGAGAGCGATATCAGCCAGTGTCCGGGCTGCCTTCACTGGGAAACGACCTTTTAGCTGAGGATCCATAATTAGTGACAATCGACAGTCATCAGCGAGGAAAGGCCGGCTCCACTTAACCAAGTTCCTCTCTTCCTTGGGATGGCGATTATCAAGATTCTTCCGGCCAGTAAGTAATTCAAGCAGAACAACTCCAAAACTCCATACATTGCTCTTTGGAGTCAACAGCCCTCTCTCCAGTGTCTCCAAAGAGAGATTTGCCACAGCCTGCATAACAAGTAAATACAATGGAACATAATTAACCTCTCAAAAACTGAAAACAATTACAGAAAAAAAAAAAAAAAAGGTCTGAGGAAAGCAACTAACAATTGCAAATTTAATTGAGATTATGCCACCCTATAATAAATTTTGAAGGTAGAAGAAACTGATATCAATTTATGTGGAGCAAGACTAAACATAAGGATGCAAGGCAAACAAACTTACCACTGAACTATTAGAGATCTCTGTCTCAGGAATTTGACCAACACAGCCATATCCTGATAGCTTTGCACTAAAATCTTTATCGATCTGTATGTTTCCAGTAGAGAATTCATTGTACATTGCCTGGAAAGACAAGGAAATGCACTCAGTGAACATGGTAAGTTCTCAATTAACTTCAACACTCATGAAAAAGTAACAAAGTTTGAGCATTGTTCTTTCAAGAAATTTTCCTTTGGAAATAATCTAAGGAATGAGTAGTCAATCACATTCTAGGGAAGGATGTGGCAGACACAGATTCCAATCATTGGAGGGGGAAAAAAATTAAAACGTTTAACACAATATTATCATCATTGGGGGAGCATTACCCCAGTCTATGACCAACATCCAACATTGTTTTATGCCTTGCATCATTATTCACTTCCGGGCATCTAAACCAACAGTGCAAATCAAAGTTGTAGTTACCTGGAAAGGCCCTTCTTCATGCAAGAAAGTAAGACCTTGTGCAGCACATAAAGCAATTTTCATTCTTGTATTCCAATCAATGGGAGGCCCATCTGATCTCCCATACAAAAGCCGATCCAAGCTTCCATGATAAAGCCTCTCGTAAACCAGCATCCTCTGCTCTGAAACATCACGTGCATGGTATCCAAGCAGTTTACACAGGTTTGGATGTCGCAAGGATGCAAGGGTATTAACCTCATTTATAAATTCCTTCAAACACTGGATGACCATAGACATAGTTAAACTTTATTGCCAGATTTGGAGACATCTAAAATATTTGAAAAGAAGACTATTCATGAATGGATACACACACAGATATACACGCTTGTACATATCTCTCTCAAAAACTCATATAGAAAAACCCAACTTGCAAGCAAATAAAGGAATGCAGTTGCCAGTTGCATTACTTTAGCAGAAATTCACATTGACAGGTCAGGAATGCATGAATTTGTCAAGAATATCTATAAAATGGAAAATTTATGTTCAGGAGTAAGTTAGATGCAATTCCAATCGAAAGTCCAAACAGCAGGATTAACCAATGGTAATATTATTTTTTTCTTGAATCCATGCTAATCTATAGCCAAAGTTATCTTTTCTAAGCATAGTAAAAAGGTATCAAATTTTTGCACATCTGTATAAGTCAGGAAGATTATAGTCTAGGAGACATTCTCAAAGTGTGAATCTATGAACTTATTTTAAAGCTTAATTACATCTCAGCAACCAAAAAAAAGGAAAGTTGACTCCAGACCATAAAGTAAACGCAGTTTCTCCTAACTTACCAGAGAGGATGAATGAAGGCGAGTAACACTGGCTTCAAACTTCTTTGAACTTGAAGATTCATCCCCAAAGGAAGCCCTGTATATAGTGGAAGAAAGACCTTCTGATACACATCGATCTGAAGAGAAACTGCGGCAAGCAGATACAATTTCTTCATATGAAAAGTTCCTTAGTGTTCCACTGTGTGTTCCACATGGTGGCAGTGGCAATGGCCCAGAAGCAAAGAGAGGGCCACTGCTATTTCCAGCTTTGAAACTACCAACAGGCTTCAGAGCAACAGCAGGAAGAGGAAGAGGCTGTGGACTTGGGTGGTCCCTTGTTAAACCAACTCTGCTCTTTGACTCTTCATGCTCATCATATTCAACTGCAGCAAGATCATCTTGTTCTGCAGCATCAAGGCTTTCTGGAGCTGACAATGCTCGTGCTCTACTGTTAGTTACTCTGTTATCTGGTTGAACAGGCTTCGCTCTTGTCCTAAAACTAGGGGGCGCTGACTGCAACGTCCGAGTTGGTATCTGGGGCTCAGGTAGTGTGGTTGGTGTTTGCTCCTTAGGACTGACACGCTTGATGGAAGCTGATGGCTCAGGCTTTTTCTTCTTGCTCTTCAAAACAGTGAAACACCCCATCTTACTACATACAATAATACTTCAAAAATGGAAGCGCCTCCAAACTTTCTGCCAAAAGAAAATGACAAGCATACATATTAATACAAGCTTAAACTCAGAGAATTTCAGTACTTCATTAATGCAGAGGCTCATGTGGAAAAGGACAATGTGTTTGGATTGAAAAATCTTAACGTTTAGAATAAAGTCACTGAATTGACAAATAACGTTGAAGCAAATTCCATATATAACAGTGACACTGAGTAACCCCAATTACCTCAAATACACAGACACACATTTGCAAATTGGCATCGTGAATTTGATATATCCAAAGAGGCGTAGACGGCTATAAATGGTTCAATAAACATTCAATCTTTTCAAATGAAGAACAAGTTAAATTTCGTAGTCGATCAATCAATTGGAAAAGCCAATTATATAGAAGTACACTTATAAAGGAAATAAGTTACTCGACAGATGATGTTAGAACAACTACTGATCACTCTTAAGGTCAAATTCCACCAAAATTTAAGTAATCCATGCACAATAAAATGTTAATGAAATTATCTACTACAAATTTCTTTCCCTAATCTACAATGCCAATTAATCAAACACATCTCCCACCAAATGACCCATGCTACTAAAATTACTAAATGATCGAAAACTGAATGGCATATTCAATAATGCGCTTTCAGAAGAAGACAAGAATCCCATAAAACAGCATCCCTTAACTGGACTAACAAAACCAACTCAGATCCAAAATCACCCAAATATTTCAAAACCAAAACCACACAATTCCAAACATCAGCCGATCAGCTGGTTTAATTTTCACATCATAAACTTCCACAAGCAGACAATACCCATTAGTAAAAATGGAATATTAGAGGGATTTAAAAACAAATCAAGCCAGCAAAAAAAAAAAGTTTGCGAACAAATCCTACAGTTCTCCTGAGATAATCCCCTCCAACAAAATTCTAATTCTAAAAAAGAAAAAGAAATCCGCCTCTAAATTTACAATAATTTCTTTCATCATTTCAAAAGCAAAATAATAATAATAATAATAATAATAATAATCATAACTGAGGAAAAACAAAAAACCTGTTCATGCAAAGTTTCACTTAGACGGAGACGAATAGAGGCAAAATGGCGAAATGGGAACGTGCGTCCTTGATTCGATGAGAGGAAACCACGAGAAAGGAAAAACCCTTAACAAGCCAAAGAAAGCAAATGAGAAAAAGCTGAAAGTAGTGTGTCGAATAGAGAGAGAGAGAGAGAGAAGCGAAAGGAATATTAGAATCGGCGAGAAGAAAGAGAGTGAAAGAATAATGAAACCCAATGAGGAGTGGTCAAACCTACCAAAACCCTGATTTAATTTAACAATTAATTTATGATTTTTTTTTTCTTAGCCTCAAAAAAAAAAGTGCCTCTTGCAATCTTTTCTGACACTTTTGCCCTTTGCTTCTTCCCTACTTAGAACCGGCCATTCAATTCAATTTCGGTGCAATAGTTTAAAATTATACTTCCTCTCCATTTTTATTTATATCTTTTAGAAATTTTTTATTTAAAATTATTTATCAATTTAGAATAAAAATGAATAATAATTAATTTTTTATTTTTATTTTTATTAAATATAATATCTATTTCTATAATTCTCTAAACCTCACCTTATAATCTCTTCTTTTTATTATGTGAAATAAGTATAATTTAATGAAATTAAAAAATATTTTATCATAAATATAAATAATTTAATTTTTTTAATCACTATAAAAAAAATTTTAAACAATAAATAAAATAAATAAATGAATAGAGAGAGTGTTAAATAGTATGCTCTCGTTTTAATTTTAATTTAATTTGATTTTAATTAAATTTAATAATTATAATTTTTAATTTTATTTTTTTAAAAAATACAATTTCAACTTAAAATTGAATTGAATAATTTTAATTCAATTTTAAAAAATTAATTTGATTTAATTTTAAATCTTAATTAAAAAATTTAATTTGATTATAAACTTAAATTGAAACTTATAAGTATGAGGTAAACCAACAAATCTCGTTAAAAAAATATGCTGTGGTCAAATAATTATGTTTTATTGAAAAAAATTAATTTAGTAATTTATTTTATGATCAAATTATAGATTTTTTTTAATGTAAAATTTTGTTATTAATAATCATAATTAGGGAAAACTCAAACTATTCACGGGTCAATAAACCTCCTTAATGCACTTAAAATAGGACCCATAATATTAAATAAAAAAAATCTGATGCAACCCTAATTTTAAAAACATTACAAAGAAAGTTCGGTAATTCGGACCATAAAAAAAAATATCACAAATTTTTCAACAATTAGTTAAGTAATAATCGGATAAAGAAAAACCAATTTAAATCATTTTTTAACAATCAAATTTGAATAAATTTTCAACAATAATCAACTATGAAAGGAAATCACAATTAATTATTTTAAATTAAAATTCATTTTTAAATGGGATTTAATTGTAAATAAAATTTAATTAGTTACTACTATTTTCATAATTTAATTATAGTCAACTCAACTCAACTCAACCAAACCTTTATCTCAAAAATTTAGGGTCCACTATATGGATTCACTTTTTTCACTCTAAATAATTTTGGGTTAAATTTTCAAAAATATATAATAATTATAAGTCATATTGTTAAAAACTTTTTTTTTTTTTCATTCATTGACTTGATAGCTGTGAATTAAGAACATAGGGGCATGCTTGCTAATAACAAAATAGTGGAATTATATTTTCCATTATGTATATTTTTATTCTAATTGATAAAATATTTTCCATTTTATATATATGTAAAAAAATTTCACCTCAATATTAATGGAAAAATTCCGTTATGTGGAAAAGAAAATGAGATAATCAAAATGTAAAAGAAGATGAATTTAATTAATCCAACACTACTAATTATTAATAAAAATATTTAACTCTAAAACTTTGATTGCTTAATAAATATTAGTTGTTGTATTAAATAATTTATTTTAAAATTTAAGGCTCTATTTATTTTATAAAAAATATATTTTTATATATATATTTTTAACTTTTAAAACATTTAAGAAATGAATATAGTTATTTTTAGAAAAAATATTATTTTTTATTTTTTAAATTTTAATAATATTATTAAAATGTAAAAATATTTATATAAATATAATATAAATATATATAATTAATGTAATACATAAATTGAGTGTTTATATAAAAAAAAAAAATTGAAGGGAGATTTTGGAAATAGTGGAGGGTAGATATGGAAAAGGGGGTTTATGAAGATCCAAGCCCATAATGGTAAATTAACGATGTACCTCCAATTTCAACGAAGAACGGCTGGCTTGAGGTGACAGCTCAATCAAAGTTTGGAAATTTATTATTTTAAATTTTAAAAGGCAGGGTCAAAGAGACCTATCGAGATTTGTCTTTGACTCTAAACTGGCACCGTCAGATTAGCTCTGGCCGCACCAACGGACGGTAAACATTTGTCCATTCAAAGCCTCATATATTAGGTAAGCAGTCTTTCACGCGCCAAGTACGCGTCTAAAGAATTTTCCAGCATCAGCAGACAATTTGGAATAGTGGGACCCAGTGGATTCCCACGGCACCCACCTAGCCCTTTGTACTGTTCATTAATTCCTTTTTCGATGAATGAAAAAACAATGCACTTATAATGAGCTCAAAAATATTAAAATTATTATAAAATTCAATTAAGACATCATATTTTACATAATTATAATTTAAATATTTATAAAATTACTAAATTTTACATAAATTCATATGAATTAAATAATATTTTAAAAATATAATGAAATTTAAATTGGATATAAATAATTTAAAATGAATTTTAATTAAATTTGAAAATATTGCAGGTATATCATAATCCACCAGTCAAGTCCCAATCAGAAGCAAATCTCTCACTGTCTCCTCTGTTGTGTACCTCCGAAGCTCAAAGCAGAACTCATTAAAAGGCGAAATCGGTTGGATTTCACTCGAATTTCTTCATTCTTCGCGTGTTTGATGTCGATGTTCAGTGTCTCATTGGAATGGATTTGATGATCTGCTGGTGTTTGTACTCCTCTGTGTCTCTGCATATTACTCCAAATTGCAAGGCATCGCATCAAAACCCTAAACCTTAATATTTCTTCCTTGCTCGCTGGGAAAACGACGCCAAAAGAACGAAGATCAATAAAGCCAATTAGTAATTTCACTTCGGTGTTATATGTTTGTTTTGTCTTTCAGAGATTGATTCTCTCTGCAAGTCAATTGGTCTTTTCAAATTTTCAATTGGGGTTGTTGTCCTCAGATTATTGTTCATGATTATGATGCCAGATACCTTCTGCTTTGCCTCTGTTTTTCATTACGTAAGCTTTTGTTTGTATTCCCGGAGTAGAATTCATCATTACAAATTTACAATCAACATGGCCAATTAACATGGCGGATCGGATGGCTGTATAGTAATGTACGGTAAAATTTTCAACTTATTAGGAATCTTGATAGTTATGAAAAATTTCTAAGCGCCTGGGTAGGTTTCTTGACTAAGTTTGATGACATTGATAACATTCAGCAGTTTTTTTTTTTTTTTTTTTTTTTTTAATCTTTTGGAAGGTAGCTAGTACACTCTGAAGATAAGTTACTTTGTGTTTGCCCCTTTTGAGCTTGTTTTCTTATTACTCTTCCGTAAGGGCTGGAAGGAGTCCTCTGTCATCATTAGTGGAGATAAGTGGAAAAAGGCAAGCTAGCTATTAAATTTGAGATCCATCAATTTTCAATTCAGTCGTTTTCTTTGGAAAACCTCTTCTTGGCTAGGGTTACTTGCAAAAAAAACAAAAAAAGAAAATCAATGTTTTGCTTAATTGTATCCTTACTATTTAAAAGTTGGCAATTTTGATATGTGGTTTGTGAATGACTCTACATTTTAGTTCTTTTTATTCTAAATTTATAAATTTTTCATTCACTTTAGTCACTAACATTTTGAATTAAATTGCTGTTTAGTCTCCAAAATTTTAAAATTTAATTGCACTTTAATCCGTGAATTTTTGTATTGTAAAGGTACACTAATCCCTCAAAAGCCTGTTATTATCCACTTAGGGAGCATTTGGTATAAGGTTAAAAAAATAAAGGTTAGGTGCCACTCCTATAAGTTTTAAAGAAGTAATTGTTAAAGAGGTACAAAATAATTAATGATGTAATAGTTAATGGTGTTTGATAGAATGGGATAAATAATTTATTGTTTAACAGTTAATAGTATGTTGGGGAAAAAAATTGGAAGGTGTCTTATTAGCATCTGTTAAGCCTTGTTAACCTAGTAAATTAATATTCCTTAATCTTTTCAAATATTATTTCCGTTAAGCAGTCTAGCTTACAGCTTAAGTTGGCTCAACATCTGAATCAATGATAATAGTATCCACATTCTTGACTGTTATTGCATCTGTGAGGTGGAAGCTTGTTTTAATCTTTATACTGGTCTTTAATACACTTTATTTTTCTAGCTAGACTACTCCTTTGTCCTTTATCAAGAGATTGTTTCATCTTTTTTCAAACAATCTAATCTTTATATAGAGACAAATGACACAACAGGCTTTCTACTTGATTATTGACCTTGAAAGACGTTCTACTTCCATTTATAGAATGAAAAACCCAAGATAGATATTATTGTTGCAGTCACATTTTTCAAGCCCTTATCACAGTGCTTATTGAAAAAATTTATTTGTGATTGCAGTGATACTATATAGTATCACTCTACCAATTGAATCTTGGGACAATACTGGTACTGTAATTAAGGGATTTGATCGTGACTTGAAGGTTCTTGCCTCTTGGGATCACCACTGGTATTGAAAACCTTTTCTTTCTATTTCTTTGGTTTATGCAGTTACAATTATTTTTTCCCTGTTCATTTGACCATGTGTGTTTTATAATTTCAAGGCCAATTTACATATGGGTATTTGCTGCCTTCTGATGCAGTGTTCAATGACTTGCTTTGTATTTCTCCATTACTTGATTAACTATTTTCCATCTCATCTTTTATCATGTTTGTTATTTGTTTTATCTAAAGTATATTCAGAAAATTATACAACTGTATTTCCATAATGTTGCTCAAGCTTAAATTTTGATGTTACTGGCATTCTACTCACTAAATTGGTCAATAACCATTGATAGAAGTTTAATGCTCAACTTATAATGGACTTGATACAAGTTTACATAGGATCCATGGTTGATGAATTTGATTAGGATTTGTATGGCTAGGAATTGCCACTTTTTATAGTTGGTCATACTTGACTGGGAAACGTGACCGATTGGTATTCTTTTTGTAATATTTTTATTTGCTTCCTCTTCTCTTCTTAGTATTGTGGTTCCAGAACATAACTGGTCAATTTCCAATCACTATGCTTGATAGCAAAGATTCAGGAGGAGAGAAGAATTGCAGAGGAAGTCATTGATCATCTGTTGCATTTAAAGGAGGGGGATGATCCATATTTGAGAGGCACTCTGCTGTAGGTGATGAGAATCATCCATAAATTTCTTGAAATCTAGTGATGAGAGTTCACGTAATGAACAGCTTTTACTCAATTGGAAAAAGCTTATGTTGTGACAGTATATTATTTTAGGGATGGGATGTTGTGCCAATCCCATAAACACAAGTGTCCTGAAATGATATCTGGGAAGCCTGATTTATTTGTGCTGGATAATGTGTTATTGACTTGAATCCCGGAAAGAATGATGTTTCACTCCATATTTCACTAGTATTAAATTGTTCAAGATATGTTCTTGAGTTAATTTTGATACGATTTATACCGCATAGGGGTTCTTGTTTACCTGAAAATGAGAAATGAACGAGAAAAACATATGGTATTCCAATTTGAAAATTCTATTTCTAATGGGGTTTCTACTATTTTAGCAAAGTACACATTATCTTAGATGATAGAAGCAATTCTCATCTTGTGAATAGAAGATTAAGTAAAAATAAAGTATTAAAAAAATTAAAATAATCATAGAAGACACCGATTTTAATTGAGGAATCAACATTCCATTTCTATTTGCGAGTAAAGTCATCATCAATACAAGTCTTCACAGTAATCCCCTACTATTCATTGGGCGAATGAGATTTTCTAGCAACCCAAATTACATGGTTCCAAAATTGACACCAACAGATTGTCAAAACCTTGTGAAGATTGCCTGGGAAAAAGTACCTTGTAAGCTAACTAGGGGCAGTGAACTTAAAATAAGGTAAACAAGAAGGTTTGAAAAAATACCTGGGAAAGCACATACAAGCACCCAGAAGAGGCAGCATAGTTCCATGCCTTCCAAACAACTTGGAAGACATAATCTTTACTCCTGTAATAAATATACTTGTCGAAAGGGAGCTTCACAGCACAAATCACCAGTACAATTGTCAAGAACAGCGGCAAAGTCTTGGCCTTTCCAGTTACATATTTCTTGAAAAATAAAGCCAGAAATGACATGATAAACAAACCATGAATGGTTATTCCCTTTTCATCCTTCTCAGAGATTGATTTTGATAACAACGCAAGACTTCCAAAGAACAATGATCCGATACAAATTGGCTCCTACAAACATTAAATCAAAAGCTTCACTATCATCCTTTGGATCTAAACCATTAGAAAAGAGTAGTCATACCTCATTTGAGGACCTTGTCGGTGGATCTGCAGGAACTTTGCTTTCTGGGTTTTGGAGAATTGAGGTTTTCTCTGGAGCAATTGCCCTTTTCTTAGCTGATGAAGTATTGAATTTTCGGAAAAATTTGAGGAACTTAGATTTCAGGGTGGTAGGTGGTTGCCTGGGAGTTGAATCAGTTTTCACTTGGAGAAGAAAAGCGTGGAGCCTGAGAAAGAGCGAGAATTTGAAGAATTTCGAAGTTGGATCAATTTTTGTTGCTTTGAATTTGAAATGGAATTTGCTAGCTCTGGCATTAATGTTGATTTTCCATGGTAGCTGCTTTCCTTTTCCTGCTTGCATTGTATCCAGAAAAATATGGGTACCCACTGGCCGTTGAAGCAGCGTGTGATGGGATTTTGGGGTTAATAACTTAGGGTTTTGTTGAGAAAAAGAGAAGGAAGTGACAAAAGTCAAAAGGTAAAGCAGCAATAATCACATTAATTTATAAGATTGATTCTTTTTTTTTTTTTTTTCCTTTAAAATCATTAAAGCCAATTTAATTTTATTATTGACATTTACTTTTCTCGGTAACAGATTTTAATAAGATTCAAACTAATCAGATTGAATTGAATTGAATGGATGAATTGAATTCTATTCAAACTGCCCAACTCCAAGCAAGGACATAGAAAGAAGTAACCTCAAACTAGATGAAGCCAACAGATCAAAGGCCATAGGTTTACAAATGAAGAGTTAGGTGTGTGCATTAAAAAGGGTGGGTGGGTGACTTACTGATTCTTAAGAGTGGTGGGTTTAGCAGGCTCTCGAAGGAAGGATTCAATCACCTAAACAAAAATGTTTCAATTCTTCTCTTTCAAGTCGGAATCAAGTATGTTCCAAAATTCATTGCCACCATTTCCAATTGGTCCATCTATGCCTTAAGGACACTTCACAATTTAATTAATAGATAAGGTCTTCCGTGGATGGTCCAATCCGAAAATTAATATGACATGACCCCTCCCTTGTCATCACTAATTAAAATTTCATTTTTTTTTTTACTTTAAATATCCCATTCTTAGATTAAATTATAACTTATTTTATAAAAAAAAAATTTCATTCAATTATGTGATGGAGTCCATAATTAATATTATTAATGGCAAAAATTTATGATTCATCCTTATGATATAAGATAATATGAAATTTATTTTATTGATATTATTGCTTTTTTTGGTAAAAAAAAAATCTGCTCCCATTTCCGTTTTTTAAAGTGATAATCTAAAACTTTTCTGAATTTGCAATTTGGCCTATAAATCTTTTTATCATTATACAACTTAGTCATCATCTAAAACAGAAAACTCAATTAGGACTTCCTCTGCGTTGTTGCAGTATTTCATCAACTTGGCCCTTCAACAACAACAGCAACACTAGCTTGCCGTCGGTCATCATTCTCCGGCTGTGGCCTAGCTGCACCTGAACCAGCCGCCGTGTGTTCAAGTAATGAAAGTCGGCAGTTGGGGCATGAGGAGTGTGACACAAGCCATGTGTCTATGCACCTCACATGGAACCTATGATTGCATTTAGGAAGCACCCGAACTTTTTCTCCATCAGCAAACTCCCCTAAGCAAATTGGGCACTCCGTTGCCGGGATATTCACTTCAGTGCCGTAAACCGCCACTGGAATCTGGCGCAAATGGCGTTTCTTGAGCCCTGTGGCGGCCAAACGAGCTGCAGCTTGCTCTGGTGTCTCGAGAGTAAACCTACGGCTACAACGCAAAGCGCAACGCAGAATAGAGTTCAATCCAAGCGCACCAATCAGCGCACACAACAAGACAGCCAATATGATCACCATGTTTGTGTCGAAATTTGTTTCCTTAATGTAGGAATCACCTGCTCTGTTCCCATTTGCCGGTGCCAAGCTTAGCTCTGTATCGAGCAGACGACGATGCATATTCACCATCTCTATCTCTGCTACAGTTGAAAGAGTTGCCCTTTTTCTTTTCTTTAACCGCTAACGGGCAAAGATTTTTGATGGGTTTTGAAGTAGTGAAGGGATTTCTGTTTCTCTTTTATGTTTGAATGGATTGCAGAGACAGAAATGTGGTGGTTTCTTTTGAGTTCAGAGAAATGTTGTAAAGATTCCAACTATAGAAAAAGATATTGAAAGAGCATCTTCTTTGTCTCAAAGATAAGGAGAAAAGCAAGAAAAGAAACGGTAAAGTTGATGTTTTGTGGGAACTGGGGGACCGTTTTCTCTGACAGGATTCTAGACTTTTTAATCAGATATATGGTCCTCTACTCCCTGCAAGCCAAAACCCAACAATTAGTAAAGCAATTGAGCTTGGTATTTGTAGATAATCTTATTCTTATCAGCTGATGAGCTTTTATCTTTGGAGGGGTGTCAAGTTGGCTAGAGACAGACAAAGATATTAATTATGATCGTTGGTGAGATATAAACTAAAAGATATTTATTGCAAAGTTTCAAAAAGAATTAAATTATATACCTACTTTGCCTACTTAATCATAATTAAGCAAGTGGGGTTCAAGGAAACTGGAAAACTTAGTACCAAGATCCCTTTAACTTACCCTTGCCCATTTGTAAGTCCAGCGTGGGTTGGACCAATTACAAGCTTGTTGCCTGTCTGATCTATATATGAGTTAAAGATTTAGAAGGGTTAGTGGGAAATTTGTTGCCACCGTCCCATTTGATCACTTGCGACTTTTGACATCCTTGAAGGGCAGATAAGTAGGATAATCATTAAGGGTTAAAAAGATCTACAAAAGATCTTTTTCTCTCAGCCTCAGGCCACTAAATATCGCCCAGCCTTTATCCCATCAAAGCTGAACTGATGCGACCCCTTTGATGGTGGCATTTAGATCAGAAGTTGCTCATCTTGCACCATTGCAACAACCTTTCCAATGATAGAATTAAATAGATTTATACTAAACATTTACATGCAGAAATGTTAAAAATATAAAATTATTTTTAAGGCGCTTACCTGTAAAATAAAGTTTAAAATTTAATGGTTTCTTGACACCAGACACTGTAGTATGCTGAGAAAGGTGTAAAGCGGTGATTCTCCAGGACACGTTGATGCGTGCAATTAGCTGGGTAATTTTGTACGCAATTGCCATGAGAAAGGAAACGTACGTCAGTGAAACTACTGGTCTTAATTTATGGAGTTAGCTACTCTAGGCAGTTAGAACTATCCCTTTGTATTCATTTTTAACCCTTGTTTCTTCGTTATAAATAATGACATTGGTCGCTCCAAAATAAAATGTATTATATGATTCATAACAGGAAGCATGTTATTTCATCTGTAAAAATGAGCCGTAAAAGCAAATTACCATAACCGCCTATTGATAAATAATAATAATAATAATAATAATAATAATAAATCTCATGTTTTGATAATTTTATCAAATTTTTTAAATCTTAGTAAAATTAGTCAAAATTTTAAAATATACAAAAATTTTATTTAAATTTTTGAAATTTTAAAAATTTCTTATAATTTTATCTAATTTTTTGACTTATTTTTCCATTTTATTTTATAGCTAATCCAACGTTATTAAAATCATTAACTATTTTTAAATTTCATTTTAATATTCATAATACATCAAAATTCTTAATCATTTAATCAAATTAGATAGTTTAGTCATGTACTCTCTCTTTATTATTATAAAATTTCATTATGGTCAATAATTATCAAAATAAAATTATAAAAGAGTTGATAAATATAATATTAAATTTTTAATAATATCTAAAATAAGTAAAAAAAATAAAAAATAAAATTTAATTAAAGAAAATTGAATAAAATTGTAATAACTTTTAAAATTTTACTATTTTTTATTAAGATTCATACGTTTGAATTAAATTGATAAAACGCGAAAATATTACGTGAAAATTTGGCTATTATAATGACATAAAAAAAAAATGCATTACTCAAGACATGTTGGCCCAAACTTCAAGGGTTGATGTCTGACTCCAACGGACAACGAAGAATGAAAAGGCCCAACCTTGCATAATGGAGAGGAACAGCCATTGTTTATTGTTGATTGATGAGTGTAGGCCCATGGCCACGTGTTGTCAGCTTCCCAATAGTTGTCAAAGTTGGATTGACTGAAACCGATTGATTCTGAATAAGAAATTGATTTTCTTAAATAACTATATTCAACTTGCTGAATTGGTAGAAGCCATCTCTTTGGCCAGTGGGAGATACAACAATCGTCCTTGAAACAGATTCTCAGGTCTTATTCTCTGCTCTAATTGCACTCTTGGAAGACATAAGGTGGGATATAAAGGCAACTGTTCAGGCCATCAAGGCTTCTTTTCCTTCGTACTCGCAGATCTCTTTGTCAAAGATTATTAAGAATGCAAATCAAGTAGCTGACTGCATTGCAAAGTTATGTTTGAAAGGAAATCTTCCTTGTAATTTGGTCTCGAATAGTCCGTCGGAATTACTGAGATTTTTGTACTCTGATATTTTTTTTTAGCTAATTTAATGCAATATTTGGCAGTTCAAAAAAAAAAAAAAAACTTGCTGAATTGGTCGGATAGCCATTTAACTAGTCAATTCTTCTAACCATTGGAGCAGCGTCTCACGGACTCTTGACACCTCCGAACAATGGTGTCATTAAAATTAATTTTGATGCCCCAATCAGCAGGAATCGGACTTAGCCATAGCGAGGAATCATCAAAGCCTCCCTAGTGGTTGGTCCTTCAAGGTGCATAAAAGCGTTTCCGATCTCCTTATTTTTGGGAGTCTTGCTTGCAGAGAAACAATTCTTTTAGCCAAAGCCAAAGGTTTTAGGAACATTGTGTTAGAAGGTGAGTCCCAAACAGTCATCAAATCTCTCCAGGGTGCGACTGGTCCTCTATCCATTCAGAGCATCATTTTAGATATCAAGTCTTTGTTAGTTGCCTTCAACACCCTCTCCTATTCCTTTGTCAAAAAGACTTGATTAAGCGGCTCATACTTTAGTTGTCCAAGCTCTCCATGATGCTTATTTATTTGGGGAAATGACCGTACAAGTGCATTTTAACAAATAAATTATTGAAAAAGTGTGCCATTTCAGTTATTTATCAAAACGGTGTAAAAATGAGTGACGTGGAAAGCGAGGCAGAAAAAAAGCTAGTATTAGTAGCATCCAAAGGGTGATTTCGTGAGTTGAACAACGGCCACAAGAAAATGCGAGTATGAATGGCGTCCTCGCACATAAAAACGCCAGTATAAATGGCATCCAAAACGTACAGTGCCAAAATGCCTCTAATAATGGCGTCCAAGCCCAGGACGCTACTATTAGTAATGTCTCAGGCGCCGCCACCCTTTATTTATATTTTTAAATATTTTTTATTTTATTTTTGTGAAATGTTGTATACATTATAAAAAAAATTATAGATAAAAAAATAGATTAATAGCTTATTAGTATTGTAAATATATGTATTTGAATTTAAATTTGTGAAAATATGTAATTTAATTTGTTTTTTAATACCCATTTATTTTTTAAATAGTAATATAACATTTGTAAAGTTTAATTATAATTATGATTATACATTGTTAAAAAAAATAGATTTACAGATAAAAAAATATTGTGTTAGAAAGATTAATGGCTTATTAATATATTGGAAAATTTTTAAATATTATGTAAAATATGTTGTCTTTATTGAATAAAAATATAAATATATAACATTTAAATCAGTATATTTTTTATGAAGAATATTTTTTTATTTTAAAATTTTAATATTTTAGTATGATAAATGAAAATTTTAATATTTAAATTTTTTATAACCAAATTAGGTACACTACATAATATGTTCTGCACGTGACTTTTAGTAGCGTTCTCATAAAACATTCGTACAAGTAAGAAGCAAATATTGTAGATATAAAAGGAAATTTGAAGATATGAATTGAGAGAAATATATAAAATAGCAGAACGTTTAAAACATGTAATATAATAAAATAAAAATAAAAGTAACAACATATTTAATATATTAAATAAGACAAGTATAAAAATAAGTCATGTGCCACAGCCAGGTCTCTTTATATGTCGCCTCGATCGAAGAACTCGATGTTGTCCCCCTTGTTCTTGATCCGGTGGATCACCATGTGCATCTTGGGGTTGGTTAGGTTCTCCTTGTTCTTGTCTTGATGATTCTCCTCATATAGCAGAATGCAAACAACTTTGTTCATAGTTTCCAAATAATCCCGCGCCAGAAGGAATATGGCCTAAGAAACCAGAATGATATGGTGCCAAGTATTGTTCTGAACCATATGCACCAAATGGATGGGAAATATAATGTGATGGGCCAATACTAGATGGTCTGCCAAATGGAGCAAACAAGCCACTAGATGGTGTTTGCGGCTGTTGACTCTCAATGAAGTCAAATGTGGTTCTGTTGTGCATGTGAGATTAGTATGACATCCATGTAGCTGTTGGGCCAGGGACTGATGGGCCAAACACCCAACCACTGTATTGTGTTGGGATACTTTCTGAATATGGTTGGAAGGACGGACCAGGATCAGACGGTGCAGGTGGCATGGGAAAAAGGATCAGAAGGATCAGGGCAATAGGGGTGGAATGCAACAGGTGGGGGCAAAACATCATGAGGCGGCGATTGTGGATGAACTGGCTGTTGTTGACGTCGAGCAGGACGTGATCGACGTCGTCTATGTGAAGCCTCAGGCTGCTCAACTGGTTGCTCCTCTTCTAATTCATCTATGAAAGTTGCTGCTTGAGGTGCAGGCTGAGGAGGAGGCATCTGACAAAGGCGACTTTTTTGCTCTAGAGCATTCATCATATTCCTCAGTGAACGCCTAACTTCCTCCACATTTTCAATTGATGGGTTCTGTAATTTTAGCAAACAATCCTCAATTCCATCCTCCTGTTAAAAAAAAAAACATATACGTAATAAATAAAATTTTATTGCACCAAATTATTTAATGAATAACAGTAATATGTGTTCGAAATTATTACCACAAAACCAATAGTAGCTCCAATAATTTAGATCTAACGTCTAGCAACTCAGCGATACCACTTCATAGATTCAAAATGATGGTGTAGTGATTGTACCATTTGTTGCCCTTGAATAATAAATTGTTGTCGCCTATTCCAACGATTAATGTAGGTGGCATGGTGGTGCTCCCAATTACTCTCACTCAATCGGAGAGTAATCTCGTGCAACTCGTCTGTTTGCATCGGTGGTCGTGGAATAGGTTGAACCAATCCAAACTGGCAAAGTACCCTATCAGGCTGGTGCCATTCAACAATATGAAAACAAACTAATGGCACCACTGCCTCAGATGGGACGGCCTTGAACACAAATTTCTGAAAGGTCATCCGACAATTCATCAGTATATGGTTCCCATGTATTCTGCAAGTTAATGGTCACAACACATTAAGTAAGGATAAATGTAAAGAAAAATATAAATGAATGTTTTAACTATAATTATGGAAGTGTAGTTTACATCTTGAGGGCGCATCCGGTCAAGGTTGTATCGGATTTGTGGTAGTACATGGGTTGTAACTTCAGTAATTTGTCGAGCCCGACTCCACCTGTTAGTTGAAAAGAAAAATTGAGATGTAATGCAATAAAAATGAAATGAAACCTTTCTTAATTGTTATTAAAATAAAAGCATAGGGACATACCTTGCAACTAGTGGTGCATCATCAGGTGCTGCTGGATCTCTTAATGATGGAGATATTATTTTAAATCTCTCCTAGGCCCAGATCTGCAACAGAAAAAGTGGCCCTGAAATCTCCTTTGTTTCAGTGACTGCAACACGACATAGCTCCCAGTAAAGAAAGGCTAAGCATGCTCCCCCCCAACTGTATGTTGCAGCTTCCCTCAAGTCTTCTAAAAGTGAAAGGAACATCAAGTTCACATGTGAGTTTGTTTTATCAGGAAAAATGGAATCGATGAGTCGCAATATAGAGGCTCGTGCATGGCATAAGACAGTTAAGTCATCTGCAAACTGTGGAATATCTCCAAACTCATCAGCTGACCATGATAATTTTAGTGTATGCCCTCTGATCATAGCCTGGGGTGGTCTAACGCCCAAAAACATCTCACAAACTGCTGGCCAGTCAGCCCTTGACCTCCCAGTAACTGGAGAACCATCAACTGGCAAACCAGAAATAATGCCTACATCTTGTAGAGTGATTGTAAACTCACCAATTGGCATCATGAATGTATGGGTCTCTGGTCGCCATCGCTCTACAAAGGCACTAATTAGGTGCTAGTCAAGAGTAGAGAATCCTAGTTGAGTAATTCTAATAAATCCAAAATCTGTTCGATGGGGAGCAATTCTGTTGTCAATATTAGCATGTAAGATATTCCCTTGCCTCCTACAGGTAAGCACTTCATGCTCAAGTGTACCATTCCAAATTGCTCTAGAACGGTGCTGTGACTGGAGACGAAGAAGTTATGGATCAATTGGACCTGGCATTATGTAATCTCTACTTTGTTGTTCTCTTGCCATACCTATTCATTATGGCAAATATACATTTAAAAATATAGAATTTCACAACTATATTAATGCATATATTTCTATTGCACAATGTTTCAAACATTTAACAAAGGAATTTTATAAACAAATATTTTACTTCATGCCTTAATTATAACAATTCAATGCATAGGTAATACAAACATAGATGCAAAATATAGTTTCATACATAAAGAAAATATGTACATATTGTTCATGATATTACAACTAACTAGGTTAGCCTAACTATTTTCTTCACCGGACATGATTTAATTAGTTCATCATAAAGGTCTTTGTCTAATTTATAATCGATTTTAGGTAACATAGGCTTCACTATACTATATCTGTTACTATAATGCATCTTTATACCAGTGGACTGACACATAGTCCTGTTGGCAACCCAAGTAGTATACTTTTTCATAAAGTGTTTAAGTAGTAGTAAATATGATGGGGTACGGTTCGCTTCCAATTTTCGCCATACACGATCGAGTGTATCCTTATCTTGAACAGAACTAAATGCTAACCTCAAAGCCAAATATCTAGATTTATCTGTTAATAGTTCTCCTTCCCATATAATTTGTTGAATTAGCCCGTTCACCCTTATCATATGCATCACAAGGCAAAGTAGGTAATCCCCTATGGTTGAGATTGTTATTTCCATAGGTAGATCAACCAAATTCTTAATCATAGCATGCACCCTTGCCTGCTGTGCTCGACTGACTATCCTTTTAGGAGTTTGCATTATACGAGCCATTATTTAATGTAACACGACTGCAACACGTAAATAAAAAAATAAATAAATTACTAACAGTCAATCAAAAACAAATACATCAAAAGTAAACAAATAATAATTAAAAATCCCTTACATTTATGTCACAATAAGAAATTATAAAGATTAAGTTCACATTGAATTGTACTATATCTAGCAACAAGGGGGTAAGCAACGAGGGAGATAATGTACAAAATCACGATCGTCATCGTCACTGAAATCAGAAATGTCATCATCCTCAATGTTTAAGATAGCTTCACCTATGCTATTAAATTCATCCATATTTCTGAATGTCATTCGTTGTTTGTGAAACACTTTCAGACGATTATTCATTATCTCATTCTCAACACACAATTGTGCTTTAACTTTCTGGATACCATCAGTTGAATTCCTTTCTATCTCAGCTGATCGAACCTTTGGGATGGGTAAATCATGAAATGTACAATACGCTTCCAATTCACAATGTATCTCCCATAATCTATCCCATTCATACTTTTCAGCAATTCTAACTTTTCCAAAATCTGAAATATTCCTTGAATGCTTACCTATAAATATATGATTTGTGAATCCCTGTTGTAAACATGCATAATACTTTTGGTTGACAAAAGCTCTTTTATGACCATACCATGTGCATCCATTAGGGTATGTATATTTATCCACAATATTTTTGTATGATTTTTTATTTGAAGTGTTTGGATGTCTCTCATGTGATGATACACAATTCATCTTCCTTTGCATTAATCCTGTTACATTTACACACATACAAAGAAAACATAATAATAAACAATTTGTGCCAAAAAATATGGAAATTACAAATAATGAGATGATTTGTTCAATACAACGTATTTTAAAAAATATATAAAATTAATTATTGATGGTTTGTCCCATAGAACAACTCTTTTTTTTTTGTGCCCTTGTTGAAGACAGAGTGAACATTTGATTTTAGACGTCTCTCCAACTTTTCCACTAACTGTCCAATCCATTTCATTCTTCCTTCTTGATGACTTTGGTCTTCCTCTCAGCCTTTTATGTGCTGGATCAGGTACTAGAATTGGATTATTGTTTGTCGGCCAATCATCATGATATCGTGGATGAACTTTCCACTCATAGGACTTAAGCGTTCGTTCCAATGTATAATAGTTTGAAATGTATTGTTCATAATCAATAGACATTGATTGGCATGCTGCAATCACATGGACACATGGAATTCGATACTCTTAAAACTTTCCACATGTGCATGTCCTTTCATCAAGTTTCACTATATACTTATTTCCAGATCCACCATTCCACACTTCAAATTCACCACAATCGCTGTTAAATAACCAGACATGAAGTGAGTTTGCTACATTTAAATTTTCAATTAAAACTTGATGACATGCTGGTGTAAATTTAAAGCCAAGTTATAGTTGCTCGTGGAACGCCATGCGGCGTGTGTTAAAATATTTGACACACTGGAAAAATATTTTCTCAACCATAACAGTTATTGGTAATGCACGGATCCCCTTTAGCATTCCATTTACCGACTCAACGATGTTAGTTGTCATCGAGCCATACCATTTCCCCCCATTATGAGAACGTGTCCATTTTTCCAATGGTATCTTTAAGGCCCATTCATATGTGTCTGAATGCTCGCTCTTGATTGCCTCCATGGCCTCATAAATTTCTTTTTCTGAATTTGATAGGCTGTGTAAAAAAACAATGTCAATTATTTATAGTACATAACATTGATAATTCAATGTTAGTGAAAAGAAGTAATAATCTTACACAACTAACCTGCTTTTCGGAGAGCTTCTTTCATGTAAGTATTTTTAAACTTCGTGTTATAATTACTGAGGATATGTCTTAAGCAGTATCGATGATGTCCATTAGGAGGCTGCCACCAATCTTGTTGCATTGCCTTTTTTATAGCAATATGCCTATCCGATATAACACAAATACCTTTCCGATTTATCACAAAAACCCTCAAACAAGACATAAATCAATCCCAATTCCTTATGTTTTCACAATCAACTATTGCCCATGCAATTAGGAAAATATGATTATTGCCATCTAGTGCTGTTGCACAAAATAAACACCCTTTATACTTTCCATATAAAAACGTTGAGTCTATGAAAATAACCAGTCTACAGTGCTTGAATCCTTCAATTGTTTGTTTATATGCTCAAAACATTCTATCAAAAATTCGATATTCGGGATTTAACTTATTATTAACAAAAAGAGGGTCATCTTCAATAAGAAACGAGCACTCAGGGTTATGTTTGCACAAGGCATTCATGAATTGCCGCAATCTTCCATAAGATTCCTCCCAACCACCAAAGATCTTAACAACTGCATCGTGTCTAGCCTTCCACGTCTTTCGATAACTCGGCATATATCCGACCTTCTCTTTAATTTTCGCTTGTAACACAGCTATTTTGACACTTGGTTATTCGCGTACTATAGCTTGGATGAACTAGGATATAAATCTACTATCCAATTGCACATGATCTTGTGATAGTGATAGATTAACACATGTATGGGGTCCATCATATCTGGTAATTTTCCATATGTCGCATCTCTACTTACAATTGCTCCTTGTATCTTTGCACCTGATGGCATATGTTCTACTCTTTTGTCTCATTTGTACAAAACTCATGCTGCCTCCGTAAATTATATTCTTTAGCAGCTTTTTGGATAACATGTCTAGAAGGGAATATCATTCCAACTTCAAACTCCATTGATGGATCCCACATTGACGTACATGGTGGTTTTGACCATGGATCAACAGTCGGTAATGAAAAATCTATTTCAGAGTAAGGTGGACGAGGGACAACAGACATTATTGGGTTCGCAATATGAGTGTTGTAGTACAAAAGCAAATCAAATACCATGTTAATTTCATGATCAGCATCATCAATTACGTTCGTGTTGTCACTGTCAATCCAATCCCCATTAGAATCATCTTCGGTCTCATCATCATTTGGACAATAATCAGTGTCAGTACATTTTGAATCGTTCTCCAATTGACTTTGACAATTTTATGCAGCATTTGATGGTCCCACTTCATCACCATTGCATACGGATGCATTCGGTCGAAAAATGTCAACATATAATTTAATCGATGACATTCCTCCAATTTGATCAATAAAATTAAACATAATGTTGACATCATCATCGTTAGCCAAACCCATGCACTCCCACTTGACAGAACCATCCCCTACAATGAGTTGTCTGAAACATATACTCGATATAAATTCACGTCCAGCTTTAAGGCCAGTTCCCCTGACCATTTTCATACCTAAATTATCAAAATCCATGCGTCTACAAATAGTAATGACTATTGATGAACCCCCACAATAGTCATAACCTTCATCATCCATAATAATATCTCCATCCCAATATACAGTAACAAAAGCTGAAATTGACATTTTCTGATTAAAGAACAAGCTCAATTACTTAAATGGCCTTCCAAAAAAATTATCATTAATAGTATTCACTAAACATCTAAAAAAACAAAAATGATCGAAATTAAGATCTAGTTTTGTTTAACATTATATTTGTTGCAACAAAAAATTTTACATTAATCGATCCAGTTCGATCCGGTTCGATGCGATTCAATTTTAGATTAAAACTCAAAATTTTCATAGTAGGTTTGAATCGCTACAACTACCAACATCAACAGTTGGCTTCACGAAAAGCATTCAATTATATTTGTTGGAAAACTAAATATGCAGTTCGATTTCAGATCACAACTCCAAATTTTCAAATATTTTTATTTAACTAACTAAAATATTATATCATACTTAGAATTTAATTAATATACAACTTATTTTGGACCATAATTTACTAACTTTTTTATGACAAAATATTACATTTTAATTAATATATCTATTACTATTTTTCAAAGCATTATGTAATTACTATATATATATATATATATATATATATATATATATATATATATATATATATATATATATATATTTAACTAATTATTTTTATTTAACTTATTACATTATTATGTGAAACTTAGAATTTAATTAATATATATATAAGGGTTATTTTCGACCTTAATTTATTTTATTTTTTATGAAAAATATTACATTTTAATTAATATAAATTTTATTTTCGGACATTTATTTATAATTTTTTAATTTTAACTTATTATAATTTCGCTCCTTAACTTTTTACTAATTTTTTGAAAATTAAATATTATTTTCGTTAAACTAACTTTTTTTTATTAAACTTATATTACTAATGTTGATTAAATTTATTGTCGTTGGTCCATAACTTTTATGAAATCATTTTATAATTTCTCAAAATTGTTTACTATTGTATATTTTAGATTTTTAATAACTTTTACTAATTATCAAACTATTTACTATATTTCTTTTATATATATATATATATATATATATATATATATTTATTATTAACATTACTTTCTATCATTTTTCATTTTTCGGCTAACGTATAAATTATATTTCTTTTTTACTCCTATGCATATAAAAATTACCCTATAGTCTAAATTATATATAAAAAAATTACATGCTAAAACAGATAAATATTTAAACAAATTAGCATATCTAAAATACTAAAATATAAGACACTAAATATAAGACACTAAAATATAACAAAAACATATAAAATATAACACATTAAAATAGATAAATTACACACTAAAACATTTAAAAAATATTTTTTATTAGCTTCATTCAAAAAAATTAGCATATTTCTATAAATAATGTACGATGTACCTGTTTGTAGTAATGCACAAAGTTTTTTTAGTCTCCTTCTGGTTGTTGGTCCACCATGATTCCCTTTTGGTTGCTGGTCCACCACTTGGATTCAACGAGCAACACTCCACACATGACAATGGAGAGGGACAATACAATGGAAAAGAGAGGGATGAGAGGAATGAGAGAATCACAGGGTTTCAGAGGGTAAGTGAGACAGATGATGAAGGTGAAAGCAGGCGGGAAATATGAAGTGCCTTAGGACGCGATTATGAGTAGCGTCCCAGGAGTAACGGTCGTCTCTGACATGAAGGGATGTGACACGAAAATTTTAATATTAGTAGCGTCCGAGCTGAGGATGCCACTATAAGAAGCGTCCCGACTGGCTGACGCGATGTCTCCCAAGCAAATCTTTGTCAAGCGGCCTCCAACACATTTGCATGCCACTTATAGTCGCATCCAGAGCTCGGCACGCTCGTATAAGAAGCATCCGGATGTACAGGCTCCCTCACCTCCTTTCGATAAATTAGTTGCTGATTACCTATTCTGCTATTTTTTTCTTTTGTTCAACACTAGTACGGTAAAAATACCTCTTTATTTGTTAATCCTGTGGAGCAAGTTTTCTTTATTTTTTCGTTGTTAAATTCAAGAAACAAAAAAAAAAAATTGTGGCACAATCACTTATTTTGCAGAAGGATAAGGGACTAAAGAGGAAATGAAGGAAAGGGCACAGAACCCAAAGCTGCATTAATTGTTATAAACAGATTAGCGTCATGCAGAGGACTGGACGAGAGAGAGAAAGTAAAAGGGAGCCTCATTTCAAAAATTTTAAGTTTGCAAGTCAATAAAAGAGAAAATTAAGCAGGGGAGTACACATCAATAACCCACAACACAGTTGTTGAGACAAAAGAGGGAGAGGATACTAATATGATTAATTCGTTGGACACTTGAGAATGGATGAAGGGTTTGATACTGATAGAGATGAACACTAAAGTATCTCTTCTCACTGTTATGATATCTCTATCATGTCTATGCGCTATATTCAATTTAGGGTTGGACCCTAATGGGTCCTTAATGCCCTTAGACTACATATTAAAATGACTTCATATATCGACGGTAGAAATATTAATATTAATTTATGACGTTATATGAATCAAAACAAAAATATCAATTAGTCATTTTTTAAAAAAAATTGAAAAGAAAAAATATTGATTATATTAATATTGTAAATAAAATGGACAAGTACCATATGCCAGCTATATATTTTTATGAGAGGAATTGAAATGTTGTGATTATGGAAAATAAAATGAAAGAAATCTTATAGAAATAGGAGTAAATTGAGATTTAAAATAAAATTTATATTATTAATAGAAAATTTGTGTGGTTTATTTTAAATTTTACGCTTTATTAATTAATTTCATTTGTCAGCTTCAACACTGACTAAATTTATGTTCCTGCATCTGTTGAATAGTTACATATATAGAAAATAAATGCATCAAACAAGCGAGAAGCTAAATGTTAAAAAGTAATCTTTTTATCAATGAGTTTTAGTTTAATAATGTTGATGTTATTTTCAGAATTTATTCTAAATTAACTTTTAAAATTGTTAGATATTCCATTTAAATTTCAATATGTAGATGCAAAAGGCAAGAACTTGGACCAAGCCATAATGATTTGATAGGTAATGATGTAGGAAGATATGCATACAATACAAAAAATACTCATCCTACCTATCTGTCTTACAGCAAAATACTAGATTAGTAGCTACCAATGCCTGAACGGCACTACAAAGTACAAACAGCAGGATCGATCAGAGACTTCCTCAAGATACTGTGCGAAAGCCTCGCTTATTCTCCGACTACATATAGTAGATTCTTCAAGATGGATCTATTTATATATCCTCACTTAACGCTGCAATGGCAAAATAACCAATTTCAGGAAATGTCAGAATCAAGAAATTTCTACTTAAAACGGATAATTATGGTTGTGTAGAACTATACATACATGTCACAGTTGGTGTTGGGGTCGATCTTGTAAGGAAGGTTGACGTGGCATTTGGCAGGGAGTCCGGCGGCCAGGCCAAGGTTGTAGCCTGTGTAAGGAACTCCACTGCTGCTGATTGCTGATTTCAAGCACTTGCATACGGCCTGGCGGTCAGGTGTTGTCTGTGCAGCGCTGTAAAGGGTCTTCATCCCAGTGCAGCACTGTCCAGGAACGTTCCCTCCTCCAAGAACGTAGCTTACGCATGGGGACAGGCTCCTCACCACCTGTCCACATGTTATTTCTGCTCTGGAGGCCTTGGGTGCACCCGCCACAAGGCTCACTAGCACCAAGCATACCAAATACTTAAGGACTCGAGAGTTTGCCATGATTTGATTACTTTATACCTATGACAAAAGAGAAGGCCATATGCAGAATGGGAGGGCTGAACCTTGGTGTTTATACAAGCAAAATCTCAGCATTAATAGGAAATAGTTACAGCACTGTTTGGTTGTTGAGCTGTAGTAAGTGTTGTTATGGGCCTTTGTTGTGCGCTATAAATGCCGTAGTTAATCTACCCATATTGTAATGCCTTCATCGTAGTCCGTACATTTTACTATTTAATGTCTATTCGGACAGTTAGTATATCTGAAACTACATTTAAATTATAGTGAAAAGACATAAATTAATAAAATAAATATTAAAAAAATATAAAAAAAATTTTGAGAAATAAAATAAAATTTAGAGAATTTGTTAATTGATATAAAATAATAAAAATAATCCAATGAGCACCATGAAGGACATTTTGATTATTTTACTCCTAGAGGTGAATTTTAACCTAAATATTAAATTAAAATTAAGAAATAAAATAATTAACATAAATTAAATTTATGAATTTGAATTTGAATTTGGAAAATGAGAAGAAAAAGAAGAAGAAAATAAAAGAAAATAAAAGAAAAGAAAGGAAATAGACTTATGAAATTTAAAAACAATAAAGTACACATAAATGTATATATATAAATACCCACAAGAGACAAAACCCCACCAACCATCTTTTTCTTCCTCTTCTCTCTCTCTCTTTGCCGTCTCCCTTGGTCTCTCCCTCCCCACCATTGTTATCAAGCTTAAAGCTTGATTTCCTCTTCATTTACCCATCAAAACTCATAGCTCTCTTCACAAATAATTATTCCCACTTCATAAGGAAGTTTTAGATACCCATTTGAAGAAGAGAAATTGAAGTTTGCAAGTTGGGTCATAAGGTAAGTGCAAAAATACCACTCCCTCTCTTCTTTAAATCTTGTAAGAATGATGTGATGAGTGAGTATTCCATGAAAATGAAAATAAATAAAAAGGAATTGAAGAAACCTAATTTTGGCAGCCATGAATCTTGTGAGATTTGTTATTTTTAAATGATGAAAAATAGTTTCATAAGGATGTTTGAATAGTTGATATGATAAGAAGTGTAAAAGAGTTCAGTTTGTGTAAATTGGGTGATTGGAATTAGGTTTTATGTATATGATGTGAGGACTTTATGTAAATGCTTGAAATTGACTTGGTTGAGTTGAGATTGTTGCTTATAGAAGTGCTATGCATGCCAATTGAAGTAAGGAAGATGGAGGAAATTGAAATTGGGAGTGCTTGTTTTCTGCGGGTTTTGGGTTTCAATGAGTCCAACATGAGTTTTGAACCATAACTGAAAATATGTGACTCCAATTAGTATCAGGCCAATTGGAGGTGAAACTAGACCCAAAATAGCCCATTTTCTATGAAGAAACTATGCCCAAATTCTATCCAAAACTTGACCTAAATACTGCCCAAATCCGGATTACACTGTACCAAACCCAGAAAATGACCAAATGAACAGAACAGTGCATGTTCATTTGGTCATAACCCCTGCTACACTGGTCCAAATGACCTGAATTTGATACCATTGGAAAGCTTAGATATAGGGCTATAATTTTCATGAAGACCACTAAACCCATAAATACCAAAAACCAAACCAAATTACTGGCCCAAGTTGGGTCACAAAACTGCCCAGAATTAGGTTTCCCAGAAACTGCTGGACCTAACCTCACCAGACCAGTTTTGGTAAAATGACCATAACTTGGTCTACAAGAACTCAAATGTTATGAAACCAGTGGCAAAATGTCCACAAGACATAGACCTACAAAATTGGTGTTTTCACCAAAACCCAGAAAACAAGAAAACTAGGTCAAACAGTTAGAATAAGTCACTATATCAAAACCTGCAATCTGACCAAACTTCACTTGACCCCAGAATAGTCTTTTAGTCATAACTCCCACTAGAAAAATTCAATTGAGATGAGCCATGCCTTTCCAGAAACCTAGGAAATAGGGCTACAACTTTGTTCTAGGAATTGTCCTCAAATTATGAATTTAAGAATCTCAAAAAGTAACCTGTAATCACTGTCCTGAACTGAGCCCCTGTTGGCACAGGGTACATGAACCTAGGTCAGATAATTGGCCATAAATAATTCCACAAAACTTGAAAAAAATTGTGATACAAATTTCTCAATGATCATAAGAAATAGGGCAATAATTTTTATGAAGATCACCATGCCTAAAAGTGACTGCAACCTGCTCCATTAATTAGGTAAAAATTTAAGTCCAAAAGCTGCCTAGTTAAGGAATCAGATTCTGGGAATGAGTCAGTTATAGTTATATGACCATAACTTGAGTTCTAAAAGTCAAATTGATATGATTCAAAAGGGAAAATAAAGATAAAATATAGAGGAACAACTTCCATGAAGGAAGTGTAGCCAAACAGTGGCTACAACCTGATCATATAGATAGGTAAAAATAAGATACAAAAACTAAAACTAAAGAAAGGTCCATGAGATAAATTATCTTATGGTAGGAATTTAACCATAACAAGCCATTAAATACTAAACCATATGAAATAGGTATGTGGAACCTACTTTTCCACCACAAGGTGACATGGAATTAGTTGATACATAAAATGTAAATTTACCTAAATGGTTTGCTAAACACACAAGTCATAGGAAAATACACTTGGAAACTATGTTTCCATCATATATAAAATAATAATACTATAAATATGTATAGTACATGACATAAAATAATGAGAGTGATAAATACATAAGTTATACGAATAAATACTTAGGACCTATGTTCCCATTATGATAACATGGAAATGGTATAAAACATAGGTAGTACATGAAGTGAAATAAAAATATGTTATGAACCCTTAATAGTACATAGCATGAAATAATAAAACTATAAGTGCTTAATAGTACTAATTTGCCCAAAGTATGCCTAGGCTTATATGTATATAGTTGGATCAATTGGTATACCAATTAGGGACCACAGATAGCAGTATTGCTTACAGAGCAAATCATGAACTGACAATATATATCTGATATGATTGTTCTACAGGCTATATGCCTACCCATTGGCCATTGTGTCTAACTTTATTTATGACTCTACAAGCCTGACAGCAGGTCTCATGCTCGACAACTAGCCTCGTGCCTGACAGACGTATACTGGACAGACATATGGCTGTCTAACCAGTATACATCCGTGCATCCAGCTTTTATAATTTGTTATAGGTTTCTTGGGCACTGATAAAAATTAATTAAGACTTAAAATATAATAAGTAATCATAAAAGATCCCGATAATGTTAATTGTTTTCAAAGAGCAATAAAAATGTAAAAGACCCAGAAATTATGATTTGCAGATATAAATTCAATTGTTTAATTATTGTTATTATAAATTATGCACCACTATGCGTTATGCTTAGCGCGTTGGTTTTCCATCGCATAGGTACTGAAGATCAGCAGCCGCCACAGTAGTGTTCGGACAGAGTTTCGACTAGATCTACCACCGACCTGAGTCACCTCATTAGTCTTTTGTATTTTGATAGGGCTCATGTATAGACTAGTATTTTGGTTCATTATGTCTAGTCATGATGTATTTCATTTTGGACTTGTAATTAAACTTGAGATTGAAATGAAAACTTGTAATTTATTATCTATGAATTTTCATATGAATGCAATAGATGATACTTCATTTTGAGATCTCATAAATAGTTCTGAATGATATGATAAAAGGGAATATGATATGGAAATGTGTGAAATGAATATGGACATGTTAACAGGTGATTAGTGGAAACCCGCCAGATGCTAATAAAACAAGGGAGGATCTGTCCGGGTCTCCACAGAAATAAGATATAAAAAAAAAAAATTTACACATAGAATACATATTTTAAATGACATCAAAAATTTATAATAGATATGATAAAACAAGATAGGGTGCTCTGACACCGAATGTGACACTTCTTGCTCGGCTATACAGTAAACGGGTAAGGGGCATCACACATATCTTTTTCTTTATGGATGTATTCTATGGAATAAGAAAGAAAAGATGTCCATGAGGACTTGATCTAATGGTAAACACTAAACAAGGTTGACGTTTTGGCCAAGAGGAGAGATCAACTCTTACCATAACTAACTTAACAATTATTATATTAAATATTTATACGATAAATTTATACATTCATTATATATATTTTAATTAATTTTACATAAATTTTAATATAAATATTTAACCTAACAATTATAAAACTCATACTAATTTGAGATTTAGCATGTATTAGATGTAACCTTATAACAATAATCTCATAAAAAAGAAAACAAGCTTGAGGAAAAAGAAATTAAGCAAAAAAAACGCGATTTCTGTTATCTTTCTTGATTTAGTTCCAAGCACAACTTATATACTCATACTCATCTATGACTAATGAAAACATAACCGTGTTCTAAGAGAGAACCTCAGCTTACTAACTAATACTACTTAAACCAAGCATAAAACTTCTGCTAATAGCTATATTTTTCATCCCCTCGCTCTCAAGTTGGAGATAGATAAAAATCAATCAATCCCAACTTAGAAGTCATCAAATGATATGTTAGGAGAAGATCGCAAGTGGCTTGGTAAAGATGTCAGCTAGTTGAAGCTAAGAAGAAACATGCTTTTGCGAGGTGAACGCAGCTTGCATTCGATCACAAACAATGTGGTAATCAATATTCAAGTGCTTGTTGCGTTTGTGCAAAACAAGGTTAAAAGCAATATGAATGGCTGCTTTTATTGTTGCAATGTAAAGGGATAGGGAGCTTAACTGGAACTTGCAAATCTCAAAGGATAAAAGAAATCCAATGAAAAAGCTAGTCTGGGACAAGAAATAAATTGGCTAAGATATTGAACAACGTACTGGTCTGGTGATATTGACATACAACAGCAAGTCAACAACCTATCAATTAATCTCTTATATGAATGTGGATCATCAAGCAATTCCCCAGTGTTAGGTCTCAAATGGAAACCCTGACGAAGGAAGAGGAGATAAAGTTGGTTTTTCATCAGACAAGCCAACATCTTGTATCAAATCAAGGATAAACTTCCTTCGACATATAAGAGTATCAATAGAAGAACATGCTACTTCAATGCCAAGAAAATACTTAGCGTAAACATTTAATTTTGAATTTTGCATCTAAAATAGTTTTAACTTGAGAGATAGCATTTTTGTCTATACAGGTGATAAGAACATCATCGGCCTAGAGTAATAATGCTAAAAAATAACCATTTAACTTTGATTAAAGAGAGAATGATCGTGTTTAGATTGAACAAAGCCTAACTGCTTCAAAAAAGCAATAAACTTGATGATCCGTTGGCGAAAAGCTTGCTTCAAATCATATAGACATGGGTTACGCAAACAAACTTCTCCTAGTTGTTGGAATAACCCGCAAGTAGTTGCATATAGACTTCCATTTCTGAGAAGTCATGGAGAAAGGCCTTATTTGTAACAACCCAATTTTTTAAATAAACATATTTTTATTAATTTTCTTTTATTGAACTAATAATTTATTGATATTTTATTCATGAATTTAAATTAATATTTACAATGGCAATTTTTATTAAATGGCTATTATTTTTACATGTATTATTATTTTTATCATTATTATTATTTATTTATATGACTAGTCTTAAACATCCATATTAAATGTTTAATAAAATATTATTTTATATTATTAACAATTGATTTAGTGGTCATTAAATTACTTATTATTATTATTATTATTGACATTGTTATTATAATCAATTTAAATATATTAAAGAAAGATTAGGGACCTATGTGAACAAACAAGAAAAGTTCATGGATTTCAATAAAATTAAAAGTTAAAAAAAAACCCAGAAAATTAAAAAACACAGCAGCAGCCCCCCCCTATTCCTCCTCTCCCGCGTCACCCCTCTCCCTCACTTTCTCCCTCTCGTTTTTTGGCCAACCGGCTAGCACTAGCACCGGTAGGACTACCCTACCGCAGGATGATGTCAGGCAATGGCAGCCACGGCAATAGGTGGCAGGGAGGAAGAGAGAGAGAGAGAGAGAAGAAAGCGAAGGAAAAGAAGAGAGAGAGAGAAATTCAGGCCGTTTTTTGGCCAATTCCGGCCACCAGAACCCAGCTCCATTTTCCGATTAGCCATGCCCGAAATGATGAAGTTTCAAGCGAAAATCGAAGAGAGAGAAAGAGGAGAGAGAAAGTAACAACAGTGGGCTTTCTAGCTATTTTCCCGACGATCCGACCAACGGATCGAAAATCCGAGACCACCAATGGACTTAGGACGGTAAAATCTTCGAGATAGGATCGATCCCGCTCCGATTGGATACTGTTTGAAAAAGACAATAATCGAACGGTCTAGATCGCTTGGTGAGATTTTTGAACTTTTTTTATTTCAAAAAATTTAAAAATAATTTAATGACAATTATTAACAAAATTTTGACTTAATTTAGGTGCAATCGGATCGATGATAGCTCACCGGCGTCGGGACCGCATTTTCAGTCAGATCCGACTGCCCAGTAGCCTGTCTCGGAACGTGGTCGATATTATAGTCAATCCTAGCGTTTTTAGATGTTCTGGACATGTTTCAGGTATCAGATTTGGCATAGGTAAATCCAAACTCTACATTGCTCAATTTTTGCCTTGTACTGGATTAGAATAAAATTCATAAAATATTCGTGGATGATCAGAAAATTACGATTCCTTCTACAATAGCCTTATAATATTGTTAAGGACTGCAAGACAAAATTTTAGAATTTTTAGGGCTCGTTTGAGTGTTTTGTGCAAAAAGGTTAATTTCAAGGAGTAAAACGTAAATTTTGATTTTGCGAGTTTTTGCTTGGATTGGAGGGCCCAGGAGGGGCCCTATGTTGTCGATGAGATGTGGGTTGAGATATGTGATTTTAGAAGTGTAATTTGAACCACTTTGCAGATAGGTTAGGTCCTAATTATAGGAAAAACTCTGTCGAATTTTCAGCATAAATTAGGATTACCTCTTTAAATTTATTTTTATTTGAATTAGCACTAATAAATTCACATAAAATTATGTAGGGGATCAGGGTCAACCATCTTCCTTCACCCAACCTCTACAGTCATGTTTGATGTACAGTGAGTAAAATATTAATTTTAATTATAATTTCAATATTATTATGTTCAAGCATGCCCATGCATCACTTAAAAATATGTATCTATGTAGTTAAACACTAGGCACATTTTACAATGCATTCTTAATTGATGAAGTGTCATGGTTATTGTTTATGATAATTTGGAGCAGTGTGCGTCCGTTGGCGTGTGTGTGGTGGGTGGCATTAGATATGGATAGGACAAGTAGACGTGAATTGAGAGACACTCGCTGAGACCCGGTCCTTTATGGATAAGTCAAGGTAGGCACGGATTAAGAGACACTCGCTGGCCCCCGCATTTGGTTCATTAAGTGAAAGTCCGGCTTGAGAGACACTTGCTAGCGGATGTTGGATTAAGAAAGCTGTATAGGGGATCAGCTCCCGTATATGTACAGTTTGAATATTATTGGGTGTGTGTGTGCTCCAAATCACTTTTTGTTGTTATAATGTGTCTTGTATGGATATGTATCATGGTGTTACATTTCACTGTTAGGACGCATTAGTTTTAGATAGCTATAGAAATTATACTTAGAATTGATATTTTACTCTCTGAGTTGAACGCTTACTCCTGTTCACCCTATTTTTTCAGGCTACAAGAGGAGACTTTTTTTAGAATAACCTGTTTCTTTCCTGACATGTTATCGATAATTACTTAATTGTATTATTATTCTCTAAATTTATAATTTAGAACTCCCCATGTACTAGCAGTAGCATTAATCTTATCAGGGACTATATGAATTTAAGTTTTTGTATTAATAAATCGAACATTTTTGATGATTTTTAAATAGTTTATAAATGATGTAACCGGGTTAAGCTGGACTCCCCTAATTTGAGTTTCTGATAATTATTGGGATAAGTTGACCCGAAAGAAAATTATAATATTTTAATTTAAATTATTTTTATATGCATGTTGGGCCTAAATTATGGGCTTGGTCATAGGTTTATGAACAATAAGGCTTACTATTGGCCTTAGAGGCTTTATGCCGGCCCAGGTCTTAGTGCCGGTCCGGCCTATAAGTTAGGTCGTGACATTATTAATATTTAATTGAAAACAGAAGCCAATTGTTAGCCGTGACTAAGCCAATAAAAATTTGGACTATTGCCAATTTATTTACAGGAGAAAATGAGAATTTATAATTAACCACTTAATATGGTTTTGTAACATTTGGCTAGCATAGCGCTTTATAGCTATCGACACCATATTTTGGCTGACCCCCGAAATCAGTAGACTTTGAAACCAATCCCCAACACCAAGTCTCCATGTCCCTCACTTCAGTACCGATCTCTCTTCAAAGAGACCAAACCAATGCCAAGTCCTCATGTCGTTCACTTCATTATCGATCTCTTTTCAAAAAGACTAAACCAATGCCAAGTCTCCATATCGTCCAATTCATTACCGATCTCTCAAACCAATTATCAAGTCTCCTGGCCAGTCAATCACATTTCTGATCTCTTGTTAAACGAAATCAAGCCAACATCAGGCCTTCGTGTCATCCAGTCTCATTTTTTATCTCCCTTTTTTTTTTATAAATTTTGTGAATAATCGTTTAATAAAATTAAGTTTCAATCCGGTTTAATGGTGCTTCTGATCTTAATTGTTCAAGTCAGGTTTCCAATTTTAATAATCTTAAGTTCCATTCGGTGTTTGTTCTCGGCTTAGGCCGATCTGATGCTTATAATGTTTTTCCGATCTCTCATACTTAGATTAATAATCGCTTTTAAGTTTGATGTTCTAACATGTTCAATCAATTAGGCGCTTGTACAACTTAGATGCTTTCCGATCTCGTCAAGTCATTAAACAAAAGAGAGAATTTCATTTCATTTAAAAAAAAATACAAGTCATTCGGCTGGAGGATCACCCCCAGCCTGTTCTACATTTCGCTCACTCTCTCTATCTCTCTCAGCTTCCTCCTCGCTCTCCTCTTCATCTTGGGGAGCCAAGTCGACCATCCAGGAAAAGTCCTCTTCATGATAACGATTCTTGAGCTCGGCCAAAAGATCCCCATGGGCGTTCACATAAGCACCGGCCTTCCTCGTCACTGCCTCTTCTTCTTTCACTCTAAGTTCTTCATTGAGGCGAGCGACATCAGTAGCTCGAAGGGCCCGAGCTTCTTCAAGAGCATGAGCCTGCTTAACCAATTTATCCTCATAGAATTTCATCCGCCCCTCAATTTCAGCTATATAGTCCCGGGCAGATGAAAATTGAGCTCGTGCGTAAGCAGCCTCCTGATTCACTTTTTGGATCTCCTGCCTTAAATGATGAGCCTTTTCTCTGATGGTATGCTGGTTCAACAAACTCTCCACACTCAAGCTCATCGTCTGGGCTAGGAGATCATCGATATTGCCCTGGGTCAGCCTGTGCCGATCCTCTTGGAGGCATATGGAAGCTCCCAGAACCTTTGCCAAACCCGGATTCTCCCGAACAGATCAGTTCTTCTCCAGGGAGTGAATCAGGACCTGACCGCTGCGGGAGAGGGTCCTCGAAGTGGGTTGGGAATGACCCCCTTCCGCACTCGAAGCAACTGGTGGAGGTGGTGGCGGCTCTTCATGTCGAGGAGGAGACCAAACCACTTCTATTTCAGGGATCGGCGGTCCCGAGGGTCGGGACGAGCCTCCCTGCATCTCTCCTGAATCATGCCTTGGCGTCTGTGAAGCCTCGGCGCATTTCATCTCCCTTACTTTCCTGGAGACCTCTCTCTTCTGTTTTCGGCTCTCTTTGAAAGCCTCGCCGCTCGCCATTCTTGCACAAAGAAAAAGTCAGTGAGTTCGCTAAGGCCCAGAGATCAGAGATATAGAAAGTACCGAGGCTGAGGTCAGAGAGCTGAAGCCCGCGTTCTTCACCGGTAACCAGCTGCATCATCCAATGATGCAGTTCGGCTGTCACCGCATCTAAACAGGAGAACTTCTGATTGGCCGCCTGATCCTTTAGCTCCATTACCATCGCGCCCTCTTCCCTACTCAGGGCGATGTGCTTCGGAAGTGATGGGCCCAGATGCAGCCAGCTACGTGGAAAACCCTCAAAACCGTTCGGAATCTTGCTCCTCAGAATAAAGAAGCGATTCTTCCAATTCTTTAGTGAGGAGGGCAGATCGTTAAAGAGCCCGCAATGCGGTTTCACCTGAAAGAATCAGTACTCATCGTCCTTTCGATGAGTTAGCCTATGTAGCTTAGCGAACACCTTCGCTGTAGGACTGAGTCCCTTAACTCGGCAGAGGCCTCTGAAGGCTACCAGGATCCGCCATGAGTTTTGGGCTATACATACTTGATGGAATTTCAGAACTTCCTTGAAGAAGTCATCAAGAGGGAACCGCAGCCCGGCTTTAATTGCTCTTCGTACATCATGATCATATCATTTTCTTCGAAGAAATGATCGGCTCAGAGATCGCCATGGCATCTGATAAGCTCGTATGAGTCAGTCCGAAGGTTGTATTCTTGGCTAATTATCTGCAGATCGATTTCTTGAAGGATTGACGGCAGCTCATCCACGAGAAGGCTTTCCCTCCCTGAGGAATGCGTTCGTCTTAAGTGTGCCGCTTAACCACGGGCTGAAACGGAGGTCGTAGGAGGTTCAGATCGCCCACTTAGTCCGACCACTTCAACTTCATCTTACGACCACGAGACATGAACGAAAGGGGGGCTTGCCGCTCTCTGACCCTCGGCGCCGCTCATTTTCAAAGAAAAGAGAAAATTTAACTAAAAGAAAAATCAAAACCCTTACCGGAGCGTGATCGGTGTCGGAAGAACTTGAAAAAATGAGAGAATTTTGGAATCGCTCGCGAGATGCTGAAAATGACATAAGGGAGCAACTGGTCGACTGACTTGAGATTGACACGATCGATGTTCTCGATCTAGATCGGTGAATTAGTCCGTTTCTCTCACTATCATCAGATGTAGTTATCATGATTTTCTGATCACCGGGGTCGTAAATTTTCAGCCGGGAGCTAAGAGAATAGTCGGAAAAAGGTCAAAAGCAGTCACCATGGCCAAAATGATACCGGAGAAATTTGAACGGAAGAAGAGAGAAATGGAAGGAGGAAAGAATGAATTGTGGGAAAAATTCCCCGATTGAGGCATATATATATGGGGGGGGGGTCTGAGCATTTATTGCTAGCGAAAAACGAAGCGAATGCCTCGGTAACCGAATGAATAAATGCTTTGACTGAATCAGCCCGGATAGAGGAGAAGATTCTGGAATGGAAGAGATCAGGAGAGGGGCCCGGCATGAGAGATCAAAAAAGGATCGTAATAGAAAGATCAGAAGGGACGGGAGATCGGAAAGCAAAGAGAGAATGAGACAACTTTCAATAACTGTTGTCATAATCAGAGCCTAGGTAGTTAAAGCGTTGCAGACGAGATCAAATATCCATCGCATGCCTCATTCGCAGAATCGCCCATATTACTGACAGGTGCCAGGACATGTCATGACAGTCCTGTACATCTCGATCTCCACCATTGATCTTACTTGTAAAGACAAGTCCGGAGCCCTTGGATCAAAGAGAATACGATAAGACTAGCGCCTTTTATTCCTAGCCCTCGGATCTCCCTTGACAAGAAGATTTTGAACCATTGGATTAGAAAAGAGAAAGGACGAATATTCTGAATAAGATCTCAGCCGTCCATTTTGATTCTCTCAGGCATCAGATCATGTCCTTTAAAATCCAAACCTTCCATCTCCATCAGAGGAAATCCTGACCCTTCCTTGGGAGCACCCATTCCCTATAAATACCTGCATACAATACTGTCAAAGGGAGGGAGAACAAAAAAGGGGTGGTGATTATAGTGGAAAGGCTCTGAAACTTGATTCAGTCTTGCTACTCTGCTATTTTTAAGCTTCCAAAATAGAGAAACTTCAGAAACCAGTTTTCTAAAGTATTCCCATTGAAGGAGTGTTGGACACTGAAACTCTTCATTTTCAGTTTGTTCATTACTCTGCGATACCATCTCTCAGTTTCAGTTTTGTCTCCAACATCTTTATGTCCACCTTTTATTCTCCAAGCTCAACCTCATTCCAACTCGATTACTGTCACTTCGGCTCGACTGCACTCTAACTTGGTATTCTTTATTTCAAGGCAAGCATTAGTCCTCAGACTATTAGCACGCAGCTCTACAATATTTGTGACTCCATAGTTAGTTCAATAGATTCAACTCCCCATAGGTGAGTGTCTAGACCGTTGCCTTATCTAGTGTTTGTTTTTATTTTCTTTGTTTTCATGGTCGTAATTTTCGTCAAATTTATATTATGTTAAAAAGCCCCACGTAGGTGGTTATTCTCTTGAGATTATCTTTTGATTCATCAGTTCATGATATTTATTTATTCTTATCCTTTATTACCTCCAAATGTAGATGTTTTGGTTACGGGTAACATATAAGTAGTTTAATAAAATACTGGTAGCTGCATCTTGACACGGGAGTTCCTTTAAAATAATAAAAGTTTGGATAACAAATCAGAGGGAAATTAAGAAGTCGAATCACTAAACTAGCTCTGAAGATAAGCTAGTATAGTGGGGGATCGAGGTAAGATCGGATCCCAAACTAGTAAATGAAAGAGATTGAATATTGCCTGTCAAAAGGTACTAGTAAGGCAATCATAAAAGAGATCGGTAAAAATTCAGTCTAATATTCCCTACCTAGTTATAAGGTATCTATGGGTTAAGCCTTGTTCGGGTTCCCAGCGTTTTGGATGCCAGAACCTTTAGTTTAAGGTTCTTACGATATACGATCGTAATTAAATTTTAAGAGGTCGGGGGAGAGTTCTTACCCGATCCTCGTTCAAACAAAAACAGGAGATCGGATGAGAGTTCTTATCCGATCCCCAATAAAATTTTAATAAATACTTAAAGAGATCGGAGGAGAGTTCTTATCCGATTCTCAATCAAAATTTTAATAAATACTTAAAGAGATCGGAAGAGAGTTCTTATCCGATTCTCAATCAAAATTTTAATAAATACTTAAAGAGATCGGAGGAGAGTTCTTATCCGAGATTCCTCACTCAAACATTAAACAGATTATCCCTAGAGATCGGGAGAGGTTTTTACCTGGATTCTCTCAAATCCAAACTAAAATAACACAATATGCAGAGTAACCCTCTAAACAAAAAAACCGCTACACAACACCAACTCACTAAGAGTCGTCTCATTTACTTATGTATCTGGGTAACCCGAAATAGTGAAAAATCAAATATTCCCTTTTATCAAAGGGATTGACATCATCATTCTAACCCCCTAACTTCCGATTTTAACTTATAAAGAGCATAATATTAAATCTGCTTACCCTCATGGAGGGACGAGGCGGGGTGCCTAACACCTTCCCCGCCCGTATACGGATCCCGAACCTAGAATCTCTATTTTCGAAGTGGTTTCTTTTAATTTATCTTTTTTTTTTGTGCACAAATGGTTTCATTTAATTTCTCTCAAAATTAAAGTGGCGACTCCTCACTCTTTCCCACTTCGGTGAGTGTTCGTCAAGGCGACGGCAAAATACCTTGCGACAATAACAATCAATTTAAGTAATTGAGTTCAGGTGCCATTTTTATCAAAAGCTGCCAATTCTTGATTCGATGACTCAATCCACTGAGAACTTGTTGATGCTTGAATGTCATCCGTGTGATATGGGAGATCTAACAAAATTATATATAGTACACCAAACAAGTAGCTAGATTAATAGTAGAAAATGTGGACATATATTAATGCACACAGCTATTTATAGGTTTCCACGTGATTTTAAATGTGATGTTATGGACTTACTGAATTTCTTGTCCTTTCTTCCTAAGTTATGGAGATCAGACGAGGTTGTCTCATAATGCTTCACCCTATGCACTAGCCTACCGTCTACCCGAAACTAAATATATAGTAATGCATCACATCTGCATCAGCTTAAACCATCACAATATGATTTCATACACATAAGACTAGTAATGAGGTGCAATAGCTTGAGGTTGCCATGCACTTGCCATGTGACTGCAATTTATTTGCCTTAATTTAGGTTGTATAGTGTATGTATATTGTTAATGTCCCATATCAATTTAAAATAGAGATAATATGTCTCTTATAAAATTTTAGATATTTATTTTACTTGAGTTAACTTTTAATAATGAGTTAAACTCGACTCATTTTTTAAAGATGGTATTAGTGCCTCTTTAATTGATATTGGACATGCTCTAAGTGTTTCATACTTTGGGTGTTCAACTCTGAACGTGCAAAAAATATGCTAATATCTCATATTAATTTGAAATGGGGTAACGTGTCTTTCTATGAAAGTATTTTACATATAATTATATGTGTACACAGATTTTATTATATACCTTTGTTCCAAGGGATTTTTGTTTGCATTCTAAATCTCTCTTGGTATTCCGAAATAAATTATAGAATGAAAATTTTGTTTTGTCTCATTCATAGTGCTAAAAATGAATTCATGAAATTTAATAGGGTTAATTAAGTTTGTAGAACTAGAGTTATCTATCGAGAGCACTTCTACTGTTCAATAGTAGAGTAATTCATTAATTTTGCTTTTTTAATTCCAAATGATATATAAACCCTAAACCTTTACAACCCTTCCCTTGGAGAAGGGTAGCTCTTCATCATTTGTCTTTAATTTAGGCTCTAATATCTTTTGTAACATAATGAAAAGAAGATATCCTATTATCAGAGTATTATTTTAAGTTGCATATAAAAAAAATGAGAATGCCACTAACAATCTTTATAAGGTAATATTATTATGAAAATTTTTTATTTAAATTTAGTCTAGTGTATATTAAAATATAATATATAATACTCAACTCAACTAAGCCTTTATCTCAAAAATTTAGAATCGGCTATATAGATTCGCTTTCTCCACTCTAAACGATTTTGGGTTAAATCCTCAGAAATGTGTAATGCTTCTAGGTCATGTTGTACTACTCTCCTTCAAGTCAATTTAGGTCTACCCTTTTTTTCTTTCTATCCACTAAACTAATGTGTTCTACTTGTCTAACTGGAACCTCCATATGCTTACGCTTCACATGACCAAACCACCTCAATATCCTTTCTCTCAACTTATCCTCAATTGGCACCACTCCTACCTTTTTTCTAATACTCTCATTATGGACTTTATCTAGTCTAGTATGGCCACTCATCCACCTTAACATTCTCATATCTGCAACTCTTATCTTAGACGCATATGACTCCTTCAGTGCCCAACACTCAGTACCACAGTAAAATTTTCCTATCAACTTATTGGGAATCTTGTGATCACATAAAACTCCTGTGGCACGTCTCCACTTCAACCATCCGGCTTTAATCCTATGACTAACATCCTCCTCACATCCTCCATCTACTTGAAGGACTGAGCCGAGATATTTAAAGTGATTACTTTGGGACAGTACCACTCCATCCAAACTAACTCCTTCCCTATCACCTGTTTGGCCTTCACTAAACTTGCAATGCATATATTCTATCTTCGTTCTACTTAATTTAAAGCCCTTTGACTCTAGAGTACTTCTCCAAAGCTCCAGCTTTTTATTGACTCCTTCTCGCGTCTCATTTATCAGAACAATATCATCTGCAAACATCATACACCAAGGAATACTCTCTTGTATATGTTTCGTCAATTCATCTAAAACTAATGTAAAAAGGTAAGGGCTTATAGCTGATCCTTGATGTAATCCAATTGAGATCGAAAAATCTCTTGTGTCCCCTACCACTGTGCACACAATAGTACTTGTTTCTTTATACATATCTTTCAACACTTGTATGTACCTAATAGATACCCTCTTTTGTTTTAACACACTCCATAAGACATCTCTTAGAACACTATCATAAGCCTTCTCCAAATCAATAAAAATCATGTGTAGATCTTTCTTTACATCTCTATATTTCTACATCAAGCTTCTAATGAGAAAGATCGCTTCCATAATTGAACGACCAGACATAAAGCCAAATTGATTGAGAGAGATAGAAGTATCATGACTTAGTCGATGCTTCACAACTCTCTCTCACAACTTCATAGTATGGCTCATGAGTTTAATTCCCCTATTATTTGAGCAACTCTGTATGTCTCTCTTATTTTAAAAATAGGTACTATAATACTCCTCCTCCATTCATTAGGCATTTTCTTTGAGTTTAGAATCTTATTAAATAATTTAGTTAACTATGCCACTCTCATATCTCCCAAATACTTTCACACTTCAATTGGTATTCCATCGAGTCCACAGGCTTTACCCACTTTCATTCTCTTAAGTGCTTCCTTTACTTCTAAAGGTCTAATCCTTCTAGTATAATTCGTATTCTTTTCTATTGTTCTATTGTTTATATTCAAGCTATTACCATTTTGATTATTATTAAAGAGATCATTAAAATAATTTCTCCATCTTTCTTTAATGTCCTTATCTTTCACCAACACTTTTCCTTCTTTATCCTTAATGCACCTAACTTGATTGAGATCTTGACATTTCCTTTCTCTCCTCCTTGCTAATCTATAAATATCTTTCTTCTCTTCTTTAGTTCCAAGTTTTTCATATAACTTTTCAAAGGCCTGTGCTCTTACTTGACTAACTGCCTTTTTTGCCTCTTTCTTTGCTATCTTGTACTCTTCATATGCCTCATTATTATCACATTTAGTTAATTTCTTATACCATTCTCTTTTTCTTTTCACTGCCTTTTGTACTTCCTCATTCCACCACCATCTCTCTTTTGAGGGTGATCCATGTCCTTTAGACTCTCTAAGTACTTTTCTAGCTACTTCTCTAATCTTTGATACCATCTGTATCCACATATCATTGGCCTCCATATCCAACTTCCATGCTTCAGACTCGAGAAGCTCATTTTTGAACTTCACTTGTTTTACTCCTTTGAATTCCCACCACTTTGTTTGAGCTATACTATTTCTTCTGAATTTACTTGAATTGTTCCTAAACTTGACATCCAAGACCACTAACCGATGTTGACTTGTTAACGCCTCTCCTGGAATGACCTTGCAATCCTTGCATAGAGCTCTATTTGTCTTCCTGGTTAAGAAGAAGTCAATTTGACTTCTATGTTGCCCACTTTTAAAAATCGCTAAATGTGACTCTCTTTTTATAAAGTAGGTATTTGCTAGTATTAGTTCGTATACCATAGCAAAATTCAGGATGCTTTTTCCCTCCTCATTTCGACTGCCAAAATCAAAACCTCCATGAACATTGTCATAACCTTGCCTATCACTTCCTACATGTCCATTCAAATCTCCACCAATGAAAACATTCTCTTCATTCGGTATGCTTTGCACTAAATCATCTATATCTTCCCAAAACCTTTGTTTACTCTCACTATCTAGTCCTATTTGTGGGGCATAAGCATTGACTACATTTATTGTTTCTCCTTCTAGTACTAGCTTTACTAGTATAATTCTATCTCCTACTCTTTTCACAGCTATTACAGCGTCTTTCAATATCCTGTCTATGATTATGCCCACTCTATTATTGTTTCTCTCCTTTCCAGTAAACCATAGTTTGTACCCTGAATTACCCTGCTTTTCTCTCCTACCCATTTAGTCTCTTGAATGCAAGCAATATTCACCATTCTCCTTTCCAAGGAATCCACAAGTTCTATTAATTTTCCTGTAAGTGATCCAATATTCCAAGTACTAACTCTGATCCTCCTCCTATCCTGTTCCTTTCTAATTGGTCTCCTTCTATGATATCTTCTATTATTTTTTATGCCTATCTTGTGTTCTGTTTCACTATCTGTTCTACTATCTGTCCTATGGACTAACTTCTTTACCCACACCCGTCCATGATGTGGGAACACTTGCTCACTTAACACCACACCGAGGCGCTGGTATGGCGCGTTGCTTTCAGTAAACGCCCTACACCCTTGCATATTTCTCACTACACTCGGACTCCGATGTAGCGCGTCGTAAGTAGAGGACACCCCAACGTTTAAAATATAATATATAATGAGATTAAATAAATAAAATTTGTATATTTATATTTTAAATAGAATTTTTTCCTCCCCATATCTGAATTTCAGCTAGCTACATACGCGAAATTCGTAGGGGCTAACCAAGGCATTATTGTCATAATTTTTTTTTTTCGAAAGAGATGATTAACTGATAACTAATCACACTGATTATTAATTGCACCGCTTGCATAGGAGCATGCCAAATTAAATAATGAATTAGTATTACAAATAAAATTACTGTAAAATATCTTAAATTTTAATATCAATGCAAATCTTATCTTTAATTTCTTTCAAAGAGTAAATATTAGCTAGTCATTTTTTTTTGTTTTTAATAATTTAATTATATTAAAAATATTAATTCAAAAGCTCTTAATTTAAAAAAAATTAGTCGATATATAATTTATATATAAAATTTTTTTTATCTATACATAATTTATTATAGATAAAAAATATAAAATATATAATAAAATTTATTTATTAAATATATAAATTTTATATAATCATACCTTAAATTTATAATAAATCGCGTCTAAATAAAAATTTTACTAAACATATATGAGTAATTCATCATTAATCAGCTTTTTTTTTTTTTCTCCTTCAGATCACTCTTTTGAAGGGTCAGTAGTGAGTTTCTCACTGGTGCATTGATTGTTGCCTCCAAATTTTCTTTATTTATTTTATTTTTTTAGTTTCTTTCTAATGAATTCTTATATTTATTTATTTATTGTAGTATTACAATTGGCTCTAATTTGACAGTTTAAAATATAAAAATATGTTTTATTAATTTTATAGTTTTTATCAACAAATTGTGAAATATTTTATAAATAAAAACAAATAATTATGTATATTGGATTCTCGTAATTGTGATTCAACGGGATTTGCGTGCAGAATTTTCTAAGAGCCATCATTACTGTGAATTTATCTTATAATAAAGTACATACATATAAGGAGTGCAGTTTCTACAGAAAAAATAGAATAAAGTAGCATGTATATATATTATATATATATATAAAAAGATAGACTTATATGGATCTCATCTATGACACAGGAGGCAGAAAGGGCCCAAAGACAGCCACACAAAAGAGACTAAACTGAAAAAATTACACTAGGTAAGAAGAAGGAGCCTCGCTAAAGTGGAGACAGAGACTCGTTCTCAACTGAACTACACACAGCTGATGAGCCTTTATTATTATTCTTCCCAAACTATACCATCTCTGGACCCAAAATCCCGCTCTATGCACCTCACTTGACGCTGCAAAACAAAACAAGTACCAAGCTTAATTTTGATTAGAACTGGGTTTTTTCAAAACTAATTTCAACTTCAAATTACATGTATACATGTAGACATAGCTACTTACGTGGCACAGTTTGTGGACAGGCTGATCTTGTAAGGAATGTTAACTCCGCATTTACCAGGGAGACCCGCTACGGTGGTGGGGTTAAGCCCCTTGACGCTGCCAGCAGCTGATTTCAAGCACTGACAAGCAGTTCGGCGGTCAGCGGTGGTTTTAGCAGCGTTGTTGATGGTCCTCACCCCATTACAGCATGTTGCCGGAGGGGTTGGCCCCGTAGTCTTGAGGTAACTAAGACATGGGACGAGAGCGCTTTGTACTTGACCACATGTTATAGCTTGTGCAGTCATTGGAGCTGCCACCAACATGCATAGAACAAGAAAGCTAACCATCTTAAGTGCGGCCATGATGATAATTGTAAAAGACACAACAATTTCTTGGTATATATGAAGGTTTTCAGTGTGGGTGAGTGTGAAGATTGCTGAGCAGGTGTTTATATAGACTCCTAGGACACTGTGAACGCGACGACCTATGGTAGAGGGTGATGCTTAATTAGGTGGGCGTTAAGCTTATTTAATGCATAATTGGTCGATAATTCTAGATTCAACACGCTCATTTCCCTTGTGGGCCAGATTATAATTTACCATGATTAGCATTTATCAGTAAGAAAAACTTGAATTTTTTGATTAGCAACATGATCGAAGGAATGGTAGACCACCTTTTCAATCGAAATTTCAATTAAATATAAAGTTTTTGTCAGTGCTAAGACTTGAAAGAGAAGTATCACATTTGAAATTCTAAGGTCAAAAAGCTGAAGTTTGAATGATGGAAAAATTTACCTTCTGGTTCAGTCGAAGAGATGCAAGTGAAGTCACTAATTCAATAAATTCGTTATTCTTGGTCTCCCTGAAGATTGATCTCTTTTCTGAATATGAACTCAACCTCAATCCATAATCATTAAAGAGATACATCCATCTCTCTGATGAGTTGCAAACCCAACGTTAGATCATCCTATTTTTGGAAACTTACTTATATGTTCCAAATACATGTTCTTATTGGTGTCAAAATATCATTTACTGATTTGAAGGTGCCTTCTTTTTTGGCAAGAAGGTGCATCATAAAAGGGCATGGCATAATTGATTTTGGAATTCATATATACACAGAAGAATGTGCATTATTATGAATACTAATTATAAAAGAAAAGTTTATTTTAAAAATACATAAAAAATTATTTATTATTAAAATTTTTATAAAATATTTTATAATTAATCACAATTACGTTAAATAGATTTAACATTATTTTGATAACAGGTAAGATATTAAAGTTGGAATTTTTTTTTATATGTGAAAAAAAAAAAAAAGCGATTTGTAATCTGTTAGCCAGCCACGTTTGTGTCAGGACTATATGTAAAAACTTTATTAAGATGTTAATGGCACTTGGAAGTTGGATTTCTATTCAAGTAGATTGCCGCCGCTAACCACACATCTGTTTCGCGCGAATTTATATTCCACGTGGCAAAACCAGCAAAGTCTTTTTATTCGTGCAAACCGTGACGTGCCCCAATCAAACAAAACCACGTGAGCAAGAGGTACATGTTTCAAATCGCAATGAGAACAGCCTTACAGAATTGCATGAGGATGAAAGGATCAATTATTAAATATATTATATTGAGATTTTTTTTTTATAAAAAAATAAATTAATTTTTGTAATATAAAGCGTGTGTCTCGCGCGTGATGTTGAAAAATAATATGAAATGGAAATGATATTAGAGTGTGGAAGGCGATAGAAGTCGGACACGGCAGCGCACAATAACAGACGTTACTTACTGCAATAAGCGGAGATGTGCTTACCTGCCAACTACTGGCAATTAATGGGTGCGGCAATGCCTACCCTACCTATTAATCCACTACCACCCAGGCGTCGGCTTCAAATTTCTATTTTCTTTTAAAGCGATGGATAGTCACCATTTAAATCTAATTTTACTGTATGAATAATATGTATTTAATTATTAAATTAAATCACATTAAATTTCTTTTAGAATTTTTTAAAAACTCCATGAAATCCGATTATAAATTGCCTCCCATTTTCTACTGTTTCACCTACTGCCTTGGTTATTATTTTATGTTCATTCATTCATGATCAGTTGAAAGAAGGTTTTTCAAAGACAACTATGTAGGGAGGACTCCCTCATTTTAACTCAAGCTCTACAAGGCTGTTCTCCACCTTTACAGATCAGAGGAATTATTGAAGATATTCTAAGCTTACGTGTTTAAAATGCATTTGAAGTCATTTTATTTTTTTTTAATAGAAACAAAGTGTGAATTTTTTTTTTTTTAATAATTGTTTTTCATATAATTTTATTTATTGAATATGAGAATAATAGTAAAATTTAATAATTTTTTTCTTCACTTTTCTTTTCATCAAAATATAAAAATAAATAAATTATTTTTTTCCTACAAAAAAAAATAATATTTATTTGTAATCGTATGACTTGAGTTACGTTTGTATCAGCATATCCTGGTAATACAATATCTTTGCCCCAAAAAAAAAAAAAAGAATTAAAATCAAAACAATGATCATGTCAAAATAAAAAATCAAAACAAGAATGGGTTTGGTGACCAGTGGTTCTGGCCACCGACATCTAAAATATGCATAATCCGGGCATAAAACCAACGGTCTCCAATTTCCGATCTACTTGAGGGAGATGAAACTGGGGATGGGTTGAAGTTGCAGTAATCAATAAAAGTAGGGTGATACGTGTCCTCAAATTGGAAAGAGTTCGGTGGGCGTCGACTGGTGCCGTGCGTCAGTCTTTATCAGCAATTTATTGCGTGGGACGACGATAATAGGTGCATAGATATCATGGCAGAAGTCCGCACAAGAGTAGAAAAGTGGTTCAGAGGCACATGCATGGGTGACTCGAGTTTCTCGAAAACTTGTTGTATTCCTTCGTGAATGAATAGTCTCAATGCCTCGAGCTTTTTCTGGCATGAAAGTGTACCATGAATTTGCAGGCCCCAGCATGCAGCAAAGTGTGACCACATCTTTCTTTCTTACCGCAATGGCTCCAACTTCATCCTGGTAAATTTTGATAATTATTATTAAATTTATCTAATTATAATATTATAATTTATTAATATTAAAATATAATATAAAATATCATCAATTTTTAAATTTTATATAATAAATTTTTTTAATATTTAATTATTAATTTTTTAATTAGATATTAACATAAATAATTTTAATATAAAATTTAATCATTTTTTTTTCTCAAATCATATGTAAATTAAAATATTTTTTTTCTCTATAAATATAATAATTTTTTTCATATGAAAAGAGAATAATTTTATATTTTGTATAAGAGAAAAGAGAGAAATATTAATTAAATATCATGTGAAAGTTATTCACATTAATTTTAAACTGAAAAATTAATAATTAAAAATGAAAGAGATTTTATTATATAAAATTTAAAAATTTAAAAAGTTTTATATTATATTTTTAAATTAAAAAATTATAATATTATAAAAGATTATTATTAAAATTTATCCAACTCCATCCATATGGCACATCCCGTGCGGCACTGTCATCTGTCGGTGCTCACTGCTTGAAAAGTAATCAACGAGAGTAACATTTGATTCCCAGGATGAGAGTCCAAGGCCTCTCATTTCGATTTTGATTTATTTAATTTTTAAATAAAATTTTTCATACTACAGCCCTAATAATTAGACTTATTACCGTTTGATTTAAAATTATATTGAAATTAAATCAACTTATTTTGAAATTAAAACTAATTAATCAAAATTCATTAAAGTTCGCCATGAATTCAACCATAACTAATTGGTTCGAACCCATTTTTTAGGCAAAATCTGATTTTTTACAAAGGAAAATTAACCATTAAATTTAATCAAAATTCAAACTAGGGGATCATGTAACCACCCCTACCTATTATTAATAATGCTAAACAAATTCTAAGTGGGTGAGGGTTACGTCAGACAACTACAGTTGCATTGAAACGACATCATTTTACAATTGATCTTCTCTTTCCATGCACACATCATCAAGGCTTTAATTTATAGAAAGTTGAGTAGAAGTAGCCATACCTATAAATTTTGGGGGAGAAAATTACGTACAATAACGCATGACGCACGTACTGCCTGCCCGCCTTTTTACCTACAAGTACTGCTCCTTTGAATTTTTCCACTATCAATATTATCATGCTAATATTTCTAGTTAGATTATATATATATATTATGTGCTACAACATAACATTTTTTTTTAGCAATTGTTATGTTATAAAAGAAATTATATATATATATCAATGAGCTTTAAAATTTAAATTAGTAAGTATTTTTTATAATTAGAATTAATAAAGATAATTTTGGTATATTAAAAAAATAGCAAGAGTAATTTTGGAATAATAAAATATCACTAAAATTTATCATTTAGGTAAATAATAAGACTTTGGTTCGAAAGGGCATCCCTTGCATTAAATAGAGTCCAACAACCAACTAAACAATCGTTTGAGCCATACATCGTTGTGTTCGCACTCCCAGTGCTTCTATATAAACACCAACCCTGCAGCCTTGATACTCACTCACACTCAAAAGCTTCAAATCCTTTTTAGATACGACAAAGAAAGAATATTATCTTTGCGATCATCGCCATGGCCGCTCTTAAGATGGTTAGCTTGCTTGTTCTATGCATGTTGGTGGCAGCTCCAATGACTGAACAAGCTATAACATGTGGTCAAGTAACAAGCGCCCTCACCCCATGTATTAGTTACCTCAGGACTGCCGGGCCAAACCCTCCGGCACAATGCTGCACTGGGGTGAAGACCGTCAACAGCGCTGCCAAAACCACCGCCGACCGCCAAGCGGCTTGTCAGTGCTTGAAATCAGCTGCTGGCATGATCAGTGGGCTCAACCTCAACACCGTAGAGGCTCTCCCTAGTAAATGCGGAGTTAACATTCCTTATAAGATCAGCCAGTCCACAAACTGTGCCACGTAAGTTGATATGATTATATATGTTAATTTGAAGTTGGAAAAAAGCTTAAGTTCTGATTAAAACTTGGTATGTACTTGTATTGCAGCGTCAAGTGAGGAAGATAGAGCAGCGATTTTCTGCCCCGAGATAGGATAGCTTGAGAAGAAGAAGAATAATAAAGGCTCACCAGTCAGCAGTGTCTGCGTAGTCCAGCTGGGAAAGGGATGGGTCTCCACTTTAGCGAGGCTCTTTCTTGTCCTTAATTAGTGTCGTCGTCTCTGTTTTCTTACTCTTTTTCTCCTTTGTGTTGCTGTCGTATTTGGGTCCTCTGCGTTCTACATGTTCTGTGTCGTATATTTATGAGATCGATCTATCCATATATGTTTATTTTCATCAATTTTCTTCTACATTTTAGTTGAAGAACTGACCCCATTATTAAAAATCTTCAAAAAAAAAAAAAAAAAAAAAAAACAATTGGCTAAACCTGAAACGAGCATAGAAAGAGATTTAAAGACTCCTTTACACAAACTGAAAATCTATGCAAGAAAAGAATTGGATGGCAAGTTTCCATTTAGATCATTCTTTGGTTTTTAAAACCGAAGGAATAGAGATGTAACCAGTATATGTCATAAAACAACAATGGTAATTAAGCAGAGAGAACAGCCATTTGTATGCTTTCTTTTCTTTTCTTTTCTTTTAGAACGAAATCTATTATTTTCTTGGAGGGAGCTTTAGAATTGATAAATGATAATGACAACATCCTACCCTGATAATTAATTGGGACCCCTATTGAGTAGTTACTGCTCGGCTAGTAGCTGAAAACCATACCACACACAGAAAGGAAGAAAAAACAATCTAGTACCAGATATAGGCAACACTAGCTATTCAGCAAGCCTAATTGAAAGTCCTGCAATGTCCGGTGTCCCTCTATGTTGCTAGTTACTACCATCAATACCTTCAGCAACCCATTCACTTCCTTCCTTTATGCATCTGCACAGCCACCACAACCTGAATGGCCTACTACACCACCACAATCTGATGCCTCTTAATGGCTTGATATTTAAAAAAGTTTCATCTTCAATTGGAAAAAAAGAGAAAAAAATTAAGCATGGATCCATGTAACATTGGCGTCGTATCCTCACCCAGTTCAAATCACTACCTGGTGAGTCCCATCCAACAACCACCATGTGTCTGGACCAGCATATATCGATCGGTCTTGCACGTACAATAAAACCCTTCTATTTTGTATCAATCAATTATATATATGAAATGTGGAAATTATTTTTTCTCTTTAACCCTTCATGCCATTTAACAATATGCATTTATGAATCTCCATATTTCATCTAAAAATTGTTAAATCTATTTAAATAAAAAGTAAATTTTGCATTAAATATGTACACTCATTTTTTTTAGCAAGGGCAATAATTCAATCCTCAAAATAAAATTTAAGGGGCTCAATTGCACTTTTTTTTTTTTAAGAGTACAGAGTTCACTAATGGGTTAATTAATTATTAAATATATTGAGAATATTAAAAAAAATAATATTTTCTTTCTCATAAAAAAATAAATATTTTCTATAATATAAAAAATGAGTTTCATATAATTATAAAATGATGCATATATACACTAGACTAGATGTATCTAATAATTTTTTACACATCAATAATTTTATTAGATTGAAAAGCTTTTGCTGTGGTGTAAGCTCCCTTAAGTTAACATTAATGACCAAACGATTTTTAGCACAGTTTAATGTTCATCATAAATAAAACTTTTATATGTTGATTTTTTTTTTTTTTTTTTTTTTTTTTACCTCTGCTGGCTACCGTAACTTTAGCTTTAGAATATTTATTCCTAAAGTGCAAACGAGTAAAGCTCAGGATATTATTTGATAAAAAAATTAAACCATAAATCTCTAAATATCAAAATGCAAAATCTTAAAATGAAAAGGATGTAATAGTTGATAAGTATGATGGATTAGCTTTCTGAAATAAGAAGTTTTGTTCTTGGAAGAATAATATTAATTACTTAATGTACCTCTTATATATCCGTTATAGTTATTTCGTATTCTGTTTTTTTTTTCTATGATTTTTAGCATGTTGTTGTAGCATTATAAATCGTATTGTAAGAATGAATTTAATTATCATTTAATTAAATATTTATTATAAAATTTGATTTATACTAATTTTGTACTTATTATTTTAATTAATTAATTATATATAAATCTAATAATAAATATTAAATCTAAAAATTATTAAACACAATTATCGTACAGTGAAGGGAACTAAAAAAAATTATTAAAAATCACATTCTGTGAAAAAAATATACTTAATGGCCTAAATGAACTTGCTCCCGTCCATTTTGCAAAGACTCTTTTTTCAAAAATTCTCTAATTCAAAACTTTTTCGATTTGGCTCATTGGTTTAGTTTGTCTTTCTGACTCAACCATAGATGGTTGAACAAATATGGTCGGAGGCAAACGAATTTGTAGTACATTAACCCTTTCAACCCATGTGAGAGGAAAGAGAGTATGAGACGAAGCAATAAGCATTAAATGTAGCCCAACTGCTTGCTGCTACAAAAGCACAAGGTATTAAATAGGTTATATGCATGCTCGCTCGCTCATTCGAAGGAATTTAAATCCTCATTAACTATGGCTCGCCTCTCTAGTAATCCACACATTAATGAAGATGTAAGCATCTACTATAACCATTTTGGTGGTTGAAATAAAGCCCTTAATTATGAGTACATATATCTTGATTTTGTTTGAAACTGCAATATATCCAAAATTTTTTAGAGAAAGAATTGAATCAAATTAAACAAAAATAATAGAGTTTAATTGATTATGTTTATTTCATATGGATGTTTTAATAAATTATATAAATAAATATATTTCTAAAATATTAAAATAATTAACCTTCTTTACACAATGGTTGGATGTTGAAGGATAGATTGAGCTTTGGGCTTCGTAGTTGAAGATTTTTGTTGTATTGGATCAGGCCACATCCTTCTCCCAATACGGTTCTTCTTCTCCTTCTCCTTCTTATGCTTAGTTCTTGTTGTTTAGTGTCCGTTATTTAATTTTGATTTAAATTTAAAAATCTTGAAGATTTGAAAACAGCTGATTGGCTTCGGCTATTCATTATTCGCTATAGATGTTGTAAACTCTTCTAGCTTTGATAAGTCATTACCTTCCCTACAGGACTTCTTGCTTGGTCGAGCGGCCAGCTTGTCAATGCCTACCCAATGAATTGTCAGCTAAACCAATATTGATCTTGCTCACATGTGCCCAACCGTCCAACTATTTGCTTATGTGTCACTCTCTCGTGATGATTGTTAGTAAGAGCATCGCACTGTTTTGGCATCGTCATCCGATATAGAGATTTAGAGTATTTTTATCTAGATCCGATTTATGTAAAATAATACACAAAGAAATAATTTTTCTTATACAAATTAAATTAATGGGGTTTCACTTTCACATGTAAATCAGGCCTAATCAACTAGCGTTGGACTAAAAGAAAGATTATAAGTGTTATGAATGATGCTAGAGAAGTGAAAGATATGTATTACTACAACTCCCATTATTCAAGTTTGCCTCTATCAAAGTCAATTAATTATCCCAAACTACTACTAATAATCGCTTTTGTATTATAGTTAACAATAATAATAAACCATAAGCCTAATTAATGAATGAAGATGATTAAAAGAATTGGATGTATGCATGCATTCATGCTTAATATGACCAAAAATCATCTCTGGTCGGCTTGTCCTAACGTGATGGCCGCTAACTCGCTTATCTTTCATAGAGAGCTATCTCGTGTCACCAATCCATGCACTCTCTTCTTGTATAAATAGTCACTGCCACCACCTATTTTCCTGCCATCCTCGAGCCTTGGCTCCCAATTCTCTCTTTTCATGAAAAAAGCAAGAATGCATGCAAATCTTATCATTTCTTCGCATACTAGTTGTGTTCAGCTTATGTCTTCATGGCACTCATGGAGACTACGACGTTGGTGGCTGGCAGAGTGCCCATGCTACATTCTATGGAGGCAGTGATGCTTCAGGCACAATGGTTAAGCAAGACAGTCGTTAATTACCAATTTCAACTTCATTTACTCATCTTTTTTTAAGCTCTTATATGAAATTGTATTTGGTGGGTGCCTGCAGGGGGGGCTTGTGGATATGGAAACTTGTACAGCCAGGGGTATGGAACACACACTGCAGCTCTAAGCACTGCCCTTTTTAACAATGGCTTCAGCTGTGGTGCCTGCTTTCAGATACGCTGCGACAATGATCCAAAGTGGTGCCTCTGTCGTACGATCACTGTCACAGTCATCAACTTCTGCCCACCAAATTATGCTCTGTCCAATGACAATGGTGGGTGGTGCAATCCCCCTCTCCAACATTTTGATTTGGCTGAGCCTTCTTTCTTGCAGATTGCTAAATATCGAGCTGGAATTGTTCCTGTACTCTTTAGAAGGTAATTTCACCATATAACTTAGTCGAGTCCAGGCTTTAAGTCAATTTGAAAACTTAAGCTCCATCACTTTTTAATTGAAGGTAAGGAAGAGAACAATCATGTACATGCTTCTGTAGAAGGGGTCCCTTTCAAAGTAACAAGTCAAAACTCCAGGCATAGATAAAGTTCCATGCTTTGAAGTTTTTAAATAAACTTGAAAATAACATTAGATTAGACCATACAATTCTCTTTCTTTGGCTTTGACTTGTGAACTATAAATTGTTGAGTTGTTTTCTGACAGGGTCCCATGTGTGAAGAAAGGAGGATTGAGGTTCACCATCAATGGTAATTCTGACTTCAACCTGGTCCTGATAACCAATGTGGGTGGAGCAGGGGATGTCCGGGCTGTGTCCATCAAGGGGTCTAGAACATGGTGGCAAAGTATGTCAAGAAACTGGGGACAAAATTGGCAGAGCAACTCATACCTCAATGGCCAAAGCCTCTCTTTTAGAGTTACGACCAGCGATGGCAGAACTGTCACCAGCTACGATGTTGTGCCTGCCAATTGGCAATTTGGACAAACTTTTGAAGGAGGTCAATTCTAATAATAACTTGTACATCGACGAAAATTTGCTTTTAATTGTAACAGAATACAAGGATATTTAGTAATATGGCTGTATGATGAGGTCGCCAAAAGGCACATAGGCTTTCAAGTGCCATGTAGCATGTACAAGTAAATTCCCAAGCTGGACAACAGAGTGGGATGGAATAAGGCAATTATGTTTATACTACAAATATAAAATGCACTTTGGAACGATGATTTCATATTTAATATGAACATCCTGCCATGATATTTACCAAGATCCTGGAATAGGCACGAAGCACCCACAAAAGACTATATCATTTCAGGTTATCACATGTAGAAGACTTAGTTGCTAAGTATTGCACTTTACGAGCTATGAAATGCAACTACAGTGTGGTGGGAAACACTGGGATGAAAAACAAACATGTGTCTCAACAAAAGAATTCTCTGTACTATAAATATATCAACAATCACAGTGAGAGGCAAACTATAAATTCTTTCATTACTTAACAACGATAAATTAAACTTCTCTACAAAATTCACAGATAACCAAGAAAACAGAATTGGCCTCTGAAATTGGGAGAAACCTCACACCAAAAAAACACCTACTTACACATCCTTCCAAGTCAGCTCTCAATAGTATTAGTGGTTTATGTGGATGGACGATAACATGAATCCATATGCATCAAAAGCATAGCCTCTACAACATAACATTGCGCATCATGATGCAAACCACAATTGTGAGCTCAGTAATTCAGCAACGAATATTTCACTCTCAAAACAATTTTACCTTTCTCCACACCAAGCTTTCCTCCAGTAACCAACCAATGGCCTGGAGGATCTTGTGGCCCCTTGCTCATCTCAGACATATCAACAAACTTTGCCAACTTCTTGCCCACAGTGTTTTCTATTGAACCTGAATTTGAGTCACCAGAGTTGTTATTATTTACAGAAGGTACTTTCTTTGACTTCTCATTTGGGGCATGATCCCATAGAGATCTTCGTATGTTGCAGCCAGGTAGTCTGGAATACAGAAGTTTCATGTATAAGACGTTTCTTGACCCAAAATCCCACACTCCAAGCTGAGCTCCTGTGACTATGCATACGCCAGAGAGATCACCTATAAAGCTTTCAGGGTTCTCAATTGGTGCAGTGCTTACATGAGAGAATTTCTTCCATTTAACTGGCTCAAACCATCGACTATCCTGCTCCTCAGGTCCCTGCCACTTGGGTGCACCAATTGAAACATGGGTGTCCCAGTACGGAAGAAGGATTTTAGGAAGGGATGCTAAGTGTTGAATATGGATACTTAGCCGATTCTGCTTAGCTCCTTCAAGAGATAATCGCATGCCTGTAGCAGGCTTACGTCCAACTGATATCTGCATCCAATGATTTGCCAAAATCAAAACCAAAGGATTAATAAAGTTTACTGACTACCTTAGTTGGTAAGCTTTCTTAGGTTATTTAATTTATACACCATACAATTGTGGCTACATAATTGACATCAGAATGACCTGTTACTAGCATGTCCTAAAATAGTTAAAACTTTAAACCAAGATATGTATTTATAATGTGGTATTGCAGATGCTACATCAAGTGCAGTGAATAATTTTAATTTCATTTAGGCAACCAAATGCTCACTGAATGATACAGAATAGGAAACCAGCCATTAAATTTTTACATATTTCAAATATTAACCATTTACAGAAAAATTCATAAGCCTTGGAGTTGTTAGAGGTAGAACCAACTCCAGGCTAATGAAATGTGAAAACTCAAGACAGGTGGATAAGGATGGAATAAAGTGGTGTTTTTTGGTCTTTCGATATGTTCTCTTATTTGCTTCTAGCCAAGTAGGATTGGTGCATCGTAAACAAATTTGTGAATAATAGATGGAGAGGTGCAGTCGCACACTGAACAACACCAGGGATATTTAAAAGGTATGCACTTAGGACATAGAGACCAGGAACCTTGCAATTTCATCCAGAAAGAATTAAGTTAATAAATCCAGATGAACAAGAGAGACGCTCAGTAAGTTGAACTCGAAAGAAGAACAATGAGTACAGCACTGCTTTTTGCAAAAATGTGGTAGCTAAGAAAGGAATTCTTTTCCTCATATCCTACGACTGAGCAATGGACCTTTCATCCAGCTAACCAACATGATATAAATAATTGTGCTAACTTTTGCTTGCATACCTGCTCCTGGCTTACATAAAGATTTGGTCCCATCATACTGAATTGCAGAGATGGGCAAACAGGTTCCTTTCTTTGGTGGCCCACAATATTTTCCTGTACAGGAGCCCATATACGAGGAATCTGAAACTCCAGAAAATATCTCAGCTCTTCAATCGGGGGCTTGTCTGTGAACAATTATTGAAAATTTCCAAGTCACAATCAGGAAGAATGCTTTAATATTAGTGAAACAGCACATAAGAGGGGAAGGATACAAATAAGCAGAGGTCTATGGATTCTTACATTCAAGGTATAGACCAACTGCACGAGTCAGATGCTCTTTTCCAGGTGCTCCATTAATGAGATCTGTTATAGGAACAAAAGTCATCTCAATGACATCCGGAGAACATTTCACAGTTCTTTCCCAGCGGGTGTGATTTTGTTCCAAATCATCTCCTCCCCTCCTCCGAAAAATGACTGTTACATCCTGTATTAATTAAAAAAAAATTTAGAACATGTTTATATTTAAGGCTCCATTTTTCAGGGATTAATGATGAGAAACTGTGTAAACAAAGTTAGGCCTGCCACTCCTGCAAATGCAAACTTGTTAGATGTATATTAAAATGAAATTCAATGCCACATTTTCCCCATGTTAGCAATCTACATCCAATTCTTTTCGACATATACCAAATTAAATTCATTATTACAATTAGTGATGTTGTTGTGGCAAAAAAATCATTGAAACTGAAATATTAGACTGAGCAAATGCAAAAAAGGGGACCATGATGGAATCAAATCCGTAAAGTAAATGCTTTCCCCCATGCTTCATTGATGCAATTAGATAACTCATACAGGACATCACATGAAGTCCAGATGGAGGGACTGGGTTCAGTCTAGCAGCTTGATATCTACTTATTGGCAACTAATACTTTAAGTTTACCATAAGCATTGATCTAGGCTGATATGATGGCAAGAATGAAAAACCTTCTATTCATAAAATAACACAACAGTTTCAAAAGGGGGAAAAAAGAGAAAAAATACATATCATCAAAATAGCGAAACAGCAATTCTAAGAATATAGATTTAATGACAGCTGCATACTTCTTTCCCAGTAAGATATGGAGCACTTGTGGGTTGTGGATATATTCCTTGGCTGTTAAATATGCCAGAGTCACCACCCTGCAAAATTCAAGAATAATCAACAATAGGCCAATGGCTATCAACAACAGAGAGCACCAATGAAGAAAAATAAATAAAGAAATATTCCAGAACTAGCCTTGTCCTTGATTTTCCTAGGACCTGAACTTGTATGACACTCTGTGTCAAAGAACCTCTGATTTCCAATATCGTGAACATAGTTTTTAATCTCCATGGTTGACAAAGGGGACGACTGATGTTGTTTAACATATATCATATCCTTACCACCAATAGTCACTGAAGTTATAACATGTGTTCCAAAATTTTCAATGAAGCTGTCAAAAACAGTAAGTTGTAATTAAGAAATCAAGCTGTGATGCCAATATTCTTCTTAAATAATGAAAATTCGTACCTTGCCAAGGATGAAGGGTCCCAACAATTTGGTACAGCCCGTTTAACATTTTCCTGCAACACTAATGGGGATTTCATAAGTTGCACACTTGCAAGTGGAAGATAAAATCCATCCATTGAGAGGGTCTTTGTTGCTGCAGCATCAATATGCTTTGAACCAGTAAAGCTAAATGCAGAATTGAAGCTACCAAGGGGAAAACCTCTAGATATATTAGCCTTTTCATTAAAGTACTCCACCATCTGCATTGGTCATCCAAAGAAGTAAATTAGAACAACCTTTTTTTTATTTGAAGTAAATTGAACAACTTTAAGTGATACAATTCATGTTTGACAGCTTCGAACATGAAAATACAATTATGTAATTCATTTAGCATTCAAATCTACAGCAGGAAATAAATAGAAATTACTATTACATTTCTGAAATTCTTTTTCTGTAGGAGAAAAACCCTTCATCACTTCAGTGGGTTCTTAAACATAATGACAAACAACCTGAGAGCAGTCAAACAACAAATCTGATTCTTTAACATTCAATTGAAACTCTTGACATTGTTCAGCACTGAATACTTCAAACATTCTAAGATTTAAAGTACTAGTCCTTTTGCAAAATGCTACATAAAATTTCTAACACAAGTATCTGCTGCATGTTCTATGGCGAAATAATAAATAGAAAATAAGAATTACCCAAGAAATCATCAAATAAGATGGCAAGGGCACATTTAATACCCAGGGATGCTAAATTGCGGGAAAATGTGATAGACAAGTTAAATTCCACTTATAGCAAGTTAACTCAAATAACAGATGATGTAAACGCATAGTAGCACGGTGAAAACAAACCAGGCCTAGCCTAGTTTCTTCATTTTTCAGCCTGGATTAAGCAGGAACTAGAAATCAAGTTTGAGTGGAGTTTGTGCTTGAAAAAAACCCCACTATTCTAAGTTAAGCCCCATTAGGAGATCAGTGTCAAGCTCAAGCAACTTCAGAGGCTTAGATAAGCTCGTTCATCTATTACATTTATGAAAATGTCTACTGCTTACTATTTAGAAAGTCTAAAACCTTGAATTCTAATCAAGATTTACCGCCACTGTAACCCAATTCTCAAACCTTCAATTCCAAACTCAGAGCTAGCAGGTTACCTCATCCACCGAAACCCCACAACACATTGCAAGAACTAAACTATAAAACTAATCCGCAAACACATTAAAACCCCAGATTATGCAGGCCTACAGCAAAACACAAATAACTGGACAATTGAAGAAAAGACACATAGCTTAGGTAGCATACTATACCTCATAGAAAGTGCAAACACCAGAACTCTGGCGACCCTTAGAAACCTGAGACTTGTTGATGTCTCTGGAAATATTGGGAAGTTCAATATCATCGTACAAATATAGATTTCTAGTATGTTCCTCGTCAATCTGGACCACCCTAGACCCCGCTAAACCTTTACAGTACAGCAACCTCGTATCGAAGTTCACATCGAATCCTCTCCCCAGAGCTTGCACCGAATTCATTGCCGTGTGCATAACCGCGGCATTCGCCGTTGCATTTCCAATTGCATTCTCCCCCATTTCTCATCAGTAAAAACTACTTGCGATTCCCGTCGATTTCCCTAAAATCCTAATTCCCAGTTACGATTATTCAACCTCATAGTTGACAGTCCCAATCCTGCTGCAATATCCCCTTATACTTTTGAATTATCAATTCAGGACGACGAGACTTGCTAAGAGATGAAACCCATATCCCAAAACCACATGTTTATACAGCGGTTTCCTTGGCAAAAGAAGAGTTGACTGAGAGAGAAAGCCTTTGAAGAAGATTCTGCATGATGAATTATATAATATAAAATCTGTATCTTCTCTGGATCTTGAACCCCATGGAAGATTATATAATCGTTCCCTTCTTTTTTTTCTACTGTTGTTCTCTCAAATCCTGGGTAAAGTCGTTTCTTTGTTTCTGTGTGAACCTTTACTTCGAGTACAGGCATTGACTTACAGTCTTCTTTTCGCATAAACGCAGTAGTGCGTACGTGTTGGTAATTTTTAATGTAAAAAAAGTAAAATACTAATATTCCAGGGGAAATTCCATGTGAGTTAGGTAGAAATGAAATCCAAATGCATGAAATTCCTAGAATTAATGGGATTCCCTTGGCCGCAACTATCCCGTATTAATAGCCAAGGGAGTTAGCTTGGCAGGAGCAATAATTGCACACGGTTGTATACATTCAGTTCATTCCAGTTCTGGGAGACCCATTTCAGAATAAATACAAAGTTTCTTTTTTTCATTTAAATATGATTAAAATTTAAACAAATACTACTCAAATATCATTATTATACCATTAAAAAATAGATATTAATATTTTTATTGTACTAATGTAAAAGTCAAAGGCGCTCATAGTTTCATTGGGTTAATTAACTCAACTACAAAGATTTGAAGGGGAAAAAAAGGAAGCAATATAAAGCCTCTTGTAACAAACTAAACATAAATAGCAAGGAACAAAATAAACTATTTTAAGCAATCTCACAGCAGTGAAATTTTCAAATTAAACTCCAGTTTTTTAAGCGATTTACTTTTAATGTGCTGGTAAATTTCTCTATCAAAACACAAGCATTAGCAAAGCAAACTGAAAATGGATATCAAGTTGTATGATAATAACTATGAAGGTAAAAAGGACACGGACATAAAAGATTTTTCTAAATCCACATTACAACAAGGCCAAGAGACAATGTAAGTACGCTATTCATCTTTTTATTTACTAACCAACTTTCCTCATCCACATCATTTTGCAACATTTCCTTCCTTTGCTAATTGTCATCATCTAATCAGTTAACCAAGTTCATTGATAATATGTATCTCTGGGACAACACAAATTTCTTTGAGCAGCAACAAAAACAAAATATTTCAAAACTTAAACCACTCATTGCGAATTTCTAGTCCTCTTGGCTGTGAACAGTTGGCGAAGGAAAGCAAACTTTCCTCTTGCACGAGCAGAAAACTCAGCCATGGTGCCATTGCTTGATGCCGCTGTCTCATGGGTATCAGATTCTGGCACAGATGTTGATGGTGCAGAAAGAGTGAAAAGGAATGCATTGAGCATACGGATGATCTGACTGAAACTGGGCCTCAAATTAGGGTCTTCGACCCAACATGACTGAATGATAAATGCAAGATCAGGGGATATGTCTTCCGGAAGACTAGGCCTCTCTTGCTGCATTCTCAAATGCGAAGAGTTTACAAATTATAAAACATACAACTTAGTTATGATAGCAATAGCACGTTATGTAGCTTCAGCAAGGATAACCCTTTAACAGTATGACCAAATGACACAAAAACAATATTATCTTTCTTTATATAAGACTGCAGTTGGCACAATTATCTTTCCATCTAAAGTTGCAAATCCCAAATTAAGCGAATATAAAACATAACTGCACATAGATATCTATACTAACTGGCAAATTTTTTTCACCTTAAAAGCAGCTGCGTAAGCAGCCTGCAAATTTGACATGCCTTCAAATGGCATGCGGTTGGTCAGCAACTCCCATAAGACGATTCCAAAACTGTAGACATCAACCTTGTTATTGTAATGCTTCTTCTCACCCTGCCGCAATGTCACAGTACTATACAACTGCAAAGCCATTGTTAGCAGAAGAGTTGAACAATGAAGCAGTAAATATTATATCCCTTACAATAAAATAAAGATAAAAAGAAAAATAACGGTGCTAAAATTTAATGTGTTTAGCCTGGCAATTTCACACCCATAAATCAAAGAACATCAGTGTTGTAACTTTGTTACATATTAGTGCTTTGAAGTGCAGTGCTATGTCAAAATGGGATTTCATGATCCCATTAGGCAAAATTGTAAACAAAGTTGTTGAAACAATAAATATTTGTTGTAAGGAAAAAAATGTGGTATATTTGTTTTAAAGATGAAATTTACGTAAAAAGCTTCCATTTAGATTCCCCCAAAGGGCTAATGAAGAATGAAAAATATGAACCCTTGCCAAAGTGGGATAGGAAAAGAACCATTAAGTAAAACAATTCAGTTAGGTAAGAAGTATGTTCATATTTGCCAGAAAATTACATAGTTGACATGCCTTTTGTAGTATTACATTCTTTAAGATATATATCAAAGCAATATATGCAAGTTCCATTACTCACATCAGGTCATAAATAAAACTAAAACAATCAAATTATGTAAGCACAAAGGCACAAACCTCAGGAGCCATCCAACGGTAAGTCCCAGTTTCAGCAGTCATCATTTCAGTGACAGATTCTTCTCTTGCAAGACCAAAATCTGCAAGCTTCACAGACTTCTGATTCGTGGTAAGCAACAAATTATCTGCATTAATAGTTAAATTTTGTAAATCAATGATGAAACATTGAAGATATGAGCATAAACTACATAGGAATGACATCTAGAAAATGGAATCCACTCTTCTTTTTCACTAGTACACACTTACATGAATCTTAACCATATTGTTAACCCCCAACTCTAACTGCAATGACCAATATTTATGACTACAAAATAAACCTAAACAGGAACTGAACTCAAGCACCTTAGCTGTGTCAATGAACTAATTGGATTATGCGTAGAATAGTATTTGAAAAATAAGATCAAAATGGCACAAGTATGACTTTTTCATCAACAATTACTAGTGCCGTACACAGTCAAATTCAGGGTATAGGTAGTTATAGAGATTGATGAGAAAAGTTGAAGGACTCTAGATAGGCTCTCTTCGATAATAGAAGAGAGTTAGACAAAATTAAAACATTACTGTGTCTCCTTGGGCAGAGATAAGATGCAGTCTGTAGGGTTCACAACCCCACCTGACTCCCATAATCTCCAAGGAATACCCATCTTCCCAGCACCTCTGGCCCTTAGATTGAAGTTCTAGATCCACCACTGATTGACCCCACAAGAATTATCAAAACCAAAGTTTCAAACTTTGGATTCTAAAAGTTGAAGCTTAAACGAGTAAAAAATTCGTTCAGAATCTTCTTAAAGTACCTGGTTTGAGATCTCTGTGTATAATCCCATTTGCATGCAGACAGTCCATGGCTCGAGCAATGTCAAGGGCAAAATTTAAAGCTACACGAAGCTCTAATAGTTTTGGACGAATGCTAATCAAATACTTGCGGAGTGACATCCCAGGTAATAGCTCAGTTACTATCACCATCAGTGGATCTTTACAAGCTCCAATAAACTGCATAGCCCATAAATACACTATGCAAAGTTAAATGGAAATAGATAGAATATATATGACAGATGCAATAAAGAGAAAATAGATACTCAACAATAACAACAATAGCAATAACATAATAATAATAATAATAATAACCGCATAAAGGAAATCTCACAGGCAAACAGTTAATTTCAATGCTCACCTTGACAAGATTTTCATGTTTTACTCGAGACATCATGTTAACTTCACGGGCAAAACGATTTTCCAGGGCAGCTCTTTCTTCTGAAGTGGTCCCTCGATTAAGCACTTTGACGGCAACAATCCGATCACCATACCTGGAAAAATATTTGACTGCACCTACATAACAAGGACACTAGCTGCCAGAAAAACTACTCTTGGACACTCGGTGCGAAGGCACGACTGCACATTTTATTCAATGGAACAGGATCTAGTAACAGTTTATACAACCAAACTTATACAAAATTTTAAGATGAAAAGCACACTTAAAAAATACAAATGTCATTTTACATGCCAATGTGGCTGATGAATCTCAATTACACATCAAATAAAATATATCGCCAACATTTATGAAGAATAACATATATTCTATAGTTCTTCATAGAATGGATATTCATATCAATTATCATATTTTTAAAAAAGGAAGGAAGATAATTGACAGTAAAAAAGAACTCAGTTTAAAATTAAAGCTTAATTAAGCTTGATTAATCATTGAACTACCATTACGTAACTGTATATACATAAACACACAAGTAGAGGACACTGACCTTCCTTCATAAACCTTTCCATGGGCTCCCTCGCCAATTTTGGAGCCGATAAACAATAATTTGGGGTCAACGAGCAGACTTTCATCAATCGACAGTTGAGGCGCCGTTATAGAACCATTTTGAGTGACTGCCGCCGGTTCTACCTCGACGGAACTCCGTAAAACAGGCTGCTGCTGCTCATTTTCTGCTTCTCGTCCTCTGTTCTTGTCACTGCAGCCGCTGCCGCCGCCGCCGCCACTCATGTTGCAAACTTAGCAGCCTCAAATTATTCCCGAATTCCTCATTTCTTTCCAGTCTCTTCCTCTTTTATTATCTCTCTATATTTCCACAATCAAAATCATAATCCTAAATTCCGCAAGGTGAACTAATAATCAGCATTTACTCATCAGACCAAAAAATTGATTCGTTTTGATATAGAGCTTTGCTTTCGCTATAAATTTCTGGCTGATTAATCCAGACTATAATTGAAAAATGAAGTCGGTTTCCTTCTCTTATTTTTTCAGGACTTGTCAGAATTTCGCTTAAGCTGGAAGCCTCCTCTTGCGTGAAGTTTATAGAAAAGGAAACCCTAAGAAATCAAAAGAGATGAAGCAAAAGCAACTACTTACAGTCGATACTAAAAAAATAAAATAAAAAAAAAAAAGCACTTGAAGTCGAGAACAACGTCGTCGTTTAAGCTATCAGAGAACTCAGTACCAAAAACCCAAGGATAGCTCCTTTCGTCTCTTCCTTTTCTTTATTCTTTTGGCGCCGTCCGAGAGGTAAAGAGGCGTTCCGATGAAGATATTCCGAGAATCTGTTCCGACGAGGTATGAAAGTCGGAGATAGAGAAAAAAAGAAGAAAAGGCGAGGAAAAGATAGGAAAAGGAGGAGGAGAGGGAGTGGTGTTAGGAAGAAATGTGAAGGGCCAATGAGAAAATGGCACGTGGAGAGAAGAGAATGAGGCCTTTGGAGTTCCATGGCATCAGCGATTTGGTCGTGGAGGGATTGGTTGGATGGAGCACTCACGCAGTGACAACGGCTGCGGCTCGGCTCTCTCTTTTCTTTCTGCCTCTCTTCCTTTCCTTCATTTTGCCCTCGTGCCCATTTAAAGAATCAAATTTTGCAGTCCCATTATTTTTATAAAAAAGAAAAAGAAAAAAAAAACTAAAATTTTCTTTATGTCCTTGCTCATTTGACTAGTGAAATATAATTTTTGAAAAAATTATAAAATTGATATTGTAAATAATTTTTAAAATACCAATGAACAAGTTAGTTAATGAAAAAGAATTTTATATTTTCTATTTAAATAATCATTATTTTTTAAATAGGATATTTATGAATAGTTTTAGAGGAAAATAATACCCCACTTGATCAGTAATTCAAAAGCAATGAAATGGGGAAAAATGTGTCTGTGTCAGAATTTGGATGCCAAAGGGTTGAAAGCTTTTGTTGGTTTACAAAGAAAAGGGAAAGCGACTCTAGCTTTTTCCATAAATATAAACATCACCACTCCTTTGGAAGATGCATTCATTCTGCCACGTGGCAAATAATGATGGGCCAAAGAGAAGAGACAAGCTGTGTTGGGACCAGATAGTCCCCCATCATCTATGTTCTAACTTTGAAATTCCATCACCTAGTTGTGCCTGGTGGATTTGTGACCCCACACTTCCCGTCTCCTTGTGATGAGGACTAGATGGAGAGGGGTGGAGAGGGTTATGATCCTCAGATGATCCGTGTGAAGGAACATTGTAAACGGTGCCTATGCCTCATCCTAAAAATTCCAATAATAAATAACGTGAAAAATATTGTCGCGAGAAAACCGTGCCCCTACTTATATTCTACGGTCAAAGTTAGAGATGTCGAAAAAAGCCATCATTTTTGAAAAATATTAGTGTTTTGAATATTATTAACCTATCAAAAATATGTATTATTAGAAAATAATTTAAAAATAAACATTATTTTAATATTAAAATATCAAAATAATTCATTATCATCTTAAGCTAGTCCTGATTTAGGCTTCAATTTGCAAAATAAGAAGCTAGATGATTGATTTTAGCATTTGTCCTATTGATTAAATTAGTATTTAATGTTAAGGATAATCTTAAATTGATTAGAGTTCTAAAGATTTAAAAATGCAATTTACTTGGACATGAGACACCAGACCCTTAAATAGGAGAAACAGTACCTTCCATGTCAATAATAGACACACCTAATAATTTGATGTCATGCTAAATTATCTTAATATCTCCTCACAAATGTAATTGCATTTAAAGTTAAAATTTTATTATTATTATTATTATGAAAGGATAAATGATTAATGTTATTATTATTACATTTAAACTATGATAATTAATTATGAGAGAAAACTCCATTTATTAAGATAAATTGACATGGAATCAAATTAATGGGTGAGTATACTGTTATTGTTATAGACATTGCCGACCTAAGAATTTGTCCTTAAATAGCCATTTGATAGGCATCGGAAATTATTGAAAATAATATATAAAATCTTGTTGAAAATGGAATATAATTTTGAAATTTTAGGCGTTTCTTATTATATTTAAAAAAATAATTTTGATAAATTTTGTATTGTCTTTGAGCGAGTATTATAATAATCGAGTCATACTTTTAAAATGGCCTAAATAGTCATTTGAATCATAATCATACATAAATTAGCTATATAATTTGAATCATCAGTAAGATTTGAGAACATGAGTGTCCAAACCTATTAATAATTAAAATAAAACTTTGAATGAGCATTTTAAATTTTTTTTATCGATTAACCTTTGTTTATTTTGTAAAAAAATGTATTTCTGTTAAATATTTTTCATATATTTTAACATTTTTTATCTAAAAAAATATGTTTACAGTAAATATTTTTTTAATTAAAATAAAAATTAATTCACCTTTAAAAAAAACAGCTTTCTCGCTTTTTTTATTTTATTAATCTTAATAAAATATAAAATTATTCGTATATAATACTAATTTAATATTATAAGTAAATATTTTTATATACAAAGTTACGTTGTAATTTTTTTATATTAATATTATTTATTATAATTACTGCATAATTATGTTTTTAATTGAATAATAATAATTATTATAATAATATAAAAGGTGGAGTCTGCGAGTCACGAGCTTCCACTTCGCTTTGGCATTTTAAAAGCAGAGAAGTGGTGAAGATGGGGCTCTGAGCTCTGACCTAAAAGAGAAAAAGGCTTGAAGGAGTTAATGGTTATCACTTCGGTGGGCGTTCCCATCTATTCAGCTCGGCTTGGCTAACTCTGTCAGACCCGCAGGTTTGGCCTCTGTACGGACGATTTGGCCATCAATCTCCTCAATAACTCATAACCAGACGTCTAGGTATATGATACGGTACGCCCGTGCGCACCTACATATATATATATATATATATAATATTTTATTTAAATTTTAAGTCTTAAATTTACTATAATCATAATAATTCAGATAAATAGTATCAATTTGATTTCAGTTTTTAATTGAATTAAGGAGATAATCAAGTTTTTTTAACAGAAAGATAATTAATTTTATTTTACCTAATTTGTAATTTAATATTATATTATTATCTTAAAAAATAGAAAAAAAAATCTAACACCTTAATTTAGTTTAAAAATTTATGTATAAAAATAAAATATATAACTGATTTTTGCCTTATAAAATATTTATCCATTTGCGTTCATAAATGAGGGTCCACAATTTGTATAAATTGGTACGTTGCGTGGAACCCATGAAACGACACCTTTAATTATAACGTGTTAAAAAAATATGGGTCCATTAACAGCAGCAACGAACGAGGCGTCGAAGGCTATGAAATGAAACAGTTCGGTTCCGTCGATGATATCGGCCACGTGTGTCGCAATAAGGCAGATGAGGACGTGGCTCTTTCTATCCCTATCTCTCTCTAGACTGCCGATGAGATAAGGTAGTTATTTTCTGGTAGCTTCCAAAACTGACTTTGGGGAGGGTTGGCTGGGGCCATCTAGTGGACGCCTAGTCCCCCCCAACTAACTTCTTTTAGATGTAGTAACAAGATGTACGCGCAAATTTTATACTTAATTTATTATATTTAATTGTTTATTTAAATTCTAATATTTTACATAAAAATAAATTTGATAATTTTTAAATAAAAAATTTTATAATCTTAATTAATTTTACTTAAATTTTAATATAAATATTTAATGTGTTAGCATAATTACAGCAATCAGCATGATTATAGGAGATTTGTGTAACATAATTACAGCAATCAGCATGATTATAGGAGATTTGTGTAGCATAATTATAGCAATTATTATTCTTGTCCAAATTAGTTCATATTCTCATGTATAAATAGATGTAATATCTCTGTAAATGAGACAAATACACAATCCTTTTCTTCATTACTTGTATTCTTTCTTCTAACATGGTATCGAGCCATAAAACTTTTATTTCTAGTTTTTGGGGTCTCTCTGCTCTCTCTACAAGTTCATTCTTTCATACCTATTATTATACCATTTTTTTCTCATCTTGTTATCAATGGAGAAATCGATATTTCAAAACCTATTGGTTCCAACTATAATCTTTGGGTTCAAGGAATGAAAAGTTTTTTGATAGGTCGCAGCTTTGGCGTATGGAGATATCACTACCGACAAGAGAGAACGATGAACCGATGCAAAATTCTTGAGGATTGGGATAGTAAAAATCATCGATCATCACCGTTTCGCAATACCTCTGTCTCGTCCATCCACATCCGGTTTGCTAATTATGACTCGCAAAAGAAATGGGATTTTTGGCTAATCGATATCGACTTGCCCACTATTATCGTTGTGGACTACTCTTCATAATCTGAAACAAGAAGCGAGTCAATCATGAATGATTTTCTTGCCAGTCCAACCTATTTGGAATCAAATATCTCGGGCCAAAATCGGTGAAGATCATCTTCATCTCATTCAAGTTCTAATGGCTCTTCGATCGAATATGAGGCCGCTCGCCCTCGCTACATCGAAATCCACTCCCATCATTGGAACCGCTATTCAAGAGATTATTTTTGAAGAGACTCGTCTCGGTTTGGATAAAACTCCTCAATTTGAAGTCGCTCTTGCAACTACTCGATCCTCACATCGTAATCGGCAATCAACTCTGTAAGAATTGTAATCAAATTGGTCATGCTTTTGCATATTGTCCTACCATAAAATGCGGATATTGTCATGGTTACGGTCATATTCTTGAACATTGTCCCACACGCCTCCAAGATCAAAGGAGGGCATTCTAAATTCAAGAATGTCTCAAAGCCTGGATCTTCCTCGAGGGCTCTCCGCCATCACCATGAGTGATCTTGAGGCACTATTCAAACAGTTATCTCTTCTAATTCTCCGCCATGTCCGCCACTCCGTAATTCTTATTGGCTTTTGACTGCATGTTGTAATCATATGACCACTAATCTTAAATTCTTGTCTATCTTCCTTACCACCAATCCATACCGCAAATGGTACTAAAATGAACATCACACAGGTCATGTGTCTACCTCAAATCTTCATCTCGACACCTATTATATCCCTAATTTGGCACTCAATCTTATTTGTTGGTCGGTTGTGTGAAAAAGGACTAAATGTTATTTTTCTCACCATGGTGTCAGGATCCACAAGATTCTTGGGGAGGGTCGCAGAGTGGGTCGATTATTTGAGCTTACATCTTTACATCTTCCTCAGAGATTTGTGTCTACAATCCCTAATTCCTCCATTCACCAATGGCATCCTCGTCTTGGTCATGCTTCTACCAGTAAAATTCAACCTTTAATTTCTCGTGGATTATTAGGATCTACTAAGTTTGAGTCATTTAATTGTTTAAATTGTCAGCTTGCAAAACAACCTGCATTATCTTTTTCCCATAATAATACTACACACTCCTTTTGGTTTAATTCATTCGACATTTGGGGTCCTTCTCCTATTTCTTCAATAAATGGTTTCGTTATTTTGTAATATTTATTGATGATTATTCTTTTACTTGGATATATTTTTGAAACATCGATCGAGTTATCACAAATTTACATCACATTTGCAAAAATGATTAAAACTCGATTCTCTTGTGACATTAAAATTCTACAATGCCATGGAATATCGGGATTCTTCTTTGCTTGATTTCTTAGTCAACAAGGCACCGTTGTTCAACGTTCTTGTCCTCACACCTCTCAACAGAATGGGCGAGCAAAGCATCGCCATATTCTTGATTCTCAGACTCTTCTTCTTTACGCCTCATGTCCGGAAAAATTTTGGGAGAAGCGACTTTTCATTTTATGTTATTAATCGTCTTCCTACCTTAGTTCTTCATAATTTATCTCCTTTTGAAAAGTTGTTTGGACAACCTCGACTATTCCATCCTTAAACCTTTTGGATGTGTTTCTTTTGTTCTTTTACAACCTCATGAACATACCAAATTAGAACCACGTCGCCTATGTTGTTTTCTTGGTTATGGCATTGAACACAAAGGGTATCGTTGTTGGGATCCTGTTTCTAATAAGTTACGCATCTCTCGTCATGTTACCTTTTGGGAAAATACTATGTTCTCTTCTCTTTCCAAATTTCATCACTGACTCTCTATTTTCGACTCCTCCAAAGAGTTTTCCAAGTCCCGATCCAGTGATTGTGATGTGCTCAATATTAGCCCAACTACACGTTGAATTTGTTGATCCGCATCTCCTCCTAGCACTACTCTTCGTCGTTCTACCGTGTAAGAGAAACTCCTCATTATCTTTCGATTTTCATTGTTACTCTACTATTGCAACCCTTCATGAGCCTCATTCTTATCGTGAGGCAAATCGACCCTCTTTGGCGATGAACTTGGGCTTTAGAAAACTCATACTTGGGATTTAGTTGATCTTCCACCAAACAAGACTCCTATTGGTTGCAAATGGATTTACAAAATCAAGACGATGGAACTATTGAACGCTACAAAGCTCGCTTAGTAGCCAAAGGGTACACTCAAGAGTATGGTATCGACTATGAGGAAACTTTTGCTGATTAACATCTATTGCGATCTCTTAGCTATGTAAATGGAAACTTTTCGGATGGATGTTAAAAATGCTTTTCTTCATGGTGATTTAGAGTAAGAGGTTTATATGCATCCTCCTCCCGGTTATCATTCTCCTCATAAGGTTTGCAAACTTGTGAGCCTTATATGGATTAAAACAAGCTCGGTTTGCCAAATTTAGTTCCACTCTTGCTCAACTTGGTTTTCTCTCTAGTCCACATGATTACGCATTATTCACTTGGTATTGTTCTTCGCTTTATGTTGATGATATGATAATAACAGAGATGATTCATCCGGTATTTTAGAGTTACAACATTATCTCAATCAACATTTTGAAATGAAAGACACAGGTTCTCCTATTTTTGGGCCTTGAAGTTTCTCAAAATTCGATGGCTATTATCTATCTCAAGCCAAGTATGCATCCGACTTACTTTCTGCATCATCGATAGCAAGATCAACCCCATTGGAGCTCAATTGCAAACTTACACCTCTTGATGGCACTCCTCTTGATGATCCTACTTTATATCAGTCTTGTTTATCTCACGATTACTCGACACGATATTTCATATTTCATCATCATCGTGGCCGGTTTATATCCGCTCCTCGCTCAACTCATTTCAATCCTTCGTTATATCAAAGGCACTCTTTTTCATGGTTTGCACTTTTCGCTACCTCCTCCCTAGTATTATCGGCGCTACTCGATCTTGATTGGGTGGTGATATCGTCGCTCTACAGTTATTGTTTCTTCTTGGGTAATTCTCTTATCTCTTGGCGTAGCAAAAGCAAGTTGTTGCACGTTCTAGCAGAATCGAATATCGTGCTCTTCGATGCTACATCCGAATTACTTTGGTTACGGTGGTTATTAAGCGATTTGGGTGTCACTCATTCTTACGCCACAATACTCCATTGCGATAATAGAAGTGCCATCTGATTTCTCATAATGATGTATTTCATGAGCGTACCAAACACATCGAAATTGATTGTCATTTTGTACGTCATCATGTTGCTCATGGCACCATATGTTTGATTCCTATCTCCTCTCACCAAAAAACTGATATATTCACCAAAACGCATCCTCCCGCGGATCTCTTAAGCAAACTCAAGTTGGCACTGTGCTACCACCTTGAGTTTGAGGGGGTGTTAGCATAATATGATTATAGGAGATTTGTGTAACATAATAATCACATGATTATAGGAGATTTGTGTAGCATAATTATAGCAATTATTATTCTTGTCCAAATTAGTTCATATTCTCATGTATAAATAGATGTAATATCTCTGTAAATGGTACACAGACAAATACACAATCCTTTTCTTCATTACTTGTATTCTTTCTTCTAACATCTTCCTCATTTTTTTATATATATAAAATCAACTTAATGAGATACTAACTATATTAAACTAGTTTTGGGGATTTTTTTAAAAATATTATTTTTCTCTCTATTGAGAGGATTGCATATGGCTAATTACATTACAAGCTATATCATAAAGTTTGCAACTTTAATTCATGTCACCAAGAAAAATGAGTTAAATTTTGAATTATTAAAGATTTTTATTATATAATAATAGTTTAAAATTAAGATATAATTTTAATTTTAAAATATTAAGATTAAATTATAATTTAATTGAAATTATTAAAATTTTATTGAAAATAACTTTTAAATTCAAAAGCTGAAAATGTTAGCTTTAAAATGGAGGTCAAATGTTTTAGCTTGCCACATTCATTTTGATTTTTCTAAATACATATTATTCAATGGCTTAGCTTTGGAAGTTTTGCTCTTAATAATATAAATTAATATTTATTTTTTTAAATTTTATATTTCAAAATTATACTATAAAATTTTGCTAATGATAAAAATTTTAATTAATTATATTAAACACAATTTAAATTTCTATTAAAACTATGTGCTATTAAATTCAAATTTTATTTTTATTTTTTAAAAGATGATTAAATATTTTGTTCTAAATATTCTTCATAAGAATGTAACAATGTAATATTTTTACATTATTATTATATTTAAAAAAGTATATACTATTAAAAATAATTTATCCTTTATATCATGTAAATGTGGTGAAAAAAAATAATAAAATCTTACATACTAATATTCAATAAATAATAATAAGAGATGAATATCCAAAAAAAAAAGTTTAATAAGAGAAATTATATAAAATTTTTAGAAATTATATAAAATTTTTAATATTTAATTAAATAATGAAATTTAATTAATGAACTTTAATTGTCCTCAAAATTGTCAGGACTTTGAGAATAAAAAAAATATATAAATTGCAATAAAATTTGAGAATTTCTATGATAGTTTTTGTTATAAAATAAATCTTAAAATGCATTCAGATATATTTTTTTTCCTTTTAGAAAATTAAAAATATATTCAGTTTTACCTTTTGTTTTATATTTTTTTCTTCTTTATTATTTTAAACGTGACAACCAAAATTTCGTTTCTTTTATCCCAAGAGCCCATTAATCCACTACTATAAGACAATTTTTTGTAAATAATTTAAATTATTTATATTACTTAATAATTATATTTTTAAAAATATTTTTAAAAATATATAAAGAAATAATATATTATTATAATTAATATTACTCTTATATCTAAAATTTAAAATTCTGAATATTTTATTTATTTATTTTATCATACAAGAAAAAAAAAAGCATTTAGAAAACATAAAATAAAAAATATAAGCAGTTTTAGTTTTTAAAAAATAAACAACAAAAAAGTACAATAATAACGAATGTACGCTTATTTTGCTACAAATTAGGCTGAGAATTAATCCGCTTTATATCATTAATACTGAAATTCTGCTCAGTATGATGAGATCTCGGCTTACTGTCAGTAATATGGAGCCGCATGTTGAATGCTGTGTCAGTATAACAATAACGAGAAGGCAAGCGGGAGAAGGCCGGCTGAGCTCCAACTTCTAGTCCGTTGTTTGAGATTCTATCCCACTGATCGAAGCTGTATATAGTGCAACCGCATAACTTTTTATAAGGTAATCGAAATCTCTTTTTACGTTAATGATCAAATTCCTCAGCTTGGTTGATTGCCTAATTTTTAAATTGGCTTCTCAATTTCTTCATAAACGCATATCGGAGAAAGCAAAATAACGATTTCTTTCTTCTTCTGTTGTTTTCTTAATATTTTTCGTTTTCTGGGTTCTTTAATATCTGCTATTTTGGATCTAAAATAACCCTATTTCATTCCCATCTAAATAACTGAAAAATGATATTACTTTTTGGCGTGGAGTGATGGAATTCTGTGCTGTTTCTGATTATGTAGGATTCTATTTGTGTGTGTATCTAACATTGTATCGATTGGCTAATCCACTGGTAAGTGATGAGCTACCATATGCTCCTGACGTGAAAACTGAATGTAAATTTCTGACATTGTCGAGTTTTGGATTGATGTTTAGAATATTTGAATTTTTAGTAGGTTTCTTGCAATTCATTTTATTCTCATAAGAGAAAAGCTCATTGCTTTGCAGAATTTCTTGTGGTTGCTTTTGTTTTCACCTTCTCCAGTCAAATCAAAAGGCTTACAAGCTTCTGCGTGTTATCAGACAGCTTGTTATATATATATATTTTTTTTATTATCAAATAGGCTCTGCCATAAACTTAATAAGATGTTATGCTTGGATGGAAAACTTGAAATGTCTGGTCCTTATGTAAATCAATCACTGATGTTAACAAAGTCCGCTGCATTTTTGCGCTCATCATTTGAGACATATCTTGATTGCAGGCCTTTGTTGGCTTAAATAACCTGACCTTTTTGATTATACATATTGGAATTTAAGTGGCTCCTTGTCCAGAATCTGAGCATTTGCAATTCTTTTTTCATGGATAATTCTATTTCTAATGCTACTTTGTGAGCTAGTTTATAGTTTAGTCTTCCTTTAATTTTTTTTTTTTTTTTTACTCTTGTTTTGGATACCTTGTGCTTGGCTATTGTCAGAACTATTTACTAATTCTTTCACTCTATGTTCCATGGAAAGATATAACCTTGTTACATTAGCCTGATCCTTTTCATTGTAAGGCATTTGCTATCACTTATCACAACCATTTGGACAAATAGTTCATTCAGTGTCTCCATCATCTTGGTTTTGACGTGCTTTGAGTTTAGGAAACTTTAGTGAGATACCATTTTGTATGTTGAATGAGTAGAAGGCAGTTTGTGCCTTTTTATTTTATGGGTTCACATTTCATTATTATAAATGCGACCTGATTGTCATATTAAACAAGCACTTGCATCTATCTGATTCTGGCAAGGGCTACAATGAGATCTAATACTGTAAAAGCATAAGATGCTGTCATAGAAATCTTCCAAATGTTTTACTTTTCAAACAACAGCAACAACAGAATCAGATATAATTGGGATGTAATGCAACTTGATGGGTATAATTGGGACATAATTTGATAGTTACTCTTATATTCATGTTTCTGTTTGCCTTCCGTTTCTATACCTTGGTCATTTGCCTTTGTTTTTACACAAATTTCTTGATTTTGTTCTTTTCTGTGCATTGATTATTTACCTTTCCTTTTTTATGCTATTTTGTGTTCTATATTGAGTATTTATATAGTTTAATTCACTAGTAGTGATTGTCACTGTCTTTCAGGTCATTTTAGAACTGGGAGAGAAGGGTACAGCATTTTACTCTTTGTCAACATCATGCACGTTAGATTTGCTTCCCAGATACTTGAGCACCAATTTCAAGTTCTTGACTAGCTTTACTCAAATTTTGTTTTTATTATGGTCTCTTACATTTGTGTTGTGTCATTAATGGTTGCTGATACCTTTAATCCTTTTGCTTTAGTTATAGGTTTATTTGTGATGTTTGCTTTCTGAAAACTTTGATTTCAGTTGATGGTGAGTCTCACCTTCTCTTATGGAATTGCAATATGAGCAGCTCCATGTCACATGGAAGTTCAACCTGATATGCATGCATGAACCTTCTCTTAATTGTTTGCTTATTTTAGTGATCATTTCACTGGCTAGGTAATACAGATGATTCAGGCTTTTATAATGATGTACCTTATGCTGTAAACTTAGCTTGGATAATTGTGGGGGGGTTGGGGGGGAGGGCACTGGGGGCGCGCAGCATCTTCTTCTCTTTTTTACCCATGTCATTTTCTTTCAGAATTAGTGAGTAATGTGCTAGAACAGGGATAAAATCTTAGTAATAAAAGGTTGTAGCATCACACACACTTGGGCTGTGTAAGAAAAAATGTTTATGCTTCCAAGAGATATGTAAATCAATAAATCATTTACTGTGTAATGGAGTCGTTTTGCAATTTTTTTCTTTTAAATTTCTCCACTATCGGACACAGTGATCCTGTAATTTGTGAACCAAAATGATATTTTTAGTTCATTTATATGTTTTAGTCTAGCTCTGAAATCTGTTAGAAGTTGCCTGTGGACAAGACTTGATTTTGGAGTGTCATTGATTGGTCATAAGTACGCCATTTTCCAAATCATCCCTCTCACCTGCAGCTGAAGTCAACTCATCAGCTCTTTTGGCCTGGTGCTTCCAATCAGTTCTAAACACGGTGTACAACATCATAGAAACGCAACTAATCTGTGCAGCAAGTAGCCCAAACCATAATCCCCGAAATCCCATTTTGAGTTTGAAAGTTAGGAGAATTGCAACTGGTAATCCAACAAGGTAAAAGGCATACAAATTTATGCGAGCACCATCTTTAGGACGTGCGGTGCCTGTTAAGACTCCGCAAGCAGCTGTTTGGGGAGAGTTGCCAATTTCACATAACCCCAGTAGTGGTAGTCCAGTTGATATCAAGTCAAGAATCTGTGGCTCATCTGTGTACATTTTTCCCCATGCTGAGCTAAAGACTGCAGTGAAAACAGCGGCCGTGAGTCCGCATGCAAATCCCAGGATGATCCCAATTATGGCTGTCCATTGGGCACGAGCTGGTTGTCCAGCGCCCAGTGCGTGACCTACTCGTGTGCTTAAGCTGCAACTTAGGGAAAATGGAAATGAGTAGATTAGACCAGCTGTCTGTATAAGGATGCCTGTAGCTGCAACACTAGCCTTTGGATTGCTGAGCAAACCACAAAGAAACAGCATTATCTCGTACCACCACCACTCCAAGCATACAGAGATGACGCTAGGCAAAGATAGAGATAACAATGGCTTCCAGCCTTGCAACATGGAGGCTGCTGTAATTCCATGCCAAGGTTTCAGCGGCTTTTTGGATACAGCTACATAAATTAGCAAGCCTATGTTCATGTTTATGGTATTACAAGCAATGGCCAATGCAACTCCTTTCACCCCTAGATTCAAATATATTGCAAAAAAGTAGTTGATTGGGGTGTGGAGGATAACTGCACCCACAGCAGATATGGTAAGAGGAGTAGTTAAGCCTTGAGTTCTGAGAAAGGATCTCATTGGATGAAGCACAGCTTGAGCTATTAATTCAGGAATGCAGAATACCATGTAAACTTTGGCTACATTTGTGATATCTGGATCCTGACCTAAGCGTAGAAAGATTGGTTCTACGTTCAGCCATAACAAGCTAATGGGTATGGCGACAAGTAAAAGGAGACAGAGAGTTCTAAGATATGTTTGGCTGATGACTGACCATCTCTTTGCCCCATAGGCTTGCCCACAGATTGGATCCATTCCCATGGCCAGGCCTTTCATTACCGATAGGCCTGTGATATTTGCAAACCCAAGTGCCAATGAGCCTCCTGCAAGCTCTATTTTCCCCATACGACTCAAGAAGAGCATTGATATTACAGACCTTGAGTATATGAGTATGGTGGTCAAAATTATTGGACATGCAATCTTACCTAGAGCAAGCACCTCTTCTCCCACCTGCATGGAATATATTACCAATTTAAACAGTCAGCTTTATCAATATAATAAAACTCAAAACAAAATATTTCATCAATCAATTGACTGGTGAAAAATTGATACTCGACCTACCAATACTGAAGAAATTCAACCAAAATTGAAAAGAAAGCAAATATACAAAAATAGGCAACATTTTAAACTTGGAAAGTGTAAGTTGAATAACTTGAATATAAACTTTTTTTTTTTTTTTGTAATGTAGATGTACAGATATTTCATGTTATGTTTCATCACTTATGACTTTGACATGAGACAACTAAAAATTTTTATTTTTTATTAACGTTATATTTATACTAGAAAAGGGTTATCACTTATGACTTTAATATAAGACATCTAGAAAAAGGTATAGATATTGTCCAGGCCTTTACATTACTCTCGCCTACAAAAGAAAATGAAAAGTGATAACTGATTGAACAATAGAGATGTTTTGAAGCAAAACGTTTCAGAAAAACTTTAACTTAAAAAAAAAAAAAAATAGCAAAAGGGGTCTAAAAAATAATAACAAAGTGTCACTTCATGTGCATAACGGAAAATAATAATAATATATTGAACAACTCACTAATAGGTAGGATTTCTCTGAAAATATGAAGGGTGAATCCTGCATGGATGTGAACTGGGTGCACTAAGTAATGAGAGCAATGGAACAAACTATGGACTTTTCAGCAATCATTAGATAGATCGTCGAGAAGTTAAGCAAATAGTCTTCGCTGCTGAACAGATGCAAGAAGCTTTGGCAAACGTGGTCTGCAGACTCGAATAGGTGGTTGTGTCTTGTCTAGTCTTTGGGGGTTTGCTTGGATTTCCCTTATAAATTCTTGAGTCTTGGAGGGGAATTATAGAAAAATCAGATCCTATATAATAGTTTCTATGTAGGAAAAATTTTAAATAATATGAAAGAGTCAATATCACGGCAAAATACTTGGAACTTTCATTTCATTTATTAATTTGATAGGATAGAGGGTGGTGTTATAAGAAGAAATAAAGTTGTTTTAGTTAGAAAATAAAAAAAAAATTAAATAAATGAAATTTTGAATTAGGGTAATGAAAGAAAGACTACTGGATTTAGTAAAAATAATATCAAAGTGTGTCATTTTCATTGAGATTAAGTGAAATCTATTAGATAGTCAAAAGTCAAAAGAATATGATTTCTGAATTACATTATCAAATGAGAATTTAAAGTAGGCTTTTAAAATTGCGGAATTTTAAATTTAAATATTTAATTGAGTTAAATAAAAATTGACAAAAAAAAAAATCTCAACTAATAACACTGATTATTAATATCTTTAGACCCCACCACCCACCAGAATATGCGGTTTTGCATCTGTAGTGGCATCTCTAAAAGAAACAAAGCATTTCTTCAAATAATAATAAAAGAAAAAAAAAAAAAAACCAGGGCATCTCTAGTCCTCTGCTACAAGTGTGCTTCGAGGGATTGCAAAAACAAAAGGGTCCATTGCCCATTTTTTGGTTTTTAATTTTCTTACCCATAAATGAATATCAAAGCAACTCTCTAAGCCTCAACTCTGCCTATCACTTCAAATTTGCTTTGTCAAGGAAAGAAGACAATACCATAAGTTGCAAAGAAGGGGAGATGAGATGAGAGTAGAGTATCCCAAAGCAAACAAAGAGTTTAATGAAGTTGAAACAATCAAGAAACTATCACCTTTTGACCTTATAGAACAAAACCAAAGCTGCCTTTTGACTAGCTATCCAAAGCATTTAAACTATGTATCACTTTCCAATGGAGACTCTGTTAAAGAAGGGAGTGGGAAAGTTACTAACATCGTTTAGTGGCGGCCGTCCGAGATTGCCAGAGAGTGGTAAGCGGCGAAGAAGTCCTTGTAAGGCTTGTGCTTCACCTCCAGTTCTCATAATTGTGTCTTCATCGCAGGCTCCATCCTTTGAAACCAAATTTTCACCATTTATAATTCCTCGAGATTCAGTATCAGTAGTACCAGGGCACATGTTTTTTTTTATCCCAGTTTTGCAATAGAGACAAAGAAACAAACCTAATAACAACAAAACCGGACCAGTTCCAGAGATGGGTTGGTTGTTCTTTCGTCGAATGCTGTGTTTAATTAGAATGATTAAACAACTTCTGCAATGCCAAGAAACACATATGAGAACATATTACTCATAAAATCTAACCATAACTATCTCTCATTGCAAATAAAATATCAGAGTTCAGACCAAAACCTTAATATTTACAAAGCTGTAGGCATAGAGAGAGAGAGAGACGGCTACGACTGCTGCACACTGCTCCTCGGCTACGTTATTGCAAAGTATTTGCTTGCAGGAAAGATGGAAAGAGCTGAAACAAAAATGGTGCATTGGAACTAAAAGGCATGGACCTACACATCTCTGTGCCTTATAATCATATTTATACACACACTCTCTCTCTCTCTGCTCACTCTAGTTTATGGAGTATATAATTGAAATGCTATGTCCACGTAATTTTTTGCTTTATCCAGGAATTCTGATCACAGATGACTGCACTACTACTGTGTCTCATGTTTCGTGTAAAGTGATTAGTTGCTTAGAAAGAAATCATTATCACAGGGATATATAATTAACGTATTGATTTGTTCCTTAAATTAGGACAATGTCGTATTCCCACAAGAATAATTAGTACTCCTGACCCTCAAGAAGAAAATTAAAGAATAAATACTACTATTTGGTCCACTAAGGTGCCATGCATTATAGGTGCCAAAGAATAGAGAATGCTAGTTAGTGCTTTATGATTTTACTTACTGCTAAATCTCAGATTATTCTTCTTGCCCAAAATCCCAGCTTTTTGAGTTAGGTTTTAACAAAGCGGTGGGCCTGCCATGGGCAGGTTAGAACTCCTAGACCCTTTTGGTGGAAAGGATTGTACTCCATTTTTTTTTAAGGTTCAAGTTTAGCTTTACAGGTCTGAAGCAGAGACTAGGCTCAGCTGTTACAGTGGATGCAATACACAGCCAGCCATCCCGGACCACTCATCCTGTTTATTTTAGGTCTTTACATTTTAATTCTTAAAGAGTTCCATAACAAGTAATCAAATGCACGAGCGCCCTCTTATTGCTTCACCACAATTTTTTAATTCCCTAAATAGATAAACAATGAGTAGCTCAACATCTTAATTAACAAGCCTTAATTACAAAGCTTTGTGTATTAATTAATCAATCCAAGGTTAAAACTTTAGAAAGAACAAAGAGAAGAAATAGCTTTAGGATTTTAATCTCTTTTTGTTTGTGGGTTATAGGGTTGATAAAAAAAAAAAGTTATGTTAGGGTCTTTAAGGCACAATTAATGGTATAAATTGTAGAGAAGAAGAAGGATATAAGAAAGATCCAACATGAGAAGAAATCACATCCTAGGACTGCCTTCTATGCTTTTTGTCCCTCTGCTCTTACTTATTCACCACCACCTTTTAGCTAGCTATAGCATATACTAAGTTAAAAAAATAAAAAAGAAAGCATATACTCTCTTACTTCTCACTACTTATACATCAATTTATTACTCGTACAATATATAATTCTTAAGAAAGCATGAAAGGTTGAAACAAGAAAGCTTGAAAATGTATATTAGCAACAAATTTTAGAGAAATTTTGGGATTCGTATGTAAACGTAGTAGAGATTGTTTTGTCTAACTTAATGCAAGAAATTTCACATATGCAATTTGAAATATGATGAGAATGGAAAATTTATTCTTTATATTATCATATTATTTGATGAAACAAAAGAAAAATTGAATATTATTATTCATATTAAGGAGAATTCCCTTAATAATTATAATAAAACAAATTGACCATAGTACTTTTACTTTGTTGGAGAGAGGAGGAATATTAGAAAAAGAATTAAAAATTAGGAAAAATTACTGTGCCACTTTATGTTTGGTGGGAGATAGAAAAGTGAATGGAAGTAGATGAAAAGAAAACATTTTTTTAGCTATGGACATCAAACAAGTTGATTGAAAATATATATATATATATATATATATATATATATATATATATATATATATATATAATATTTTAGTATTTTGCATTATAGCTTATCTAAGAAAGTGCTACCATTTGATAGAAAAGAGGTAATTTAAATTGGAAAAATCCAATTTTTTTTTTAATTTTTTCCTTAGCATAATAAACAAATAATAATAAAGCAGAAACCTTTATTATGCCTCCTAATTAAAACTATCCATCCATTAATCCATTACTTTCTCTTAATTTATGTTTTTGGCAACTTACTCCACTATAATTTAAAGCAATAATTGATTGCAACAATTCCATGTAAATTAATGTTATTCACTTATTATATAGTTTCCAAATAAAAAAATGGTTAGTATATTTTTCATTTATTAAATAATTCTACACCCTAAAAATTCTCTCTATATATTAGCACACAAATTTATACATTACCATCTCATATTTTTTTTTTTTTTTACATAAAAAAATTTTTTTATACTGTAAAATAAACACTTAATGCCTTCATAATTTTTTTCCTTTTAATGCGAATCTCTACCATATCAAATCGCATTAGAATCGACCGATTTTGGCATAGAGAATGCGAACCATTTTGGGTTTAATTGGGAGCCCCAAATGGATACTATAGTGTTCTATTGATATTCAACTCAACACTTTGCTCGATTCTAAGAATAACACATACAATAATCCTTTTTTTTTCCCTTCAAACTAATGGAATGCGATCCTATTGGGAATAAAATTTTTTTTTTTTTTTCATTTTCTTCAAACTATATAGCGTACTATTAATTTTTTCTATAATAAAGTTTTTTTATTAAAAAAAAAAGTGCAAATTAAAGATAAAGATATAAGTCATTCTTACAATATTGAAATTTTTGCTAGATAAATATTATATAAATCCTAACCATTAAATACATAAATAATTATCTTGATTTAATAACATAAATTAAATTAATGAAGCATATAAATTAAATACATAGTGGAAAGCACATTTCATTTTATAGTAATTTTTTTTTATCACTGTTTGACTGTGTGATCAACTAATACTGTTAAAAAAACTGTTGTCCAAGAGATCGTTGCCCTAAATTTATTATGCTTATAATCAAAATTAGACAAAATTTTTCCGAAGGCTAATCATTATTTTATTTTTGATAATTAAGACATGATAAGACATTAGTGGAGATTATAAAAGTTTTTAAGAAATTCTTATTCTACAATAACGTGCATAATTTTACACAACTTTTTTTAATTAAAAAAAATTACCTTTAATTTGCATTATTGATGTGTTTCACTTGGCAACATCAGCATGCAGTTTATACTTAGCTTAAAAATGGAGTTGTTAATTACCCCTAAAAAAATAATAATTTAAGAGCAAATGGTGGAAGGACTCTCTCTCTCTCTGCTGGTCTGGTCCACCATGATATTGTTGCATACTTTTCGAAAAATTAAATTAAAATGAACCCAGAAGAAATTAATAAACTCTATATTAGCGTGAACCTTTTAAGCTGCAAGCAGTTCACGTTTTGACATGTTAAAAGATGAACAAATTGAGCTTTGGTTGCTCATGGTAGCCACTTTCCAAGTTGGCTCTTCCACAACTCCCATAGGCATCGAATCCTTTGATTTTTATAGGGTTAAGCTAGCTGTGCAGAGTACGGTCATCGTTTTCATGGATATATTTTGGGGTTTCCAATTGACTCGACTCACCAAAACTGGAAAAACAAGGAATATTTTCTTCTAACCCTTTTCTCTGTCTTGACCTCCATGTTCTTTCTTTGTGGTATAAGCATGTTCATGCCCGTGAGTCTGTGACACATCAAATTATATTGGTGGATGCACCATTCTTTTTTCAACTTCTTAATACCTTTTTAAGCCTTTAATTAAGTTCGAATCATGTGATTGGCTTTTCTACTTAGTTTATTTTATTATTATATCAAGATCACAAACACATTTGTATTTTCTTGCTAATCACTAACTTTTGTTCTTTACACATAGGATATAGGTTGCTTTGGTGAGAGCATTATGTTGGTACATATGATACCAATAAATGGTCTAAGTTTTTTTTTTTTTTTTTGCCTTTTAAGAAAAAGATTATAAGCAAATAATGGATTTGTGGAGACTAATAATAAAAAAATATATAAATTTATATTCTTTTTTGAAAAAGGTTTTGCCTCCAAAGTCTAATTTTTCTTTTCATTGGTCTAATCACTTCAATTATATGAGTTTTGCAAAAAGCACAATGATGGATAGTCATGGCTATGTCTCCTTTTCCCCACAGCAGCACCTCATTCTTAACTTCAATTAGGCACTTCTCCACCTTAATTATTGCCTTATTGGATGCCTTTGTGTGGGACAATTCCCTTTCTTTTTGTTAACTGCTCATTTTTAACTTTTAGCAACACCCAATTAACTGTTAATTAGATTAACCAATTTGCATGCGTTTAGCCTTTTCCTTTTTAGTCTCATTATATAAACAACTTATTAATATTCATTGTAAAATTATCTCATTATAATATTGTACCTATGATTCATTGTTCAATTCCAATCGATCTGAAATCGCAATAATTAAGAACCATGCGAACTTGCCTCTTTTGATCTGAATCTGATTGAAAACCTCTCTTGATTATGAACTGGAATCGGCCGTGATTATGAACTGGAATCGGCCGTGATTCAAAAGGACTCATCGGGGAATAGTTGTACAGACAACCTGATACGTATACATTGCACAAGACATCCTTAAACATATGCTAATTGATGTCCAAAGCTTAATTAGAAGAAATTAAGAAAGGCGAAAGAAAGCGCATGCAGGTGTGAAATTTGCATCCAAACAGTACTGAAGATACCAACTCCGACCAACTAATGTTTCAGCATATGCATTTGGCACTTTTGAAAGCAGTAGTTCCTACTTGTTTAATCCTTTTCTACCAAAGTTTATAAATTATTGGCTTTTGCTTCCACTCCTTAGCCTGAGAATGCGAGAAAAATTATTTTTATTCTCACATATGGTGATGAGATAAATAAAACTCAATGCAATGAGTGAACTCATTGCTCGTGTCTTCAGGTTTGATGAATATTCTATTTGGATAATGCTTCTTTTCTTTGTCTTTCTAGTGATGATAAAACCCAACTTTTCAACACACTTAAATTAACGCCCTTCACATGCCTACTTTGACATTTATTTATATGTTTTCATCTCAAATTTTTTATTAGTTAAAATTATTTATTCTAACCTTTAAATTAATCTTAAAAAAAAAATATTAATCTAATCGTAAATTTATATTACTGTTAAAAAAAATTTTATTTTCAATTTTCACGTATGCTTGTATATAGTTTAATTTTCATTTTTTCTATGTTGGTAGCAGCATATCATGAATCCCATGGTAGTGGGGACCAAGACCAACCAACCCTCCAATGAGTTACCACTTACATATAATTAGAATAAATATGGGGTTAGGGTGATAATTACTGTCCCCCATAACCCTGTGAGCAGTGGTTTCTCACTTTTAGGTTTAGGTTCCAAAAAGAAATGGTTTTTATGTTTAGGCAAATATACCAAATGTAGGTGCTGTTAGTGTTACCTACTCATGTTATGACAAATAGGACTTTTGCCTTCAACTATCACAGCAACACCTGTCCTTGTCAATATTTGGGTAGCAACCAACTGTTACATTTGTGGGCTTCTTCTCTTCTGCCACCTCACTCTTCCTTCCTATTGCTCCAGCCATAGTTGCCCTTCGCCTTTTACATAATTTATTTATTCTTTCTATCTATTAGCTTCTTCTGTTCTGTCTGGTAACCACCCAGAAAAATGATGTATAGCTTCCTCACTTGCCGACAATTTGTGCAGATAAAAATGTTGCAGATTGGATAATTTCTTTACAGGAAGTACGCTTTTCTCATGTATGAGCCAAGAAAAAGAGTAACAAGTTATTCTCTCGCCCACTTATCATCAATGCCAACATTTATGCAGCTTGAAGATGGGCCACACTTCATCAATGACAAAGTTGATGGTTATTTTCAATTGTAGTCAATTCTCTTCAAATTATCAATAAATGGTAGCAGTTAATGATTGGGGGACTATCTACCTGATTAATAGGACATTCTGTGGGCAAGAAATGAGCGCTGATAAAATGTCTTGGTTTTTGGGTGCGCATTAGCAAGAAACTGGGGCATGCCTATCATCAGCCTGTTGTTTCTTTCTTTCCTCGGTTTCGGTCTGATCTGAAAATCCCATACTGCATCAGCCATGGAATAATCCGCCCTATTTCTGTGATTCCCGATCAAAAGGATGGAAAATTGGAAAATTTTAGGTCAATCAAGTCAACTGTTAGACATGGAATTGTGGAAGTTTAAATATGGCAACACATGCCTTGTATTTTGGCTTTTACAGTTTCACTAAGCAGATCACGCTTGACTCAACACAGTTGGGCCCAAATGTTATGCACGTACAAATTCACTAAACGTAAACGTTCGGAACCGGAACATGATTAGTTCCAAACCAAAACCAGGTTTTCCCAAAACCAAAACCGATGAAACCCTGCAGTCCAGTCCGGATCCCCCTAACCTTGAGCTAGAATCACCTCAGACCGGTGGGGACCCCTAATTTTATCTATCGCTAACCCAGCCATGCCCACTCAATCCGGCTGCAGCAAAATTTCTTTGAACCAGTTAAGCATTGCTTGAATAATTGTCGCAGACAGACATCCAATCAGAACAGAAAATTTGCGTGCAACATTCTTCCACATATGCAGCATAAATCTACTTAGGAGCTAGTTCTTGTGAATTTCATTTGGTTTTGCAAGAGCCTTGGAAATTTGGATAAAAACAACAAACCAAAAAGTATAACAGAGAGACTGTACTCTGACGGAGTGCAGTGTCCGTAAGTAAAATTGTGGATCTTTCATACTTAAGAGAAAGGAGGCATTTTATGGTTGAATTGGATGGCGTATCAACAGCTAATATTTCTTGGATATGATCACTTCATCTTCAATCAATGTTAAAAGGTAGAGATAAAAATAAGTCATCAAACTTATTGCTTAGCCGCATATACTGACACGGACTAGGAAATAATTATCCAGGTTTAACAACACGAAGTTTTGTGGGGTTGTTAACTAGATTAATCCTGTCAATTCAGGATTCATGATCTTCATTACTGAGTCTTGCTGTATATACCAACAGATGAGGAATATATATCTAAATGAAGCCTAAAATGCTTAACCAAACTTGAAGCCAGTGAAAAACTAATGAAGCCCTAAAATGCTTAACCAAACTTGAAGCCAATGAAAAACCAAGTTTTTCGAGTATGAAAAACACCACCATACTACAAGAGTGCAAAATTGAGGCCCAATAAATTCCTGGCGTATGTAAACTATTTCTTGCACGCCAGAATGCATTCACCTATTGAACACACTACAATAACCAAACTACTCTTGCTAATAGCCTATTTGTCACTTCTATCAGCTTGTAAGTTTCCTTGAAGCCCAGAGGATGTAAATTTCTCTTTCACATAAATATTCAGATCTCAGGAGGTACTGATTGTATTTGTGCATGTAATGTGTTGAAACTTTTGAAAGTTCCCTATTCAACTTTTGCCACTCCTCCGGCAGGAATTTTGCTTTCTGCAACGGTCTCCCTTACAAACCTAAAACTAATCACAAAACACAATCAGGAAAATACATGTAAGGCAAGAAAGAATAAACCATATGAATAAGCATATTCAAGAAGCTCACAACCTGACACCCTTCGGTTTTTAGCTTAAAAAAGGTAGAGCTTCCCAATAGCATGTTTAAAAACAAATTACCTTGCTAATTTGTCTCGTGATGACTGCAAGATACAGATTGAGAGAATGAAAGACAACATCAACCCTGTTTTCACACGAGTTTTAACTTCAGATTGCATAAACAGCACTCTTTTGTTGTCACAGCATTTACTCATGCAAGCAGGGGATAATAAAACTAGTAGTCAGCACAACCACAAACCTGCTGCTTTCAGTTTGAGCAGAAATAATTAACTGACCCAAACAAGACATAGAATCCAGAAGTAACATCTATCTCTGATTGTTCCTCCCTGTCAAGTCAGAACAAAGAAACAATAAAAAGTTAATTACAATTATGAGCTGCTATAGTTCTCACTTTTAATGCAAATCACATCATGTCAGACAGTTGGAATAAATCAGAAAAAAACAATGGTATTTTCTCTGCATTTTGAATAAGATAAAATCATCAATTACACCTTTAGAAACAGGAAATAAAAAGCACAAACCATATATGAGTCTTGAACCTTTATGCGGTAGTTTTGGGAAATGGGATATAAAAAATGGATTTTTTAAGATAACGTTTTAATGTACAAATAAAGTATTAGAATGGCAAATGCAACCAGGTCTTAAATCTTAATTCAAATTTCCATGCCACCTATCAGTGAGAAGACAGCAGGGGAAGCACTCAGACAGATTGTCAAATGACCGACAGGTTGATGAGTTACGTCCTATACAGAATTCAATGTAGGTCCACTACACTTGAAATCTTACATGTGAAAATTTTAACCCAAACCCTCGGCTTAAACCCAGGAAGCAAGCCCAACTAATAATCCCAGCTTCCTCATGGTCATCCATGGCAATATAATTGTCTCCCACATAGAAAAACTGATGCAAGGGCACAATAATCCATGTTATTCATGGATATTCTGTTTAATGTTAATCTGTAAGCATAATCCACTAATCAAACCTCAAATAGTACAAGTAAAACTCCCACATGAAAGTTACAGCAAAAATCAGGAGAATTCATAGATAAACAGTTCTTTTGATCCAGGCTACACCAGCTTACAGAAGCATCACTAATTCAATTATGATATTCATAATTTAATGGAAGTATGCCAGTCAAAAAAATTAAGAATTTAAGATAAAGAAGTTCGTTCCCAATGTAATGATACTTACCATGTTTACCTTACAAGAACATGCTTAGGCCAATGTTGAGGGTCCCAGAATTGCTTAAGAATATTTGGATGGATTTTAATAAGCCAGGACAATCAATAGCTGCAATCAGAACCATCAGAATAAAACAAAATGTCTTTCACAACTTAATTAAAACACAGTATATGACATTATCTATTTAAGATTCAATAACAAGGATGACCAACACAAGAATGCATTTTAGTGGCAGCAGTTCCTCTCGCATTCTCAGAAGGTGAACCAAACCAACACCCACTTTTATTAATATTTAAAATAAAGCACTATCAGGTTGACCAACTTTAGTCAATTTAGATCTTAGATGAATTTAACTAGGTTTTAAAATAATCACAAGGAAGAGTAAAGAATATGTAATATTAAACTACGTTAGCTAACAATACAACAACAAAACTAATCTTTAATCCCAAACTAGTTAAGGTTTACTATATGAATCTTTTTCGCCATTCAGCATGAGTAATTGTAATCACTACCAAGATTCTAGAGAAAAAGACAAAATGTGGAATGTCTTGGGAGTATTTCCAGCGAAGGACAAGGGTGACATTTTATGGCAAAGTTACGAGATTAACTTCTCACAACAGAACTTCACCAGGTGCAAACTTCTAGCACAAAATCTTGGGGATATTACGACAAACTATTTTCTAGACCATAAATATGGCATTCAAGATGCCTTACAAAAATGGAAAAGAATTCAATGAAAAACTTGAACCAAACAACTTGAGGATTCAAAGAAGTTAGATCACATATTATGAGAATCCATGCCAATGCTGAGTATTTTATGGCTTTTGAGAGTCTACAAGTATGGAGGTTACAGTATTGGAAAAAAAAAAAAAAAAGATAAAGAAGAATACCAACCAAGAACATGCTTTGCATAGCTTGTGCAGATCAAAAAGCTTTATAGAAAAACAATTATGGCTGCAAGAAATATAAATTAAAGGTGAACAAATAGTAAAGAAATGAATGAAGTGTTACTGCCAAGAGAATCTATGTATTGCATTGCATGTCCAATAGACTCAAGCAGAAGGCAACTGTAATAAAATAATACCACATACAGTGGTAAGGCATGTCGACAACTTTTGCAGTGACCCCGTGTAGAATGCTCCCTGAGTACCTCTGTGCCACATAAGGGCCAAGAAATATCATTTGTCAGACCATACAATGTACAACAAAGAAAAAATTATAAAAAATGTGACATCCTTTACCCGTCTACAGTATAACCGAGTAAGATATGTCACACAGTGTACCGGAACACCCTATTTTATTTCAATCATTTTTATCCTTCTTAATTTTTTTTTCATAGTTATGAAGTATAATTCGTGAAATATCATTCATTGAAGTCATTTATTGAAATCATAAATTTATTTGAGGTTCCGCAAAATTTTATAAAAAATCCGGCAAAGTACCAGCTAAAAATAGAGAAAACAGTTCTTCGGAACCTGAGAAAAACACTTCCAAAATTCTCAATCAATCTCAAACTCCATTTCATCCACAAAATCTCAATATTTCTCAAATATACTCCCAATTCTCATTCATTCATTCATTTCATAGGATATTCATGTACAAATCAAAACTAAATATTCACTGTTTCATTCATAAACACAATTTTCACTATTTATATCAATACCAAAATGCATTACATAAGTCTTAATTACACACGAGAAAATAAAAGTTAATTACAAAATATCAAAATACAACCTAGTGTCCTACAAATGCACTGATGACGGTGAGGTAAAAATTACCAAAACAATAAAATTGCACTTTGTAGAAGCATGTAATTCTACACAGTTGCATGACCCAAGAAGATCCAGCAATCATGATAAATTTGAAAAAGAACAACTGCATCAAGAAAATGCAAACCTTACCAAATGCACATCAATCAACGGAACCTCAGAATTTTTGTGGTTTATCAAAAACAGTTGTTATGGAAAGTCAATCATTATATTATTTCTGTGTATATTCTGTATTCTGTATTCCTATTTGGGATTTCTTATTTAGGATTTCTTCCTAATTAGTATAACACAATTATAGGAATCAATTATATATAAATACACATGTACAGATTAATTGAAATATATGAGAATCATCTCTTTCTACATGGTATCAGAGCAGGTCATCTATCTAGGGTGATTATTTGTTCTCACCACCCAGCTCAGGAGAGACCTTAACCGCCGACCGGCCATTTCGACTCCGATCAACATTGTCAGCGTCGCCTCAATCCCCTCATTCCACCACTGTGTCGTTGTTCGATCCAAGACACCATTAAAGGACTTCTGAGGTTTGGCTCTCAGATCCTATTTCGGTATTTGCTTGATTTGTGATTTTGGATTATTTTATTGCCGTCAGCACTTTGGATTAGCGTTTCGGTTTTGTTTTCTTTGTCTCAACAAATGGCAGACAATAAGAATGTTATTTCTGATGTGATTCCGATGATGACTAAGATCACGGAACACAAACTTAATGGTTCGAATTATCTGGAGTGGAGTAAGACTGTTAGGGTCTATTTGCGTAGCATTGATAAGGATGATCACCTTACTAAAGATCCACCTACTGATGATACACAACAAACTTGGCTAAGGGAGGATGCTCGGTTGTTTTTGCAAATGAACTTGATTCACGGTGAGGTAATTAGTTTAATTAATCACGTGGAATTTGTTAAGGAATTGATGGATTACTTAGATTTTACGTATTCGGTAAAGGGAATATCTCCGTATTTATGATGTTTGTAAGGCATTCTACCGTGTTGAGAAAGAGAATAAGTCTCTCACGGCTTATTTTATGGATTTTAAACGTATATGAGGAACTTAATGTATTGTTGCCTTTTAGTTACGATGTGAAAGTTTAGCAGCCCAACGGAGCAACTGGTGTTATGAGTTTTCTTGCGTGCCTTCCTTGAGTATGAGATCGCTAAATCTCGATTCTTTCGATTCGAGATTTCCTCTTTGCATGAAACATTCACACGGGTCTTTCGTACAGAGAGTACCCAATCTTCACAGCCTGCCAGTAGTGCTCTTATTAGCCGTAATCCAAATGGACCACAGGGGACTAGAAGAGGAAGTCGAGGAGGAATTACAGCAAATGTCGGTGTAATGGAGAGGCTAGTTCTTATCAGACTCAAGAGGAGTCATTTGTTATTATTGTCATGAGCCCGCCACACAAAATATAATTGTCCGCAACTTCAGAGGAAAAATCGATCACAGATGGCAAATATGGCAGCAGAGGATTCTACAGTATCTTCCTCTGAGAAAACTGTTTTGTTATCCGCAGAGGATTTTGCACAGTTTTCCAAGTATCAGGCATCTCTAAAGCCTACCAGTTCCCCTATCATTGCGATCACGAGTCGTAAATCCACTACATGCCTTGTGTCTTCCTCATCCAAATGGGTTATTGATTACATTGCAACAGATCACATGACAGGTAATTCTAGTCTTCTATCTACTTTTCAGTCTAATCCCACTTCCTCTACTGTTACTTTAGCTGATGGTTCTACTTCTTGTGTCATGGGTTCTGGAACTGCGAATCCGACTTCGTTAATTTCTTTGTCCTCTGTTTTGTGTCTACCAAATTTCTCTTTAATCTACTTCTGTTAGTAAACTTACTCGTACCTTAAATTGATCTCTTTCCTTTTTTTCTGATCATTGTTTGTTTCAAGAACTTACGACGAAGCAGATTAATGGTAGAGGACGTGAGTCAGGAGGTCTCTACATTCTGGAAAATCATGTACCCCGATCGCTTGTTTGCTCCAGTACCGTAACACCTCTTGAAGCTCATTGTAGATTGGGTCATCCTTCTTTGTCTACCATGAAGAAGTTGTGTCCTCGATTTGATCTTTATCGCACTAAAATGTGAGTCGTGTCAGTTTGCAAAACATCATCGTTTGCCTTCTGTGTCTAGAGTCAATAAACGGGCTTCATCCCCTTTTGAGTTAGTTCATTCTGATGTTTGGGGTCCTTGTTCTGTTACTTCTAAAACTGGATTTCGTTATTTTGTTACTTTTGTTGATGATTACTCTCGTGTTACCTGGTTATATTTAATGAAGAATCGTTCTGAGTTGTTTTCTATCTTTTGTGCCTTTTGTAATGAAATCAAAACTCAATTTAATATTTTTGTGCGCATATTAAGAAGTGACAATGCTAAAGAATATTTTTCAGCACAATTTCAGTCTTATATGACACAAAATGACATTCTTCATCAGTCTTCCTGTGTGGATACCCCATCCCAAAATGGCGTGGCCGAAAGAAAAAATCGACATCTTCTTGAGGTAACTCGTGCTCTTCTTTTTCAGATGAAAGTTCCTAAACACTTTTGGGCGGATGTAGTTTCTACGGCATGTTTTTTTATCAATCGTATGCCTTCTTCTGTCCTTAATGGGGATATTCCTTATACTGCTTTGTTCCCTACAAAATCTTTGTTTCCCGTTGAACCCCGTATTTTTGGTTGTACTTGTTTTGTACGTGATGTTCGTCTGCAGGTTACTAAATTGGATCCAAAGTCTCTTAAATGTGTCTTCCTTGGGTACTCCCGGATCCAAAAAGGGTACCGTTGTTTCTCTCCTACTCTTAATCGTTATCTTGTTTCTGCAGATGTCACATTTTTTGAGTCCATTCCATTTTTTTCTCAATCATCTGTGTATGAGAGTCAGGGGGAGGAAGATGATATCTTAATATATACTGTCCAACCAATGTCTAGTCCTCTCTCACAGCCTATTTCTTCCGTCTTTAGACCTACTCGGCCTCCCGTTGTTCATGTTTATTCCAGGAGATTGGAGATTCCTGACTCAGATCCTCCACCGGCTTGCCGTTGGGAGATCCTGCACCTCATCGATCATGATTCTGATCTAGACTTACCCATTGCTCTTCGTAAAGATAAACGTTCATGTACTTACCCTATCTCTTCTTTTGTTTCTTATAATCAATTGTCTTCTTGTTCTCGGTGTTTTGTTACTTCTTTAGACTCTATTCCCATCCCTAATACTGTTGGTGAGGCACTATCTCATCCTGGCTGGTGTGCTGCTATGAAAGAGGAAATGGAGACTTTAGATGCTAATGGTACATGGGAACTGTTGCCTTTGCCCACTGGTAAGAAAGCTATTGGTTGCAAATGGGTATTCTGATGAGTAAATCTGATGGTTACGTGGCTAGATTAAAAGCACGTCTTGTAGCAAAGGATATGCTCGGACATATGGGGTTGATTACTCGACACTTTTTCTCCTGTAGCTAAACTTATTTACATTCGCTTGTTTATCTCTTTAGACTACATCTGATTGGCCCCTGCACCAATTGGATATCAAGAATGCCTTCCTTCATGGTGATCTTCAGGAGGAGGTGTATATGGAGCAACCACCTGGGTTTGTTGCTCAGGGGGAGTTGGGTAAAGTTTGTAGGCTTCGGAAGTCTCTTTATGGCTTGAAACAAAGTCCTAGGGCACGGTTTGGGAGATTCGGTGAAGCGATGCAGAATTTGGTATGCAAAAGAGTAAGTGAGATCACTCAGTATTTTATAAGCAATCTGAGGCTGGACTAATTCACATGGAAGTCTATGTGTATGACATTATCATCACAGGGAGTGACTCTTCAGGTAATTAATCTCTTAAAACATTCCTCCAAACCAGTTTGGACCAAAGACTTGGGATTATTAAAGTATTTTTTGGGTATTGAAGTTATGAGAAGTAAGAAGGGTATTTTCTTGTCTCAAAGAAAATATGTCCTTGATCTATTGACAGAGACAGGAAAATTAGGTGCTAAGCCTTGTAGTGCACCAATGACTCCAAATTTACAACTGTTAGCAGGGGATAGTGAGTTGTTTGAAGATCCAGAGAGATACAGGAGATTGGTAGGAAAATTGAACTACCTTACTGTCACTCGTCCTGACATTGCTTATGCTGTTAGTGTGGTAAGTCAGTTTATGTCTTCCCCAACTGTTGCTCATTGGGAAGCCTTGGGACAAATCTTGTGCTATCTGAAGGGAGCTCCAGGAAGAGGTTTGTTATATGGTAATCATGGACATTTAAATGTTGAATGTTTTTCAGATGCCGACTGGGCTGGATCTAAGGTTGATAGGAGGTCAACTACTGGATATTGCGTTTTTGTTGGAGGAAATTTGGTGTATTGGAAAAGCAAGAAGCAGAGTGTAATTTCTCGATCTAGTGCTGAATCCGAATACAGAGCCATGGCACAATCAGTATGTGAGGTAATGTGTATATTTCAATTACTAGATGAGACAGGTTTTAAGAACCCCTGCCTGCGAAATTGTGGTGTGATAATCAAGCTGCTCTCCATATTGCTTCTAATCCGGTATTTCATGAGCGGACCAAACATATTGAGATTGATTGTCACTTTGTTCGTGAAAAAATTCAACAACAGATCATTTCAACAGGACATATCAAAACTGGAGAGCAGTTAGGAGATATTTTCACAAAAACTCTGAATGGAGCTAGGATTGACTACATTTGTAACAAGTTGAGCATGATTAACATCTATGCTCCAACTTGAGGGGGAGTGTTATGGAAAGTCAATCATTATATTATTTCTGTGTATATTACAGATTACGTATTCCTATTTAGGATTTCTTATTTAGGATTTCTTCCTAATTAGTATAACACAATTATAGGAATCAATTGTATATAAATACCCATGTACAGATTAATTGAAATATATGAGAATCATCTCTTTCTACAACAGCCATGAAATTAGAAACTTTTCTCTTCCAACTTGAAACTATCTGCAAATAAAAATAATTTTGAGAAAATGGATTGCTTTACAAATTAACAAATAACAATGTGAAAAAGTAGTTTACCATTTAAATCCCCAACTAATAACAAATTGAAATTGAAGGGCAACCTAATCCAAAAGCAAACATCAAATTTTAAAACATACAGTTAACATAAGCCTTACACCTATCATCTGAAAATGAAAATAGAGATTCAGATGAGAATGCAAGCATTAGAAAAGTGAAAACATAGTTTTTTTAATTTTGAAGTTCCATATCAAACTATAAAGCTGCACCAACAAATAATTTCCCCCAATGGATTCACATCCAAAGTAATTCATTTGATAACAAGCTTACTTGTTGAATTGAGCTAAGTTATAATATAGATTTAAAAGTTAAAACACAGTGGAACTAATTTCGATGATATCAACAGGGTTCTTGCTTACCAAAATTACCAACAAACGATATTTCAAAGTCAGAATTTCTAAATAATAACATCAAAGGAACATATTTTTTACATTTTGTCTGGATCAGTACCCGTATAATCTGCCGGTTTTGGTATCGGGATCAACACCTACACATCATACACCCAAAAAATGAACACAATTCAAAACACCCAGCAACCCCCACTCCGGCCCAAAAGAAAAAAATAGAGATGAAAGGATAATTGAGAAATTGAAATAGAGATACCTCGCGATTAACAGCAAATACAGGGCAATGTTTACCGATCACGTCTTGCCAGAGAGTTCTCGGCTGAAATCATATATCAAATAGAACCTTAGCGACATGAATTGAAATAAATCACTAGAGCCGAATTATGGGAGCGTGAATATGAGATATTGGAACATAGAGAAAGAGAATGTGAAGGGAAATAGAGTACTGACAGCGTGGTATTGACCCATCTCGCTCATGGGAACGATGTCTCGAGGCCTGTAAGCAAGGGAGATCAACGAAAAGTAACAAGAAAAACAGTATTGAAGCAATTGTTCTACCTCCGTTCGCAGCCCTTCTGCAGTCAGGATTTCGCTGATTCCTCGGAATCTCGTTTACCAGCTTAATGAAAGAGCTCCAAATCGCTTCTTCGCTTCACTTCTCTATACCCGCAGAACGGCCCAGCTGGCGGCTTGTTTGGTCCTCTTTTTTTTCGTTTTTTTTTTTTGGCAACGGATTGTTTTTTTTTTTATCGATTCGAAGCTTGGTTATGGTGCTTCTGATCCTAAATCAAGTGGGCTGCTGCGTGGAGCCCTACGCAGACTTTTCCTAAGAAGGCCCATCCTCCATTATTGAAGAGATTATAAGAAGAAGCAGGCCTTCTATTAATATCAATAAATGAAAACATCAATTGCACCATTATAATATTGTTGTAACAAATTAAACGATTAAAATATAATTTAAATATAATTAGCAAAATGACCCAATTAAGTGCGCATTAACCCCAATGATTATTTTACATTATCCGATAAATTATTGCTCTTCGTTCTTTTGAGTAAAGCTATTCTAATTTACAATAATTATAATATTTAAGTGTCTATAATTCTTCAAATTTTTAAATTGAGTAAATTATCAAATATATTTGATATATGTACATTTTAATTTATAAAATAATGAATCTCGTCTTCTTATTTTTAAGATATAATTATTTTTATATTAATATAATATATATTATTTTTTAATACACTGTATATATTACTCTATAATTTATCCTAAATTAAATTAATAATATTATTAAATTGAATTAAAATCATATTAAAGTAAAATAATGTGTTTTACTTTTTTATTAAAAAATAAATTAAAATTAAATAATAAAACTACAAGGAAGTATGCTTTATTTGATATTTAATGACGAAAAATGCTTACTAGGATAGACTTTAAGCACCCAAAAAAAAAATAATTATATTAATATTATAATTAATATTTGTATTAATATTTTTAGAGAAATTATTTTTATTAATTATTAATAATAAGAATATTAAAACATAATAAATTTATAATTAAATGTTGAGTTGCATATATAGAGAATAATTAATTTAAAGATATTCATAATTATTTTAAACAAATAACTAATCAAATTAATAATTAATAAATTAAATAAATTAAAACACAGCAATGCCATAAAACAAACGTAAGTAAATATTCTAAAATTGTTAACATATTAAATAAAAATGTTGGTAATATTTTAAACAGTGACAATATAATAAATAGAGCGTTATCAAATTAATATGTATCACTTTAATATTAATACACTTTAATATGTATTGCTAAATGAATATAAATTTCTCAACGCTTCTTATTTGTATAATCAATAATTATATTTTAAGCGATATTATTAATATTTTTCAATTTGTGTTAAAAAAGATTGAGATAAATCTATTTTTCTTGTAGTGATTAATTTTATATATATATATATATATATATATATATATATATATATATATATATATATATTAAAAATCACAATGTAAATAGAGATTAAAACACCAAAAATCAAACTAAATTGAAAATAAAAAGCTAAATTAAATTGCAACTAAATTATTAAAAATCAATCCAAAACTAAATTTAATTTTAATTCTTTAAGTAGACTTCATATGAAAACGATAACTACATACTTCTATTAATATCCAATGAGACTATTTTTATGATTCAAATATGAAGATGCTCTATTTAACAAACATTAATAATTTATTGTTATAAAATTATCACTTGCTTTGATTATTTTCTTTCTCTTTACTTTTTTTTATTTAGTTATCTCATTTTGATACAATATTCATTTATAATAATAATAATAATAATAATAATAATAATAATAATAATAATAATAAATAATCATAGCTACTCTTAAATGATTATATTAATATTTTTTAAATTTCATTTTGAACTTGTTTACATGAAATACCTTAAAAGATGTTTGTAATAATAAATTTTGTTGGCTTAAACTTACATATTATTAAAAATTGTAATTTTTTTATATTAAAAATAAAGTATTAATTTATCGTAAAATAAATTATAGATTTAAAATTAAAAAAAAAAATCTAATAGTCAATTTTTATTAAAATTTTACCCGAATTGTCAAGTTTAGTAAATTTTTTTTAATCAAATGTGATAAAATTTTATATTTTAATGTCAATTTCGACTCAACTTTAAATTTAAAAATTTAGAGCGTTGACAGCATTATTAAAATATTATATTATAAATGACGTTATTAACATAGTGGTTAACGAGTCAAACTTAAAAATTTTTGTTGATAGTTATGAACTTTTTATTATTAATTTTGGTCTAATTTTACATTTTAATATTAATTTTGGCTAAATTTTAAATTTGAAAATTTAAGACATTGATACGATAGATGGCATGATTAAAATAATAATAATAATAATAATATTATTATTATTATTATTATTATTATTTTATAAATGACGTTAACCACCACATTAACAATAATTTTTTGCCATATCAATAACATTAGTTGTAATAATAATATTTTGATCATATCCTCCTATCAACACTCCAAATCCTTTAGTAAAAAATTGATATTAAAATTTTAAATTAGATAAAATTAATAAAAAAATTAATTAAAATTAATAATTCTAATAAAATTTTAGCTAAAATTGACGGTTACACCTAAAAAAAAAATAAAAAAAAGCAGGGGCTTGAACGTAAACTACCAGTAATGCAACCTAAAAAAATACAATAAGCGTCAGCTGAACTCCGAAGGAGAGGGAGAGGGAAACGTGTCTCCGGCCCGCAGCGCTACAATATAAAGGAGAAAAAGCCGTAAACTAAAAGGGAAACTGAAATCCCAGAACCCACTGAATTCATGCCACTTCCGATCCTAACATCTTTCCTATTTCAAATTTCTTCTGCTTTTTCACCTGTCTTTTGCTTCATTTTCACCCGTCGTTTTTTTCCAATTTTTCCACTTTCACACTTGCCAAACCCTGATCGATCAATCGTCAATCTTCATACAAACACATCTCGATTCCAACTCCGATTCCCCAAAACTCTCCCAAAATTAACTAGCCATGTTCATTTCGTCAAATTTTGTTCCGGCAGATGAGGAAACCGTCGTCTTCGAGGCGTTCACTTTGTGACAGATTTTGATTTTTATATTTTGGTACTTGAATGGGCGACCTTCGAGCTTGGTCACCTGAGTTAAACGGCGCGGTTTTAGAGGAAAGGCCGTTGTCGTCGTCTTTGTCTTTGGCAAACCAAGCCGGTGTTAGTGCCGAGTCCTGGGAAAGAGCCGAAGCCGTAACGCAGGGGATCATAGCCCAGGTGCAACCCACCCTTGTCTCGGAGGAGAGGAGGAAAGCGGTTATTGATTATGTGCAGAGGCTAATTAGGAATTCTGTTGGTTGTGAGGTGATATAAACATTACCTTTTTTATATGTTTATACATCCATGGAATGATATAGAGCATAGTAGGTATAAATATATATGCTATAAAACTCAGTGGATATTATAACTCATTTTTTTAAAAGTGATTTTTGCTGGAAATTGAGTGTTATGTGGTGTAAATTTCAATGGTACTACTGTTTTCGAGGGTATTAGTTTGCTATTGATTAAAGTTTGTCCATTTGCAAACGTGTTAGAAGAATTGGGGTAATGTGCTACTAGAATTTGTTTTCATCTCCATCTATTATTGTTTTTTATGCTGTTGCCGCCAATGTAATTGATTATTCAAGTAAATTTGCTTTGTAGGATGATCCACATAGCTTGTGGTTGTTGTCGTTTTGTCAATATGTATATTACAATAATTATTGCCCTATATGAGTTTTCCTAGAGAGGCAATGTGTTGGCTAATCTTATTTTGCTTTTCAACTGTTCCATCACAGTTATGGTCCCAATTTTGATTTATTACGTGTCTGTGTTGAGCCCTTTTTAGAAAGTTCAGTCAATTAGAAGCAATTTATTGTTGATGCCACTCCATGGTACATCATACGATCTGCTCCTTCCCATGGGTAGATATTTGTTGAGTGTTTGAATCTATAATGCATTGTACAGGTACAGGGGCTTCAGCTGGGAGAAGATCAACTGCAAATGCAGTCAAGCTTCTGGCCACTGTATTTTTAATCTAATGGTTGACCTATTTATTAGTGGAATCCATCCAAACCAACTGAAAAGTTGGTGGTTGGATTTGAAATGCAATGCCCATAAGATCAAGTGCATAAATATCACATTGTCAGGGTCAGGGAGTCAAATAAATTACTGAGAAATGTGCATTTGAGAGTCAAATGAACTATTTAGGTTATGAAAATGATATTGTTCTCTGATATGTTGTTTCACTATTAATGATTTAAAAAAAATTATGCTCATGTTTGGAGTAAACTTAGAGGTCAAACTTAGTTTGAACCAATGAAACCTTGATTTTCAATTACTTATATTTTTTTAATCACTAGAATTGCAAACTGCCTCTGTGCACAGAGAGCTTTGTATTTCTTCAGGTCTTTTGTTGTTTTTTGTGGTTACTCTTAGACTCTAAATTTTTTTATATGCGTGGTAAGTATAGAGATTGAACTCTATAATTTATGATTGAATCTTGAATTTGAGTTAAAACTGGAGCCACTTCTAAGTCATGATCCTTACAGGTATTCCCATTTGGGTCGGTTCCACTGAAAACCTATCTTCCTGATGGAGATATTGACTTGACAGCTTTTGGTGGTATGAATATTGAGGAAGCACTGGCCAATGATGTCTGCTCTGTCCTTGAAAGGGAAGATCAGAACAGGACTGCTGAGTTTGTTGTGAAGGATGTTCAGTTAATCAGGGCAGAGGTTTTTATCTTGAGCCAAATTTACTATTGATCCTTGCTTGGCTCAAACTAAGATTGTATATGCATGCATTTTTTCTATTCTTCACTGGCTCATTGTCTTTGTAAGACAACTGCATAACACATTTATTTTTAGAGATGGCTTGTTAGATATTATCTAACTGATTTTATATCAGTCTCTATGTCAAATTTGATCAACCTACAGCTGGGCCCAGCTCTATCATCCCAGACCCTAATAGTTAACTTGTTTAAATGAGTAAGGTTGCATAATATTTTTATCGAAAAAAGGATATTATGGTATTTGCTGCTCGTAATGTCTTTCAATGTTGGATTTTCAAGACAAACTTTTAACATTTTTTTCCCCAAGTACAAATTTCTGTTAAAGTGCCCTTCATTTTACTCTATCTTTTGGTATTAAAGAGATTGTCTCTTCATGATGCAGGTTAAGCTTGTAAAGTGTCTGGTACAGAACATTGTAGTGGATATCTCCTTCAATCAGTTAGGAGGGCTTTGCACATTATGCTTTCTTGAACAGGTACCTTGTCATAGTGCATATTTAAATGATGCCACAAGCTCCAAATTGGATGATCCTTTTGTACACGCAAATTTCGCGTCCTATGAAAATTGAAAGATAAAAATAGAGTAAAAATTTATATTTAATAAAATTTATAGATGCAATCTCTAGTATTGATTTTTCTTGTATTACGAAGATATAATCTCTGATTCTTCTGATTTGCAAAAACATGATCCAAGGGTCGAATAGACTTAATCTTGAATCAACATTGAAACCTTCTGCTCTTTGATGGAGAAGAAGAATGTTGATCTTGGAACTTGAATTTGAAACTTTGATTGTCTTCTTGTTGATGGAGAAGGCCTTGATATTTGAAGAGAACTTCACGATTTGAATTCTGCAGAACTTCTCAGATTGTGCATGGGAAAGCCCCTCTATTTACAGACGCTTTCAAAAGGTCCTCCAATTTCTGTAGAATTCCTCTGTTAATTTAAGTGGTCCATTTGACACAATTTAATTGGACCTGGTTGCATCTTCACTTATCTTTAAAGATAAGTTATAAATAGTTAACAAGTAAATATTTTAATGACCTGTAAATACTTCGATTGGTCAATAACATTAAAGACTAAATTTTATTAACCGAATAATTTAATTGGTCAGTTAATATTTATTAAGTTAATTAGCTTAGGATTTTTATATTTCTGCACCATTCTTATTGAATCTTTTTTGTTTTTCTTTTGAATATAAATTATTAGCCCATATTCTTTTTGAATATAAATTCCTTTTTCTCTTCCTATCTTCTCCCTCTCATAATGTGTGGGCACACTGCTCATGCCATTTGCACTCACACGTCAATGAGCTTTGTTTTGGATATGGCTTGGCAGGGTATAGAGATTCATCTTGGGTTTGAATTGCGGGCAGAAGTCAAAATATCTGTATAGAATGGACTAGATCTTCTCTGTTATCCATCTAATAAAGTTGATGTCACATGTGCTGATTATTTGCAGGTTGATTGTCTGATTGGCAAAGATCACCTTTTCAAACGCAGTATTATACTGATCAAGGCTTGGTGCTACTATGAGAGCCGTATTCTTGGTGCGCATCATGGCTTGATATCTACCTATGCTTTGGAGACTTTGGTTCTATATATCTTCCATCTATTCCATTCATCATTAACTGGTCCTTTAGCTGTGAGTCCTTAAACAAATTTTCAGTTTGCTGCACTGTTTTTGGAATGAAGTAAAATATTTATCATAAATTTTTTATAGGTTCTCTATAAATTCTTGGACTACTTCAGCAAATTTGATTGGGACAACTACTGTATCAGTTTGAATGGTCCAGTCCGAATATCCTCACTGCCAGAAGTTGTGGGTGAGCAACTGTCATTTCAATATATTGGTGTTCCTCTTTCTTGATTGAGACTCTTTATCTTCTTTGCCCCTTTTGCAGTTGAGACACCTGAAAATGGCGGATTTGATCTGTTGCTTAGTAATGATTTTCTCAAGGAATGTGTGGAAATGTTCTCAGTTCCTGCAAGAGCATATGAGACAAACTCGCGAACATTTCCCCCTAAGCATCTTAATATTGTTGATCCATTGAAAGAAAATAACAACCTCGGTCGGAGCGTAAGCAAAGGTATAACTGCTTCCCTCTAATTAGGTGGAGGCCTCTTTTCATTTCCCTTTCCTAAGCGAAACTGAAAGAAATATTAGGAATTTATTTATTATTGAGCTATGGTACAACATTTGGTGGTTTCCTTTAAAATCTTGACTTAATTTTGTTGAAAGTTATATAAATACTTCCATGCAATCTTTTTATGTATTGATTTAAGTTGTTTCTTATCTGAAAGTGAGGAATGAAAATGCCTAGTAAAATTCAAAAACATTTTTTGTGCTTGATAAGAGAATATAGCAGCAAAAATGGTCATAGTAAATTTTCCTTATCCAAAATTAAAGAAGCTAGGACCACTTCCTTGTACACTAGCAAATGCCAATGATGTTTTTGCATTTTCTGACATCCTAACATCTCTTTATGTTCTAGAAATGCTGTGAGGAATTCCTGCAAACATAAACTTCTTTAAATTCTCTGTATAAACTTAATTAATTCTTAGAAGAGAATATATAATGAATAGTTATTGCCTACTTGCAGTGTAGATGCAAATGATTTACTGATTCCTCATGCTTTGGAAAGCAAAATATCTATCAAGTGTTTTGTTTTGTTTTTCATTTTTTGTTAACATTCTTTTTCCAAAAGCTAACTCATGCTAAAGGAAAGGACATTTTTGTCGATGCAATTGTGACCTCCAAATAACTATCGATGTTGACACCCATCAAATTTATTTGTTGTCTGCCACATGTATCGAGGACGCATCTAGTTTGAGAGTGCCCCCATCAATTTTTTCTGAAAAGTTTAATTCCAAATCAGTTGACCTCATGTGGTTAAAATAATTGATAAACGAAATCTTTGTTGCCTTAAACTAATGGGGAAACTTTTCTGGAACCAGTATGTTAGGGTAGATTTATTTCCAGTTTTCCGCCAATAATTTATTAGAAAAATAAATAGAATACTCGTTACCCACCTGAATAAAGATACATCATACTCATTTAATTTTACATTTTGATACCAAAAAAAGAACAAGATAGGAAATGGGAAGCATTCCAGTTGCCACCCTTTGCCCCAAAATCTAAGAAGAAATTGAATATCAAACCCCTCCCTTATGAAACTTTTTATCAGCCTTACTTTTAACCCTCATATCTCTTTAAAAAGAAGAGAAATGCACTAGGAATTTGGTTAGCATCGATGCTGTGAGCAATCATGGGATTATCAGAAGAAAGGGGATTGAAAAGCTTGAACAAACTCTCTATGCAACTTGGCAACCGGAAATACTTACAATATCTTGCCTAAGTGACATTTTCCAACATGTTATTAGAAACTTCCTAATCAAGATAAAAAAAAAAAAAAGGAGCTTAGCAGTTAGCCCTCACGGGGCAGGAAAAAGGCATGTGAAAACCATTGCTAGAACAGAAATCTAGCCAAGGAAATGCATTTTTTTGCCCATTTTCTCTACTTGCCAAAATCTCATAATCTCAAGAATATAAATAAGAAACTTCAGTTATAAGCTTTATCAATGTCCAATTTGCAAATCATTCTTGGAATTCCCTCCCTGCGCATTTGAATCCACTAATTTGTTGGTGATAAAAACATCTGCAATCTCTGGGGAAAACGAATACTCATTCTTCATTACTTAATCTCCTACCCTTTTTGGGCTTTCCATAACCACCAAGTAAGTGAACAAGACATTGGGCTTGTAGTCTAGTGGTCAAGTGCAAATGTTGTGGTACAATAGGTTGGAAAATTCAAACCTTGCATCCCCCTCCTTCCTTTCCTTGACTTAAAAGAAGGGCAAAAAAATAATGTAGCGTAGAACTTATAAATATTGCTTATGTTTCTATGTCTCAGATGGGATTGGTCAATAGAGTTGCATTTAGATTAAATACAAGCCATTCTTTTACAAAGAATGCATGTAATAGAGACAAAACATCCTTTGTTGGAACATCCCAATTATTTTGGATGGAGTATATAGTCATACTGTCTAGACCTAGAGTTTTATCACTATTTTTCTTTAGGACTTTGTGCCATCTTGCATTTATGGCCTGAATTTCAAAAATAGCCATGGTAGGTTAGTCCATAACTACAAGTTGCAACTATGGCCAATTGTGGCCACCTCTACTAAATGATCTGAAGATGTTAGCTTGCCTTCTATTCCACTCATAAACCTTTTTTTCTTTTCCAATAGAGACCATTACATAAATCAAAGGCGTTCAGATCTTTGATGTTACTTGAATTCAAAATTGAATTATATTTTATTTTTTTTATGCCTGATAAGATGTAGATCTAGGCTTTGATCCCTACCTCATGCTTGACCTGTTGAAGGTAAAGCCCAAGGACAAAATGGAAGTACCCTCTTCTTGCAATGAATAATATCAGACTTTGTTCCAAGTTTTCTGGAATCAACTGGCATGTAGAAGACTATAAATGCTACATAAATGGAGAACATGTTTACAATATTTGAAATTCTTTTTAAATTGGAACTAATGAAGAGAGAAGAAAAGAAAAACTTAGGGAATAATTAATGATAATCTTCCTTTTCTCATGCAGGAAACTTTTACCGAATAAAGAGTGCTTTCACATATGGGGCTCGAAAGCTTGGTCGCATCCTTTCTCAGCCAGAAGAAAGCATCACTGATGAACTTTATAAATTTTTTTCTAACACTTTAGATAGGCATGGAAATGGACAGAGGCCTGATGTTCAAGATCCGGCACCTTCAGATGGACAACATGCGTTTGCTGCCACACTGTCATTTCCAGGTCCAGAGTCATATGAAGAAGATCATACAATTTGTGAATCAGAATCTTCTGATTCAAGTGGTGTAACTGGAGAATGTAGATCGGATCATGAGCAACCTTTTTATGGAGGCAGTGTTAAGGTATCAGGGAGGAAAATGAATTTTAACGGAACAATTAATGAACTACAAAATTCTGCAAATGGGCCTGCTGTTTCAGAAAATCGTCTTTCTGGTGATGCAAAAGACCTTGCAACTTCTAGACTGCAAGGTCTCTCGATTGCAAATGATGCAATTAAATTTTCTGCTCTGAGTGCTGAAGAGAGTGAATCCCCTATGGGCAAAGCACATCATGCACCTCATCTCTATTTCTCTTCCTCAGTCATGGGAAATGGGGAAATGAGAAGTGGGAATATGGAAAGGAAACATCATGAAAGTTCTGGTTTTATGGAGAAGAGAGTGTCTTCTGGGCTTCAGCCAGCTCCTGTTGAGGATATGATCCATGCTGTCTGTAATGACGCAGAAAACAAGGTGGTCACTAACCATGAAGTTCTGTCTCCTCTGGGATCAAAAAATCGTCCATTACTCTTCAGTTCAGTGGCTTGGTCCTCTGAAGATCTTTATCCTAGCCATTCCAGCAATCGGGCCAGTGCTAGTACTGCTGGAAGTTCTGAAGCCCTCGAGTCTTTGTCAGATCTTAGTGGGGATTATGAGGGTCACATAAACAGTTTGCATCATGGTCAATGGTGGTACGAGTATGCATTTAGTACGTCTGCTCCTATGTCTCCCCAGCTGCTTACTCCGTTCCAGAGCAAGAATTCATGGGATGTAATAAGACGGTCAATGCAGTTTAGGCGGAATGTGGTCTCCCAGATGAATGTCAATGGTGTTGTACCAAGACCAGTTTTTTACCCCATGAACCCACACATGCTACCTGGTGGAGCCTTTGGTGTGGAGGAAATGCCAAAGCCTCGAGGAACAGGGACATACTTTCCCAACACGGTATGGTTATCCTTAGCCTTAGGATATTTAGTCATTTGAAATTTATGTTCAAAATTTGATACTAAGCGTGGCCATCTTGGCTGATTTTGGTGTCGTTTACCAGCAGCATCGTTTTATTATATTGTTCAGGTGGTTGGCCTCGTCTTCTCAAAGTGGTTTTATGCTTAAATTTTTGCAGAACCATTACAGGGACAGGAAGTTGACAGCTAGGGGAAGGAATCAAGCACCAGTAAGGTCTCCTCATTCCAATGGTCGTGTTGTGACTTCCCAGGAGAAAAGTCTGCCAGAAAGAAACTGCCGAGACCATGAGCTGTCACAAGCACAAATTCATATCCACCAAGGTGGTGGAAAGTTTGGATCTTCAGATCTTCGCCACACTGGTTCTCCTGAAACCAAACAATGCTCCAATATAAACAGTTCAATGCATATGTCAGAGAGGATGGTAGAATTTGGGTCAATTGGACATCCACCACATGGTATCTCCTCGACAGAAGTTGGTAGGCAGCCAAACTCAGGTTCTGCACCAGCTCACAATTTTAGCGTGAGCCAAGCAACCCCAGGGATGCAAGGGCCAAAACCTGTTTTGGCCATCAATCAGGATAGGTAAATCAATTTTATAGTTCTTTTTATTTGGGGACGGACTTGTGCAGAATTCTAGCTAATTTTTTTTTGGACATGTAGGATGGCGATGCAGTCATACCAGTTGAAAGATGAAGGTGATTTCCCCCCTTTATCCGATTCCAGTGGGAAGGGATTGTCTATCAGTACGGTTAAGAAGCTTGAAAGATCAGAACAGTAAATTCTAACAAACCAGCCTGTGCCAGGTTTTTCTGCCTCATGGCTCCTTGACAACCACCTGGATGATGTGTGCGTGGAGTTCCCTGTTTTGTGTTTGGTTTGAGTGCCTTTTGTACATTCTACTAATGATTCCTTAGCTGTCTTGTTTTTATGTATAGGATGGTTGAATTATGATTTTAGCTCAAGTTTTGATGTCACTGTCATCCCTTGTAGGTAAAAGGTATAGAAACAAAAATTGTTGTTTCTCATCTCTAATGCAACTTAAATTGGGAAATAATTTTCTTTTGTAGCTGTAATGAGAGAACCATTGCTTTTTGGGATTTTTTGAGGGTGTTTTGTAATTGTAGGGGTGAGGAGTAGGGTTCAACCTCTGAAAATATTTTCGTGCAGATTTAGAAATCTAATGCCCAAAAACTCTGATACTCCTCCAAATTCAGGCTGGTGTTCCTCTGCAGTGCAATAATGATATTGGTGATATCATGTGCAACAATTTCTGGATTGCACTTGGCATTCAGCAGATAATGATGTCCGTGGCGTCTTGATAGAATGCTGTGATAAAATTCTATTTTAACATTGAGTAGGATTGCGATGATAAATTTGTGGCTCGCCCTTGCATTGCTTTAGTGGAGGAAACTACCTTTTTCCTAACCTGATGTCTTCTGTACACGGCAGAGGTTAATCTAGTGAAGGTGATCTGAATATAAGGCAAAAAGATCAATAATTATTAATTCTTTTATTTTTAAAGAAAAATTTGAGAGGGTGGCGTGATTCTAAATTTTCATCTTGCAGATATGTGTTTTTGCTATGTAATAAAATATTTTATATATTTATACAAGCAATCTATGCATGGAAAGCAATATTCCAAGAAGAGAATACGTTTGTGCATTCTCAACTCTCAATTATTGCTTATGGGTCAACTGAATATAATTATGGTTATTTTTTAGTGAGTGACAGCAGCAACAATTTCTTTAATCAGTTAAGATGGCTTTTGCAATTGTATTCGGTGGAACTAAAAGGAAGTCATACAAGAGGTCTACTCATCTAGCAAATTCAATTTTCTTAAATCTGAAATTTTATTTTAGTAGTACTCAAATTTTCTTGTAATTATCAGAATTCAATACCAAAAATTAACAGACTTAATATTTTCATCTAAATATTAATTGTAGTCATTTTTTGATTGTATATTCACCATGGACCATTTGTATGCTTAAGTTTTTTGAAAATGACAAGTGATGTTCTCCACTAAAAATAATTAGTGATACTTTAATTAACTAATTTTATTTTCTGTGTTAAAATTAACATCAATATGGAACTTAGACATCAATATTGAAATAGATAGATATATTAAACTGATAAAAAAAAAATGAGCACAGCAGTTATTTCAACTACAATTTTGATTTTTTTTTTCAATAATTTACCTAAGAAAAAAAAAAAAAAAAAAACTACTTGAGGAGAGGAAGATTTCCCCAATGACTTCATGTGATGTAGTTGGGATGAATATAATTTAGCAACTTCTCAAAGTGGTAAGTTGCTAACCACATATCTTAAACCTTATTTATTATTTATGGATCATCAAAACCAAACGCCCAATTTATTTATTTTTATTAAAAAAATTAATGGGTATTATTCAAATGAAAGCTAATGATGCGTCTCTTGAACATGTTCACCAACTACCAGTAGGAATGCACATTATTCGGTTATGATTAAATAATCGAATTAAATCAATGAAATTCAATTATTTTAATAAGAGTAAATTCAGTTCAGTTTGATTTTCTGTTAGTAATAATAAAAATTTTAAATTTTTTATTATTGATTCTATTACATTTGATTTATTAAATGAATTAATCAAAATAACCAAATTTCAATTAATTAATATATTAATTATAATTTTATTAATATTATATTATTTATAATTATTATTTTTATGATTTTATAATAATATTTAACTTATAATTATTATCTTATTAATATTAAATTATATTTCTTATTTTATATATATAAAAAAGAATATAAATATATTTTTATTAATATTTTATTAAATAATTAATAATATAAAATATATTTTTTATTTTTTTCTGTTAATTTAGTTATAATCAATAGCCGATTGAATATTTTTTATTTCAATTAATTTCATATTTATCTAAATTTTGATTTAATTTAGTTAATATTTTTAGAGTCGATTAATAATTTAATTAATTAAGATTTTAGTTCAGTTCGATTCTATTAATCAAATGCTCATCCTTAGCTACTAGAAGAAGACCTATAAGTTTGTATAAGTTTGTGGGCGCAGTTGAATAAATGAAAGATGTAGTAATAGCAATTTTCCAAATTTTTTGCACTTCTCCAAACTAATTAGATTATGATATAATGCATTTTTGTAAAACTAGAACAATGACAATGCGAAATTGACTTGTAGCATCAATCTCGAAACTACAAGAAAAACAATGCGTTTGATTTAGCGACGCTAATTAAGTTATCAACACCGACGAAATTTCACAATGCGATTGCCTCGGCATAAGGCAGGAGGACAATGTTTAACAACGCATGAGCGACGGTAAATGAACTTCCAAGCGATATTATAATTCGTCGTGAACCATTATGTGTCGCTCATGGCTATTATCGGATAAATTTTTTTTTTTTTCTTTCATCTCTGAATTATATTATAATTAATATGTGAGTTTTTCAATAAATAATAAAAATATTTAAACTTCTCTTAATTAATTGATTAAATTTACAAAACTCAGAGAAACAAAAGTTTATAATCAAATTAAAATTTAAATATATTTTTATATATTTTAAAATATAAAAATCATAATATAAAAACCAAAAAATTAATCACATCCATAGATGCATTTTCAATAAATTTCCCTTATTAGTAAATTTTTAACCATACTTTCAGCAATAATATTTTAATATTGTAATTTTATTTTATAAAATTCAGTAATAATAATAATATTATTATTATATGGATATAATTAGTTACAAAATTTAAAATAATATACTATATATATATATTAATAAATGGAATGGTGCACATACAAAATGGAATTTAGTAAGTCAGAATGATTTTTAATTTTACTATTATTTGTATATTTTGATCTGTAGCACGCGTCAACAATTATAATTTTATAAATATATAATTATTAGATAATTTTAAAATTCAAAAAATAAATTATATATATATATATAGCTAATAATGAACAATAAATAATCTAAAATGATTTCAGGCATGATGCGAAGTGAAACACTTAGAGCAGACAGCAACGATTAAATAAAGCTTCTCCAAATGTGTTGACATTGATATCAAAATTTATTTATAAATAATAATAAATTATTTATTGACCAATATAAGAATTAATAAAAAAAAAATAAAAATTAATAAATGAAATTAGCAAGCTGATTTAAAAAAAAAAAAAAAGAAATTAGCAAGAATTCAAACTCTGGTTCCAACCTCCTCATCAGATTACTCTCTTTCCAATATATATTCAAAGTCAAATTGCTAATAAATTTCTCATCAATTGGAGCGTCACCTCCTTTTGTTTATCTACCGGAGGACTTGCATGCAGAGGAACATTTCTCTGCTGTGACCTTGCCGCCACGCTTACCACCATCACCAGTTCACCACCATCCCCACCTTCTTCTATATTACTCCCCTACTTGCTTTTGTTGTTTTGCTTACTCATCAAATTTCATATTTCCAATTTCTCCAAGACTTTCAAAAGGCTTTTCTCCCCTACCCTTTTCAGATTTTCCTTTTCTTGAGCTCTCACATCCACAAATGGTGCTATCAAAACGTCGTGGCCATAGGTTTTTCAAGTTTAGAAGCAGCCCCATTCATGATTCTTCTTCTTTTGGATTATTTCTTTACAATTTTATTGAAATATAATCATAAACAAGGATATTCCAATTAGCCTTTTATCTATCTATCTATTTCTCTATTGGTTGAAAAAAAAATATATTCTCTTCTCTACCATATCAACTACTATTCTTGTATAGGTTTCCCAGACTCTCCACCTCTAAAAATATCTGCACAGCTTTTTTTAAATATTAATCTTTTCTGGGTTTAATACAGAGACAGATGGTTGCCAAGGACTACGAGTTTGCACAAGGAGCACTTGTCGAAATGGCTTGGATTATGCTGTGTGTCGATTACTCGAGGCTTTTTTGGTTATTATTTGGTGTTTTTTCCTACGAAAATCATGAGGGAAAGCCTCGGATCATCTAGCACAAGCATCTCCAACTTCTTCAATAGTTTCTGTAGATAATAAATAATATACAGTAGATTTAGCTGATCATAAAGGTAATTAAGAGGGCTGCAACAGAAAACTTCTCTGCTGGTGTGGGTTTTCAGATAGAGGGTTTCTTGATTAATTAGTTTCTCATCAGCCATGTACAAGAATCGATTAAGTGGTAGCGTTGGTGGAACAAAGCCACAGCTTGGATATGTTGAAACTGACCCTTCTGGTCGCTATGGACGAGTAAGTTTAATATTTTCTGATTCTCTGCAATTAATTATCTTTTGCTTTTCTGGCTTCGTTGATTTAGTAGTTAATTAGCATGCAATTATAAGTAAAGTAATCTCTAAGGAAGATTTGCAGAGATCTAACATGCATCAAGTTGAATGATCAATCCATATAGCAGAGAATGTAAAATCTTTCTCCTAATTTTGGTACTGCTGCAAATTTAACAGTGACCTAATTTCATCTGCCCCCATTTTTATGTTCTTCAATAAGCAAAATTGAACTCTATTCACATTAAAAGGCAATTTAAAAAAAAAAAAACTTTATTTTTAATTGCCAAGCCAACTGCCCAAGTCTTTGTTTATTTATAAAAACTAATAATATTTTATTATTTGTAATTAATTCAGATAACAAAAAAATGCCGGGTTGAAGACATGAAATGACCTGAGAAAGTCTGTACCTTAGACGTGTGTACTATATCAAGTCCACAGTGGCAACCTTGCATAAGATTAAACTTGTGATTAGTTGAAAATAAATTATAAAAATTAAGTTGGATTATTATGTTTCTTTCTCTTTATTTCTTTATTTTCTTTCTAATTTTTAAATCCCACCCATCCTAAATTGAGTTAATTACAGGGCTTCCTTAGACTATATTAAATTTAAGGTACTATAACTAAATATTATATTAGGCAATGAGTATATTCTAATGATTTTCACTTCTTGCCCTTCCTAGTTCGGTCAACCTTTTTGAAATTTATGGCCTTCGCCTGATGGATGATGAAAGATGAGACAGCCGACACTAGAATTCTAAGCCAAAAAACCTGTCTCTCCAGTATGCTGAAGAGACGTTTTTCAATTTTCTTGCAAACTTGAACGTTACTCCGAGTGAAAATTGAACAGTTTCCTCTTTTCCTTCTACCACACTTGAGCTGCATGCAAATGGAAATAAAGCCAACTCTGAACACTTTGTGCCTAGAAATTGAAGAGTGTTTATGAGGGATGAATATTTTAAACTAAAAGAAATGAAATTGAAAGATGGTTTTGATGAATAATTAAACTAGAGTGCTGTCCTGTTTCCTTCGTAATCAACAGGAAACATCGCACTGGAAAACATCAACAGCAACCAAATAACTTCATGAATCCGTGCAAATTTATTACAATCATTCGCACTGGAAAAGGGGTAAATCCTAAGCTTTTCTTGATGCTAATGGCTACAGAATGCTAATGGCTTTTGTCCATATTTTTTATGCAGTTCAGAGAAGTTCTTGGCAAAGGTGCCATGAAGACAGTGTATAAGGCTTTTGATGAGGTTCTTGGAATGGAGGTGGCATGGAATCAAGTGAAGCTTAATGATGTTTTACGTTCACCAGAGGAGTTACAGCGACTATACTCCGAGGTTCACCTCCTTAAGAACCTCAGTCATGACTTCATCATAAAATTCTACACATCTTGGATTGACATTGATCGAAGAAACTTCAACTTCATCACTGAAATGTTTGCCTCAGGCACCCTAAGAGAGTAATGAAAACCACAAAAGACCTAATCATTCCACACTTGTTCTTATTCCTAAAATTAGTTGGTTTAAGTGAAGCATTTGGTGTTTAATGTTTCTCTCAGGTACAGAAAGAAGTACCAGCGAGTGGATATTCGAGCAGTCAAGAACTGGGCACGTCAAATTCTCCATGGACTTTCTTATCTTCACGGAAACGATCCTCCTGTGATACATAGAGATCTCAAGTGTGATAACATTTTCGTCAATGGCCATCTTGGGCAAGTCAAGATTGGTGATCTAGGCTTAGCAGCTATTCTTCGTGAGTCACAGCATGCTCACAGTGTCATAGGCAATTACTATTTCCCTCTCTTCTGTAATTTTGATCCCTCAATCACCTTTCTGATGTATTTCCTTTTGGCTTCTGATAAATTTATTAGGTACCCCTGAATTTATGGCACCAGAATTATACGAAGAGGAATATAATGAACTGGTAGACATTTATTCCTTCGGCATGTGTGTGTTAGAGATGCTCACTTCTGAGTATCCATATAGCGAGTGCTCCAATCCAGCCCAGATATACAAGAAAGTGACTTCTGTGAGTTTTTCACTCATCAATACTATGTAATGTGTTCACCAATGAAATAGAGCCAAAGGCCAATATGTGATGTGGTGTTTTCTTTCTGACTTGCCAGGGAAAGTTGCCAGAGGGATTCTACAGGATTAAAGATATCGAAGCCCAGAAATTTGTGGGGAAATGCTTAGAGACTGCTTCAAAGAGGTTGCCTGCTCGGGAGCTCTTGTTGGACCCATTTCTGGCATCTGATGAATCCAAACTGCTGCCAGTGCCAAAAATCCCATTTCAAACGTCTTCTCCTGATGGAACAGAGGAGATCATTCCATCTTTGTTGGCTGACCCTACCAAGGCCACAGAAATGACTATTACCGGAACCCTGAATCTTGAAGATGACACAATTTTCCTTAAAGTACAAATTTCTGACAAGGATGGTATGCACATGCTCACTCGCATTACAGGATTGAATCAAATTTGCAAATTGATTGACACAATTTTTCTTTAATTGGTCTAGTTTTGCTAAACTCAGGTGGCACCAGGAACATATACTTTCCCTTTGATACCATGAACGACACTGCAATTGATGTCGCACTGGAAATGGTGAAAGAATTGGAGATCACTGACTGGGGACCAATGGAGATTGCTGAAATGATAGAGGAGCAGATAACATCCTTGATTCCAAACTGGGAAGAGTGGGACTTCTCCCAAGTCTACCACCGGCAGCACAGCTTTAACTATGATGATGAAGAAGAGGACAGAACCCACCATCCTTTCCACTCCATCTCCTCCCGTAATTCTTCTCAGGCTTCTCTTTTGGCTTTAAACCCTTCCTATGATAAGCAGCAGCATCACGGAAGCAACCATGAATGGCTTCAAGGTAGATACATCGTATACTTTGGCTTATCATTGAGAGCATCTGAAGCTTAAATGCTAATTAACATGCCGTTAATGAACAGGAGAGGCATTTATGAATGATGATGCGAGTTCTCAAAGCTCGTTCAACTGCTCTACTTTAAATTACTGCTCAGGCAATGAAGATGACAGCGATATCAGAGGAGGAGAGCCTCTCTGCTTCACAAAGGCCCATAAATCTACAAGATTCTGTCCTGCAGACAGCTTGTGTGCGAAACAATTAAGACAAAGCAATTGGCATTTGGATTCTTGGGAAGGCAATAGCTCAAATACCCAGCGAAAGCTAAGCAGGATCCGATCACTTGTTGATGTTCGTAGCCAGTTATTGCACAGATCACTGCTGGAGGAGATACACAAAAGGAGATTATTCAGGACTGTTGGAGCTGTTGAGAATATTGGATTTCAAGAGCCCGGTTTTCCAGATGATGATGAAAAGCAAAGATTTAAATGGTGAAAGAAAATCCCATTTATTAGTAAATAGATAACTTTTGCACTGTGTTTTTCTAAGCAATGCTTGTAAAAACTGTGAACACCTTGATAAGGTTTTGGGTTTTGTTGAATCAAATAAGCCACTGTCCCCATCCTGGACACAGCATCTCTCTTTTACAATTGACCAAGATTATTGGAAAGCAAGAATGGCAACGTGCCTCGATCTCAATGGCATGCGTAGCAACGTGCATGCCCAATGGGCCCATTTATGTTTGAATCCAAAGCTTGCCTTTACAAAAATTAAGCAGGCCCACCACCTTCTCCTTCTCCTCTCATCCTTCTTCCTCCATCTCACAATACGTAACGCAAGTACGCAGCCATGTCCCTTCTACGCAGTGGTAGTGAATCACACATCTCTGCTCCACCCCCATCTCCGATCCCCACAGGAAAAGGATTGCGCTCCGCAGCCAATGAGAACTTGTGTGACTACCTTGCCAAGTCCTTGAATGTTCCTGATCTTTCCCTCCCTGATCCTCACCTTCCGCTCAATGACACTCATCAGATTCCCGCAGAAATTTATTACCCATCCTTAGAATTGAGTGATTATGAGACCATTGATAGCCTCTTGAGGTCCGCTAGGGAATTCGGCGCTTTCAGGATCACCTGCCATGGGATTTTTGGTGACGAGTTGCGATTGTTGGTCCATGAAGCCGATCGGGTTTTCCGCGATTTAGAGCAGGCAGATATAGGATTTCGAGGGAAGTCCTCTGAGCGTAAAAAGAACAAGGAGCAGATTGCGTGGGTTCGTTCCAGGAAAGGAAGAATGAAATGCGAGCCAGACTACTTCGTGCCCGGAAGATATCGGGATTTTAGGTATACTTTCTTTCCTTTTCTGCTTCTGTGATCCTATTGATCCGATATATCGGCGTCATCAGTTCGTAAATAATTTTTTTTTTTATATTTTTTTTGCAACTGTTCGTAATTAATTTTCTTGATTAGTAATATTCAGATGCTAATCGGGCCTCCTCAGCTGCCTACCCATGTCTGAGCTTTGGAATCCTAGAATCAAGATTGAACCAATACAAACATTTCTTCTTTTAGGTTCATACATGAACTTTCCTCTGGTGAAAATTTGCCGAGCTCAAGTTAAATCCAAGTTAGACCCTAGCTTATTGAATCTTGAAGTTTAGCACGAGTGTGGAATGGTTTAAGTTTAAAACTTATCTAATTGGGTTGGAATGAGTTTCTAACTCTACAACCCCATAAATGATTTTTAGTATATATAACCTATTGATTTTTACCTAAGGAACTTTGATATTGATAATAATGATGAACTGATTAATTGATTTAAATTACTTATAGATTTTAGTGTAGATTGTTTTAATAGGCAAAATTTTTTTAATGAGATAATTAATGAATGTGAGATAACATGGTCTAGCTTTTTGTCATTAAAAAAATTATTTTTAATCGAATAATATCATGATTATTATTATTATTATTTTTCTTTTTTTTTTTTTGGCTTATTGTAGCAAGGTTATTTAGATTCTGGTGAAATAGAAATCATGCATGCTAAGATTAAGGAAATCATAAAGAAAAGAAATGAATACCTTCGCTTTTGAAAAAGTAGAACTTAACACAATCATTTACCAATTAGACAATTTACTTAAAAATCATATAAAAAAGTTGAGTCATTGATGTTTCCAAAGAACACAAAAAGAATAAGAAACATGCAAATTCTTTTAATAAGTGAATCAATACTATCTTTCAAGGTCTACGATTGATGAAAATTTTTACCCCTTTAAGCACATAAGTTATCAATGAGTCTTAATTTAGTGAAACCAAAGTCATTTTCATGAGGTTTTAAGTTAAAGTTTCATATGGAGCTAATGGACAAAAAAAGGAAAAGAAAAAAAGTTCTTTTGTTGACAATGATAAAAGAGGTCTCGCTCTTTTGCAAACAGTTTGATATGCTGTAACTTTGGCCAAGTGGTTCTGAATTTTTTACTTAAAACACTGTGTTAGTTTGCAACCTGAGAAAGCCAAGAGAGAACATTATCTTATTCTTTTTATTTGAGTTTTAACAGTATTGCTATTTCCATTGTTATTATGATGTGTATACTTGGATCAATTTTTGGCTAATTAGAGAGACAAGCATTAGAATCATTCTGTTGGTAGGGGACTACTTAATTTAGCCAGCAGCAAATTGATTATGGAATAAGTATTATGTGGCCTACCAGTAGTTGATATATAGTTCTCTGAATTTGCAGTGAAAAGATGGAGAATATTGCTAGCAAACTTGATGCGATTGCAGAGCTGTTAGGTAATATTTTTGTCGAAAACATAGCTAGAATGCAATTTGGAAAGAGAATCCAAGGGAAAGAGTCTGTCCTCAGTTTATATAGATATAACCACAGTGATGATATGCTACGAAATCCGTCTTCCTCTAATGAGAGAAACAGCAAAACTTGTGATTATACTTTCTGCCTTCACCTTCCTGCAACAACATCTCAATTTCTTCTCCGGTCAGCGCAAGGTCCTTTGTCTTTTGATGCAGGGCCAGACACCATTGTGGTCATTGTAGGACACCATATTGAGGTATCTCAGGTTTTATTGTTCCTCTATTACTCCTTTTAGTCTTCTTATTTGTAGGGTTGCATATGCATATCACATTATCACTAGTTTTGAATTGCATATTTGCGTTGTGATCTCTTGTGGTGCATCCATGATGGTGATGGAAAAAGGAAATGTTCTTGCAAAATGTAAATAATTTTGCTCTCATGACACAGGAATGGAGCATGGGGGATTTCATATGTGTCTGTGAGGAAGTAATATGTGTGCCTCACCTCCAAGGAAGCCAAGCTCCTCTTTCTATAGAGCTCAAGTGCTTGTCTTTAAATTTTGATCCTAATTCCAACAAAAATTGTAACACAATATCCATTAGGGATCAAATCCTATTTGTGCTAGTCATTGCTTTCTTGTACAAAATTTTTGTTTTTCTGTTGTCATGACTTGCAAAAATGTAAGCACATTCAAAGCATCATAGTCTGATGATAATGCTTTTATTTGCTGATAGTTAAATAGTTGCAATTTTTTTTTCACTGTCTTTTTTTGTTGATTTGAATCCAATGGAACATGAACTCGAGACTTTACAAGTCTTGAAATGACTTTAATGCCACTGAGTTGAAGCTGTTAGTTTTTACATGATTTGGAATGCATAGTTTGAAAGGTTGATAAGATTTTGTTTAACCACTGACTAGATTATTAGATATGGTGTTTGACAGCAGGAAGCTTCATTTGTCAAGCTACATTTTTACTGTGGGGGAGAGGAAGTTTCATTTAAGTTAGTTGAGATATCACTTTTTGAGGCCCCGCATAAAATCCAATGAAATAAGAACAAAGATTTCTCATTTCTCTTACTGGGTATAAATGGCTTATACATAAAAAGGAAGGTGAAGTACCTTGTACCAAGAGGAGAAGAAAGAATCCTACCAAACAGATAATAATCCTTGCAAAGATATTGGCCAGTCACATTTCCATCTTGTTTTCTTTTTGTTTGCACCAAAAGTCTTAGCCTATTTATGAGATGGTCGGTCCTCTGTGCCGTCTATTCTTGTATTTGCCAAACATCTCGAGCAGGGTTTTGGAGTTATTAAGCTTATGGTAGTCCCCTTAGTATCCTGAATTATTGAATCCACAAGTTGCTTCTTGTTTGCAGTTTTCTTATGCAAGTCTATTATCATAAAAATATGAGGTAATTTTTATCTCTTTTTTTATCATAAAAATGGTTAATTTTAAAAATTAGTCTGCCACCTCCTTCTGATTGAGGTATCGAATTTGTCTTTAGTATTGGCATTTTGCAAGAAGATGGCAACAAATTTTGAATAACGACATGCGCGCATGAGACTCTCCTATTTTAATAACCTCTGCTCTGTCCGTCCTCCATTTAGATTTCTCTAGATTTTTGTCTCCCACACGTGCACCCATCACCATCCACCCCCCTTTCTCTTTTTTATTCACTCAGCTATATACAAATATATATATATATATATATATATATATATATATATATATATATATATATATATATATATATATATATAAGGACTTGTATATTTAATGAGAAAATTATAATTCTTTCAGTTGTATACTTAACACTCTATTTGAAATTATAGATTCTTTATAATTATTTCATTTTCAATTAACAAAGTTTCATATTTATATATAAATTTAAATATCATAGGTATTTATAAATCTAATAATTTTTTAAAAAAATGTATTTAATTTTTTTTTATTTTACAATTGAACATGGTCTATATTGTGTAATTCAGACTATATATGTCACGACCCAACCTATGGGCCGGACCGACACTAGGACCTGGGCCAGCCTAAAGCTCTCGAGGCCCGTAGTAAACCTAACTATTCCTCAACCCACGACTAGTCTCACAATTTAGGCTCAATATGCATATAAAATAATTTAAATTAAATTGTTATAATTATATTTTGGGCCAACTTAACCCAGTAATTATCAGAAACTAAAATTAGGGGAGCCCAGCTCAACCCTGTTACCTCATTTACAACTATTTAAAACTCATAAAAATTTTTCATTTATTAATACAAAAACTTAAATTCATGCAGTCCCTGACAGGCTTAATACTACTACTAGCACATGCGGAGTTCTAAATTATAAATTTAGATAATAATAATATAGTTAAGTAATTTTTATTTTCATAACTTGCGAGGAAAGGAACAGGTTATTCTGAAAAATGTATTCTCCTGTAGCCTGGAAAAATATGATGAACAGGAATGAGCGTTCAACTCAGAGAGTAAAATATCAATTTTAACCATAATCTTTATAGCTATCTAAAGCTAATGCACCATGTAGAGTGAAATGCAACATCGTCAATATTTTCACGTCATAACAGTAAAAAGGTAATATGGAACACTCACACACCCGATAAGGTCAAACAATACATATATGGGAGCTGATCCCCTATACAGCCCTTCTTAATCCAACCTGTGCTAGCGAAGAACTTAAGCCGGACTTTCGCTTAATAAACCAAATCGAGGTCCCAATGAAGAACTCAAGCCGTGTCTACCCCGAAGGACCGAGTCCCAGCGAAGATCTCAAGCCGTGTTTACCCGTCCTGTCCATAGCCAACACCATACCACACGCACGCCAACTCACGCACACTGCTCCAAATTACCACAATAACATCTATGGCACTTTAACAATTATGAATGCAACATAAAACGTGCCTAGTGTTTAACTATGTAAATACATATTTATAAGTAATAAATGGGCATGCTTGAACATATAATAATATCGAAATTATAATTAAAATTAATATTTTACTCACAGTACACCGAAGACTATTGTGACTGCTGGATGGAGGAAAATAGCTGACGTCGATCACCTAATAATTAAATTATAAATTTATTAGAATTAAGTCAAAATAAAACTCTAAAGAGGTAACAGACAACCTAATTCATGCGGAAAATCCGGCAGAGTTTCTCCTATACCTAGAACCTACTCAATCTGCAAAAAGGCTCAAATAACACTTCTAAATTCAACTCATATCTCATCATCATTATAAGGCCCCTCCTGGGCCCTCCAAATCAAACAATACTCAAAACCTTAAAAATTACGTTTTAGTTTCTATAATTGATATTTCATAAAAATCCACTCAAAAAAGCTCTAAAAATTCTAAAATTTTGCGCCGCGATCCTTATTAGTATTATACGGCTATTGTAAAAAAAAATTATAATTTTTTGATCATCCACGAATATTTTATGAATTTTATTCTAAATCGATATTAGCAAAAAATGAGCAACTTGGAGTTTGGGTTTACTTATGTCAATTCTGACACCTGGAACGCGTCCAGAACGTCTGAAAATGCTAGGATTGACTATAATATCGACCACATTCTGAGATGGGCCATTGGGTAGCCGGATCTGGCTGAAAATGCAGTCCCGACGCCGGTGAGCTATCCTCAATCCGATCATACCTAAATTAAGTCTAAATTTTGTTAATAATTATTATAAATTTATTTTTAAATTTTTAAAATTGAAAAAGTTCGAAAATCTCAGTAAGCGATCTGGACCGTCCGATTATCGCTTTTTTCAAACGGTGTCTGATATGAGCAGGACTAGTCCTATCTCGAAAATCTCGTCGTCCTGAGTCCATTGGTGGCCTCGGATTTTTGATCCGACTGTCGGATCACTAGAAAAGTGGCCGGAAAGCCATTGCCATTACTTTCTCTCTCCTCTTTCTCTCTCTTCGAAACTCGTCGGAAAATCCACCATTCTGGGCATGGCTGGTCGGAAAATGGAGCTGGGTTCGTAAGGGGTTGGTGGCACCTTGGATCGCCGGCATTGGTGGCCGGAATCGATCAGAAAATGGCCCACTTCTCTCTCTCTCTCTCTCTCTCTCTTCTTTTTCCTTCCCTTTCTTCTCTCTCTTTCTCTTTCTCCCTGCTGCCTGCTGCCGTGGCTGTCGCCGCCTGATGCCTCCCTGAGGTGGGGGAGTGCCACCGGTGCCTCGCTGGCACTGGTGCTTGTCGGAAGTGAGAGGGAGAAGGTGAGGGGGAGAGGGTGATGCAGGAGAGAGGGGACAGGGGCTACTGCGTTTTTAATTTTTTGTTTTTTTTTTTTAACTTCTAATTACACTATTAGTCCCCCAACTTTTCCGGAGTTTACAATTAGGTCTAAAATTATTTTATTATATTAAAATTTAATAAAATTCTAGTAATGATAAAAATAAATATAGTCTAAGAAAATTTAATTATTTTATCCTCACTTACTAAATTAACTTTAATTAATTTATTTATTATTACTTTATTATTATTATTATTTTAAAATTTTTGGGTTGTTACATTATATGAAGCCTAGTTCATGAGGACATTCAAATCCATAAATTTTACTAAAATTCATAAATTTTTGCTCTTATATTTCATAAGTGGAAAAAAAAATAATTTTTATGAATGGGTTTATAAAAGAATTTCCTGGGCTATAAAATGGACAATTGAAAAAAATAAGTCCAAGACAAATTAAAGAATGATTTTATAAGATGGAAAATTGACATAAAATATTAATAATAAAATGTAATATTTATTATTTAAATATTATAATTTCATTAATTTTGAAATTTTTTATTAAAAAAAATCTGTAAAAAAAGTTCAAGTATTAAGTGTGTAAAATAAAATTTGATATTCAAATTATACATTATTGAAGTGATTCAATCTTACTTTTCATTTAATATATTTATGCGAGTAAAAAAAAATATTTTATAATTTTACAATTTACTTGAATAAAAATAATAAGTTTATCATAAATTATATTTATAAACGTTATACGATTATTTTAAATAAAAATATGTAAGTACATATGCTTTAAAAAAAGAAAAATGCTTTCTTATATATTCTCACAAATAGAAATATAAAGATTTATTGTAATAATAGTGTGAAATATATGTATGGAATGTGACTAATCCAATAATGTAAAAAGGGAAAACATAGGCAACAAGAATGCGAATGAAAGTGGAACCCATTGAAGCCTAACAACGAAGAAAAGGTGAAACACACGTGTAAAGATTTTGTTAATAGAGTATGTTGTGCAATAATTGGCACTTACACTGAGTTATTATTGAAGATATATATATATATATATATATTAATTAAAAAATGTTATAGTTATTTTTAATGTACAATTAATTTAAATTTAATTAATAATTTTAATATATAAATTTATTTATTGTAAATATATTATGAAAGATGTTTAGTTTCATATATTTTAAAATTTAATCATATACTTTATATTGGAGTGGATTTATCCTAATCTATTCTCTTAATTTTTAAATGTAATTTTAGGCAGTGCCAACGTCAAACTCAAACGCAGAAACCAGAATCTCCGGATATATGTTGGTCGGCTACTCAGCTCTCTCTTAATCAATATCAATTTGTTTATAACTAGAGATGATATCGTTCTTTGACTTTGTCTGCCCTTTCGGCTCGCCGACACTCTCCTCAAATTACCTTGCAACAATCTAGCATGGCAATACGGATGCTTAAGGTGGAAGTGGTCTCGTTGTCAAAATTTCAAGGGACTTGCATAGAAATACATGCATGTTTCATCTCCTTCTTAGTTTTCCCTTTTCTTTCCTTTTTTCCCCCCTTCTAATTTGCAAGTTTTCTTTTCTTCTCTGATGATCAAACATTCAAACAACCTGCAACTGGGTGTTTAAAAAAAAAAAAAAATTATCTTTTTTGTCGTTATTTTGGTAGTGAATAAGGTCCACGTAAATATATGTTAGGTTTTGAAGAATTTAAAAATGGGGTAAGATGCCAAATTATGGGTTTTTGTTCATAAATTAATTGATTATATATATCATTTATATTTCTTGTTCCTATTCCTCCAAACAGTGTTTTTTGTTGACTCCATATAATACGCCATTGACACCACCAAACACAAAGAAATTAAATAATTCAAAATTAATCTTGCATGCGTAAATAAAATTTCAATCCACCTTAAAAAAAAAATGCATAGTGTTGTGTTAGTCCATATTCCAGTAATCATATAGAGTCAATAAGATTATTAGTTGAGTAAGTATTTCATTTTTAAGTAATTAGGGTTTGAATTTACTGAAAAACGCTATAAAATTATTTATCTTAAATATCGATGTATTAGAATTAATGTACTTTTAAGAAAATTAATTGGGGTTTAAAATATACTAATTTAAAATAATCTGTGTTTTTTATCATGCAATTATTTCTTTAAGTAAAAATTTCTTAATTAAAATTCAAGATATTACAGTTCTAAAAATGATTAGAAGTATAATACTAAATTAAAATTTATTGATAAATTTAATTTTTAGTGAAATTCAAATCCATTAGGTAAGATGAGATAGAAAAAATAGAAATAGCATCCAATTTCTTGTAAAATTGGAAAATGAAAGTCAATGCCCAGCTTAGACCTTTTTATTTTTTATAATTATAAAAAAAAATTAAACGTGAAAAATATAGCAACCGCAAAATTAGGGACTTTTAAATACTGATTTAAAAGTATTGTTTGGTAATGTCAATCAAGCATGAAACTCCTTGTCCCAGAAAGGGACAACACCAAGCATCCACGCTTTGCTTTCTTATCAAATATTTTCTCTATTTTTCTTTTCATCCAAACAGTCATTTCTGACCCTGGATTTTTCTTGCGATGCCAATGTAAACCCTCCATTACAGCCACATGGGTCTACAGTCTCCTTTCCAACTCCTACTCGCCTTTACTGCTGTCTCTGTTAAGGCTATGAAAATGAATTAATCAGCTTTTGAAATCTTCTATGCAAACTTTTACTTTTTGAGATGGCCAAATTCCCCCTTCAACTTTATCCTTTAGGCAAAGCTAAGAAATTTTGAAAGCTATTATATATTTATTTATATGTTGTTCAAGAAAAGCTTTTCTGGTTTCACAATTCACTCCTCTTTGAAAATTTGAATTTTACCTTTTCTTTCTTTCTTTATTAACGGTTGTTCAACCCCTTTACTCTCTCTATAAAGTCTTTTGAATTAGCAACTTTCTTCTCTCTCGAAATTGGAGAGTACTGAGAACTTAATTTGCTATCCAGGCCCCAGAGAGAGGATTCTAGATATTGAAGAAGAAACATCAAAAACTTAATCTTGTCCTTAAAGGGTATCTTCTTTTGGAGTAAAAGCTGGAGTTTTAAGTCAGTTTTTGTTTCTAAGCCCTTTCTATGTCTATTTTCAAGGTTTTGTTTGATTCCGTTAGCAAGAATAATAGCTGAGAGGGAAAAGATTAAAAGTTATAAATCCTATTTCCTTTTATTAATAACAGATAGTTGTTTATTTTTCTAAGCTAATATGTCAATGACTTCTTGCTTTTAACTTGGTTTAATAAAATAATAATTAAGACAAAAAAGCATTGTTGGGTTAAAGGCAATTTGTAGTTCAGAACCTTTAGAACGTTAATGATTCAAGTGGGGTTAGCTCATAAAAAACACTCAAGTGAGGTGATTTCAAGCTAAGCTAGATGTTGACGAATGGTGTTTAACTTGGGAAAAAAAAAAAAAGAACAAGAAATTGCCGTACCAAATAGCATTGAACCTTCGCAGAGAGGCAGCAAAATGTAACAGAGTTCCAGGCTTTTGAGCAGTCCGAGTCCCTACACTGTACAGATGACCTTGAATCTTAATTGCAGAAACTATATCATAAATCCCTCAAAATTTGTTAATATATGATAAATTTAACTGCGAAATGCTCTGTTCTCACTTCCTTAATTGAGTTCCATCCAAAATTTAATGTTGGCTAGCAATGCTTATATATAAATCCAATTAAGATTTCATAAAAGGAGGTTCTACTAATCGAAAGAAGCCTTGATCAAATGATCATAATTCTTTATATTAGATTATGTAACAAGAAATATTATTTATGAAAGAAAAAGATAAGAAGAAGTTGATGTACAAGAAAAGGAATTACTTCGACCAGGCTTCTGTCAAATCGAACCAGATTTGCTTGAAAACCTTGATAATGAGATCATGATACTCATCGGAATTTAAAGAAAGATAGCAGGCAAGAAGGTCTTCTAAGTCCTTTGATGCCCTGATATTGTTTTCCATAATCATCTCCACCATTGAGTCCCTGAAATCTCTCTGCGGATCAAATGAAGATTTCACAATTGCCAGACTATCTGAAAGACTCCTCCGATAGCTTGAACTCGATGTTGATGACACGCTTTTTCTAGCGTGTGCCTGAATTCTCCTGCTCGCAATTCTTGGAGAATTCACTCGAAGCCTTAGTCCTGGGGAATTCACAGAATGTCTCCTCAAGGAATTACTGCCTTTATGCTCATTCGTGGTGACGCTCTCTTCTTTCACCACCTTCACTGATAAGGAGCCATGAGCATTTGTTTCCTCGTATTTAGCTGAGCTCTTTCTGTATTTGGTTGTTTCTTTGGTCTCCTTCTTTTTGACGTCCTCAGCCTTATCGTCGAATTTAGCAGGCTTGGCTATGATTGGTGGAAGATCAAGATCAGATAAATCCAGCTTATCAAATTTTCTACCAAAAGATTTCTTATCCACATCGATTATAATATCATCAGCATTAGAATCGACATTACAACCACAAGAGCTTGACCATGCAACCATGCTATCAAATGATTGGGTTTCAAGAGCACGGTCAGACCTGAATTCTGGTGGAAACGAGTCGCTGAGTTCTAACTCGGGAGGGCTATCAGAACTAGAAGCAGAGTAGTCTGGCGGAGAATCTGATGATTTAGTCCAGATGGTGGCACCACAGCTACAACCAGCGGAGACAGAGGAGGTGACAAGCTTGGGAGAGGAAGAGTTGAGACTGGTTCTTCTCTTAAGCAGTCGTTGTTTAGAGGATCTTCTTGGTGGGTCATGGAAATGGGTGTCTGTGGATTTTGGGTTAGTGGGGATAAGCTCTCTGGTGAAGTAGTAAGATTTTCTTGGATAAGAGCATTGGTGGTGGTGGGTTTGCTTTGGTTTGGATGGCAGTGGCCCAGCAGCAGAAGTGGCATCTGCTGATGTTTTAGTAATCGGTTGTTTCTTCTTCATGGAATGAGTGCTAGTAGTAGTATGGTTTCTGGTTCTGCCCATTTCCTTGAGTTTGTAAAACCAAGCATTGGGCATCATATCAGACAACCTAAACCTGTAGTTACCCATAAAAGCACCTTAATTTCCTCCCCTCTTCCACTCTCTTTTTTTAGTTTCTATATGTGTGTGCGTGCGGCTGTGCAGTGTATATGCCTGCGTCTGTGTCTCTCTCTGTGTATCAATGAAACAAAATTTTTGTCTATTTGGTTGTGTGAATGTTGAAGAGATAAATAGAGAGAGATGACAGAGGAGGAGGGGATAGCGACAGGGGTGTGGACAAGTGGGGTCTACAAAGGGAAGAAAAGGCCTTGCAAAAAAGAAAAAGACTGGGCTACATGGTAATTTGGCTAACGGAAAAGATTTGTTAATGAAATTTATAACATGTTAGGCCTTTTTTTTTTCTTTGTCAGAACACGGCGTACATATGAATTAGAATTAAAGTAATGATAATTTTTTTATTAAATAAAGATATAAATCAAATTATATTAACAGTTACAAATTAGTGTGCAGCTTCTTATTAAATAAAGCATTTGGAATCAGTAGAAAGATGAGGAAAATCCATTAAATGCTACGGATTTATTGACTTTATTGCATATCTGCAGCCACTACGTTCATAACTTGTTTTTTCTGTAAAAGGAAAAAGAAAACCCATACATGAAAGTGAAAAAGAAGTAGACGTCAGACGACTAAAGGAGCAACCTTTGATTATTAACTGTCAACTATACTGCAAACGTAACCTTCTCTAAAGCGAAACTTGTTGGTTGCCAGCCCAGCCCACCCCATATATTCATGAAGGAGGCCTTTTGTTTAGAATAAAAGGAATCAAATTAATTTGTGAACGGTCAGACCCAACAACTTGTTTCAAGTTAATTCGGGTTATTATGGTAGGTTGCTGAATGATTACGATGGTTTGATTTGCAAGTTGGGGGTAAAAATGATCCATATAATCCACTCCAGTTAAGTTGATAATAAGGCTCAGTTGTCTTATTGTTGTGTACGGCAGGTTGCTGAATTTAATTATTAAGGGCAGCTGTTCTATTCGTGTGGCCTACGACCTACAGTAAAAGAGCACACCTGATCCAGAGTTAAAAACAGTATGACCAAAAACTACGTATTACAAAGAAACTTGTACAAATCCTTGCAGTTGCCGTTCCATATGGAGAGGAGAAACGTAACTTAAAGTTGGTGCTTCATGTATATAAATTTCTATGCAAGAACATTGTCGATTTGGAATTAGGCCACCATCATGGATGGATCCAAGCCTTTAGTTCTTCAAAAGCCAAATAATTTATTACAGTATAATGATTTCTTCTAATTATCCACAAATTGAATGGAAATGGGTTTTGTTTTATTTGCAGTCGTTCCCCACCCCTAACTATATTGCAGTGTATTCTTGTGTTTCTGTATTCTGATAAAGTAGACCATCCATATCCATATACAAGGAAGAAGAAGAGAAGAGAAAGTTTACAAATTCTTAAGAATTTTTATTATATCCATATGCAACGCATCATTTCACACTGTACAAGGCATGTCCACTTAATTAATAAATAATAGGAAAACAAATATTCTATAATTTGAACCATAAATTTTCAAATAAGATCATACAACTTAGATTTCAATAAATGAATATAATGAGGTTAAATTTCTTAATAATTAAAAGATAAGTTCACTAACATCATCTAATTTAAAAAAAAAATAATAATAATAAGAAAAAAAACTACGGCTAAAAAATAATGAAAAATTAATAAACAAATCAGTTAACAGAATTGTTGGTCCGTTTGCTGGGGCCAGAGGGGGGCACAGGACCCCTGGGGAGGAGATTTAGCAACAAGGGCCGGTACTTGCCAATTAGTTGCTCCTCTGTTGGGCTAATTATCCCTACTTCGGGGAGAACGATGCGTTGTTCAGAAGTTGAGAGAGAACCATCTACTAAGAGCCTGGCACAGGAAGCTTGAGAAGTGATATTGACAATTAGCAACACCATTACTATGACAACACCTTTAATTTTAGAAGAAGCTGCCATTTTTGCAGGACGAGAAGATAATGGAAATCAACGACAGAATCAGAGAAAGAGGAGGAAGCAAGAGAATGATGGGAAATGATCAATGCTAGAGAAATTCTTTTATAATTTATGAATGGCATGAGGAAGTGAAGGTTTTCTTGGTGGGAACTCTGGCTCGTCTGTGGTTTTGACTTTCTATTGCTACGTATTAATTATTAATTGTGTGGAAAATTCTGTAATGCAAAATGCAATATTGACCAAAGAAAAACTGCAACACGTTTTGCTTGTCGGTGCCCCCGTGAACTGTGCATATTTGTTCTTGCGCAACACATTTATTAAAAAATAATGATCATCAATAAATTAAGAATGTGCAAAGAATATCTTATGGCAATGGATAGCACCCATACTACCCAACTCAAATCAATTAATAATTTTAATATTTAATAGTTTGATCGTTATAATCATTTTTACTAATAATATATAAATAAAATTTATTTTTGTTGTTAATTTATAAACTAATACGAAATAAATTATATATATATATACATTTAATTAAATCGAATAATCAAATCAAATGTTTTGACTTTGTTATATTCAATTTTTCATAAAATTTTGGTTTAATTCATTTCTTTTCCTTGTTTTATCAATCCGCCATCATTCATCTACCTTATTCACATCTTCAATTTCATCATGTCTGTTAGCATAATTACAGCAATCAGCATAATTATAGGAGATTTGTATAACATAATTACAGCAATTAGCATGATTATAGGAGATTTGTGTAGCATAATTATAGCAATTATTATTCTTGTCCAAATTAGTTCATATTCTCATGTATAAATAGATGTAATATCTCTGTAAATGGGACACAGACAAATACACAATCCTTTCCTTCATTACTTGTATTCTTTCTTCTAACAATGTCGTTTCTTCCATATACCAGAAATCAGTATATATATATATATATATATATATTCCTGTGTTGTCCTGCCGGATAAGTAATCCACTTTTTTTTAATTATTGTTTGATTGAGCTAAACCATGCATTAATCTGGGCATTATTCTTGCTCTATAGTATTATTTTGGCTGAGAACTAAAGCTAAAATTTTAACACGAGTTCATTAATTAATTAACATGCTGCTCCTTTCATTTACTTTGTATGCTGTTGAAGCAATGAAATTAACACGCAACAACGAATGAAATTATCCAAAGAAGGAACAAAAGAGTTACAAAGAATGGATTTTTTTTCCAAGGTGATGAGGAATGAACACCCTTTGCCTCTTCAAACAAGAAAATTTTGAACAATACATGATAATATCTTTTACAAATTGAAGAAATTCTGCACACCAAATGTTAGCTTGCCAATGCAACTCTTGATGAACTACTAATTGTTGCAGTAGCAGTAGTATGCAAATCTACAAATTCACCATCCAACCCAGCCGCCCATCTTCGGAGAATCCTCAAAAGAGTAGCCGCTTTTCTTCTTGACCTCATTGTCCCTGAACTCATCATTTCCCATATAATTCTCTCAATTCCAGCAATTGCTGCTAGTTCTCCCACCATTTCCGATCCTCCTTTTCGACAAATCGTAACAAGAGTCGCCACTGCACTCTCTCTAGCCGCATCCGATCCTTCCCTTAATAACATTCCTAATTTCCTAATTGCAATATAAGCCGCAGCAATTGCTACTACTCCACCTCTTTTCACCACCACTTCAAGAATCGCCACCGCCTCCTCCGGCAGCACATTCATAACTTCCTTCACCATCTCCACCACCCCTGCGTCCACTAACCTCCCAACCGTTTCTCTATCTCCCGCCAAATTCAAAATCGCCATCAAAGCGTCCTTTTTCGAACACTTGTTCCCACTTTTAGCTAAATCCATCAGTCCCTTTATGACGCGTGTTTTCCTTCCCAGTCGCTTCCGATATGAGTGCACACCCGATAAGCTGAATAAGGCAGCCGCCGCATTGGCCTTTGCCTCCCACGTGGCACCCGACCGCAGCACCTCAATAACGCTGTTTATAGCTCCGTCAGTTTCCATTATCCTTGTTTTGTTTGCCTCAAGGATGGAGAGGTTGAGAATAGTTGTTACGGCGTTGACTTGCAAGTTCGGAAGCTCCGAACCTACATCTGAGCCTAGGTAACGTACAAGCAAAGGAATAACTCCAGCTTCGGCCATAGAGGCTCGGCTATCCGAGTTTGTTTTTGCCAGAGAACGAAGCTCATAAACGACGCCGTTAGCTGCTTCAAATGACTGTGAAAGAGAAAGCTTGTTAACCAAAAAAGACACCGTCATCTTCGCAGCCTCAATCGCTGCCTTGTTTCGTACAGCGCCGTTAACTTTTTGGTTATTTTCCGCAGTGTCGAAAGGAAATTTCTGCTCCCGACACCACATGCCAATAAGATTCTTCAAGGCAAGGTGAGGGATAAGGTTGCTGTGCGCCAACGTCTGACCTGTCTTTGGACACGTGTTGTGTCCAGATTCAATCCAAAGGGTGATTGACTCCCGATCGTATGTCTGGCCGGTGGCTAGTACGACAGGGTCCCGCATCAATTCCAGGCTAATCGGACACCGAAAGTCGGACGGAATAATGGCCTCTGACACCACCTTTCTCCGCCGGTGATCGGATATGGGCGTTGATGCTCCATAGAGGACACATTTCGCGTAGCGGACGAGTCCGATCAAAGCAACAACCTCAGATTCGGATTCCTCGTCGATCTGATTTTGTACTTCGTCTTCGAGACTCTCGATCTCCTCTTTACAGCTGGAAGAATTGCGTAGGCCTAATTTATCAAATATCTCAGCGAGCTTGGAATGATCAGGCACTATCTCTTTCTTGATTCGATCAAGCATCGTTAACACCTGGTGCCTTAGATTATAATCACTTGGATCCAAGAATACTTTTGCTTGCAAGCATTGTTTTCTGATCAAAATGAACAGTTCGTGAATATCCTCGCTCAAATCAACCTGTTCTGCAGGGAAAATATCCAAGAGTGTTGATAATTCAAGGGTTAGCTCGTGAAAGCTGCAAGCCACAGATTCGGTTTGGATTAGAAGCCACATCCTGCTTCCATTTGAGCAATCCTCTATCAGAGTTTTTATTCTTTGTAGAACTATGTACATTTCTTCAAAGCAGAGGAGAGTGGAAGACAGAAAAGGAATTGGGTTTCGAAGAAGATCATCGAATAAGATTGCGAGGAGCGTGGCTTTTCGGATAATCGAAAGAGAATTGCGTTTTAGAAGGAATGAAATAGGCTTGAGAGATGAGATTTCTTGGGATAGAATAAGGAGAGACTGGACAAGTTTAAGGTCAAAGAAGTTAGGAGCAATAAACACCCCCGCCGACGGCCGGCGTTTTCTTGGCGGGAAAATTTGTGGAGTCACCGTCATGAATCAATAATAAGCCAAATGCCTTCAGAAATCAAACAAAGGTAATGGGGGTAGTTTTCTATTTTTCTGGGTTGGGAATGGCGTTTTGATTGAAGAGAAAATTGGTATGGGGTTGCAGAAGAAGCTGAATCTTAAGAAAGGTGGGTTCTTCGATTGTTTAATTATTTGTTAAAAAAAATAATAAAGCACGGGTCAGTTATGCATTAATATAGTTGGTTTTTGACTGTTTTTGCTTGTTTACTAGGTAAGAAGAAGAAGAAGAAAAGTCGAGTTTTATTTTGATATGATTTTGAGGTGTAGAGGGATTCATTCAAAAGGCTGCAATATTAGCCCTTAGAGCGAGTCCACCAAACAGAGAAGGCTCTCCTTTGACAGCCGGCGGCGGGTGTAAGTCAATAAACATTTAAAATTATTAACAAATATAATATTTATTCAACGCATGAATTGGTATGCACCAAACGTATATATAAATATATATTGCAATTACAAACACTGTTGGTAGAGGTGGTTGTGGTTATGGATCTTCATCCATTTGCTAATAAACAATTCATGCATTATTTGTGTTTCTCTCTAATGGGTATTTAAAATATACTTTTCTTTTGTTGTTTTCTTTTATCCCTTTTGCTTTTTTCAAAGATGAATCTTCTAATAGAGATTATTTCGCTTCAATGATTAGACCCAGCTGCAGCAGGGTGGATTTTGTTTTATAAATTGTAAATTTTATAGGACTCCAGTATTTGCGGCAGCCAGCAGCTTTCAAGAAGTTAACTCATTGTAGTTTCTACATACTTAATCCTCCGGTTCTCTGTAGCCCAAATAATCTGACAATGTTAATTGAAATTTCTTAATTTCCAAATGATCCACGAATATTTTTCAACGATAAATGATAAGGCTGCAATGAGTAATTGTTCTTAAATAGGCATATGCCCAAAAGGGTATTGACTTGTGCATGGGCTTTGAGTTTTCAGCTTTCATCTGTGTCACCCTTCACAGTTCATATCCCCTTCATGAAGCTGAGAGATTTCGAATGGAGACAAATACACATGATAACCTTTTTTTTTTATTGAAATTAATTAATAAAAGATCATACTTTTAAATACAGTATTAGACCCTCCCAATCGAAAGGCCAGGATAACGTGGATACATATGTCAGATACAACCAAAGGTTGGTTTTGGATATGGTTAGTCACAACCACTCCCATCCCATGAATGAAGAGGGAGAAAACCCTACCTGCCCTAAGCACAAAGGGAATATGTTCCTCCCTAGCTATTCACCACTACCTGCTAACCAAACCCCCCAAGATAAGATTCTTTAATTTCCATGCATGAAGCCATCAACCTCTTAAATTTTATTCTTAATGGGTGTACGTGGCCTTGTTAAAATAAGAGCTCTCAAAGAATCGTAAGGATGGATGGAATTCTGCATGGCAACAAAACTCACGTAAGCCCACACTTTCCCTCATTCTATGTTTTTAAATTATTTGTCTCATAATGCAACGATACAATAAGTCAGGATTTCAATTTTTAACAATTTCGATTCTTTTTAAAAATATTTCTAAAGCATCTTATCACCTTAAAAAGTTTTTAAAATATATTTAAAAAAAATGGCAATTGAATGTTCATCTCAAATATGTAAAGCCTAAACTTAGTATTGTTTTTTTTTTTTCTCTTTAAAATTTTTAAATTAAAAAAACTAAATTTTTATATAAATTTAAAAAATAAAAATTTTCATTAAATAGATAAATAATACAATTTAGAGATTCAATTATTTTTTATAATATTAAATTATTAAATTTTCTTACCACAAATTTATTAAAATTATAAATACTTATGTGAATTAATTTCGCTTTCTAACTCTATAATACATCTAGGGTCGAAATGATCGCTTCTTCAAAGTAAATCCATGAAAAGAAATGTAAAGTTCGACCTTAATATATATATATATATATATATATATAAAGCTCAAAACCTATATATAAGCAATGTGAAATCAATGATTAGTTAGGTAATTAATTGATAGAAAAATATTATATATGTTAAATTTCTTTTATGAATTATTTTTAAATTCAAAGTCACTTAATTTAATTAACAGTAGTCATGAGGAGCCTGATTGGTCTTTATGTATACTTTCACATTATGGATAAGAATTTATAATTTTAAGAATATTAAGTTTTGTTTTGTTTTTTTTTTTTTTTTTTTTATAGAATGGGTAATGGGCGTAACCATGCCCAATAGATTGCACGCCCAATTTTCTTGGGCCTTCCCTGTGTGATGGGCTTGCTTTGATAAGACATCAGTTTCTTCTTCTTAGACGCCAATAAGCACCATGGGCTTGCTTTGATGACAAAAATACACTGACATTGTTGCTATTCTAAAAATTATAGAAAATTTTAACTTGAATTTGGGTGATAAAAAATTAAAACAAAAAGTTATTTACTTAAAGAATTTTAATAAATGAGCTAAAATCCAAAATATAACGCAAAAGTCTGTCATTAATTATTTACTTAAATAACGCAAAAGTTATTTACTCATTTTAATAAATGAGTTCTTTAAGTTATTTACTTAAAGAATTTTATTTTTTTAATAAAATATTATTCATCTAGTGCTAGTTGGTTCCATTAATTAGCTGCGTGAAAAAGCAGTGGGTCATTTCTATTTGGCTTTTTTTTTTTTTTTGTTGATTGAGATTCCCGAGTGTGTCAGGCGTACCTAAAAATTGATCTTTTGGAATCTCATATTAAATATAAAATATATGTATGGATGAATTATATAAAAATAAGAATTCTATTAAAATTATTATAATTTTAATAATAATTCAATTTTATTAATTACTATCTAATGTGTAGGTATGTTCTATTTATCGAAAAAAAAAAATAAATCTATATTTTTTATGCAATTAATTCAAAAAAAATCTGTATTTTTTATATAATTAATTTTGATTAACTCAAATTTAAAACTTTCTAAATTTAAAGACAACTTTAGCATTATTACATTAAAATTGATTAAATTTGTATTTAGTGTGTCAATATTAAATAGTCAATTATATTTAAAATTATATTTAGTAGGGTATTAATAAAATATTTTATACAAATTTTGTAAAACACGTAATCAATTCATTGTAATCAAAGTGTCGTATCTCATAGCCATTACGAGTTGCAAGGGTTACCACGCGACAATATTATAAAAGCGACAGCTCAAATCGACTGAACCCCGCAGCCTGATTTAACGGACAATGCCCACCGACCTGCCCAAAATTTGTATACTCAACACTGCCCCTTTAATTTCTTGGAAAGTGATCGCACAGGCACAGCAGAGGATTCCCAAATTAAAGCTATAAACAATATGGTTTTCCTTTCAAATCCATATCCCAAATTTGGGCCACTGTAAAAAAGCTGTTGATTGAACGGTTGGATGCATCTCAATCGTTTGAGGGTACTGCGTTGACTTAATTTGTAACTCTCTGCTGGTAATTCAAGAGCTCTTGTATATAGTTCAATCACTCACTTCAAGCTATTCCCCTCCATGCAAATCTAGTGGTACTGTTTTGACTTATACCTCTTCTTCTCCAAACATACAAAGGAATTTCTCAATATAAAGAGTTTAATTTAGACAACAATACGCCCCAAATTATCCTTTACCTAAAGTGTTATGATTTATTATTAATTTCTGCCCTCAAGCAATTTACAAGAATTTAATGAGCAGAGTTAAAAAGGTTTTGTACTCAAGAAAATGTAATGATTTAGGCTAGTTTTTTTTTTTTTTTTTTTTTAAAAAAGATGTGCAGAATAATGGATGGATTGGTCCCAGGTAAGGTTCCTGAAAGTAACATTGCGAGCATAGAAATTAATGTCGTCCACACGATCCAATTTCTTGTTGAATTATTAAGGAAGCCAGAAGCGACCACACCAAATGAATCATTGCAGGATTCTAGTTTAACTTCATCTTTTCTTCAATCCACACATCATTCTCTGAAAGAGATTATGTTTTTGTTGGGCACATGCCACAATATTACCATGCCAGAAATGTTAGTACCGGCCAGAGCGTAGCCATTAAGGCCGTCAGCAAGCAGAAGGTCATGAAGGGAGGCTTTATAGGACATTGTCACGCCCGAGGCGTGTTTCATCGCGATTTGAAACCCCAGAATCTCCTCCTCGACGATAATTGGGACCTCAAAATTACCGACTTCGGTCTCAGCGCCGTCAAGGATCAGATCCAATCTGACGGCCTACTCCATACCTTATGCGGTACTCCAGCTTACGTTGCACCCGAGATTCTCGGTAAGAAAGGCTACGATGGTGCTAAGGTTGATGTTTGGTCATGTGGCGTCACCTTATATGTTCTCATCGCCGGTTATTTGCCTTTCAATGATACTAACCTTATGGCTATGTATAGGAAGATTTATAGAGGTCAGTACAAATTCCCGAAATGGACCTACGGCGTTTCTCTTCTCGGCTCCTCGACACAAATCCCGAGACTAGATAACCGTCGATGAGATTATCCAGGACTTATGGTTCAAAAAGGATTACAAAGGGATAAAGTTTCACTTGGAGGATTGGTGCAAGAAAACGTCCACAAGAGCCAGGATGCTTTTCACATAATCTCCTTCTCTGCGGGTTTTGATTTATCCCTTCTGTTCAATAACCACGATATTTCGGCCTGCAGTGAACGTTTCATGTCTTCCGAGTCCCCGCCGAAGATAGTAGAGAGAGTGGAAGAGATTGCAAGGACTGAGAACGTTAAAGTGACGATGAACAGGGATTGGGGAGCGAAACGGGAAGGATTTGATGGTGCTTTTGTCATGGCCATAAAAATTTAAAAGTTAACGGAGCAATTAGTTGTGGTAGAGGTGAAGGGAAAGGAGATGAATCCGATACCAAGCCAAGAAATATGGAAAGACAAACTAAGGCCCCGGCTTGGTAGCTTGATTAACGAACCGGCAACTCCAGCGCCCTCCGGTGATGATGTCCGATCCCTGAGAAGAATTTCAATGTAATATTTAATGCATTTGTAGTCATCATCCTAATAAATACCGGGTTGTATTTATTTTTTCCTGGGATTAAATGAAATTAAGTTGATAAGCAGCAGTGGGAAACTCTCGTCAAAGAAATTTGATATATTATTCATTTAATGTATATATATATATAAAATGAGATCTATATATAGAAGAAGTAAAATTTATATACTTATATTTTAGCTACATAATCAACTAGATTAAGTTTTTCACTTTGACTGTGAATTTATTATGTTAGAATATGCATATTAGTAGAATATTTCCAATTCGAAAAATTAGGTGACTCGTTAAGATATATAAAGTTATTATTAACAGCATAATTGGTTATTTAAATATTTAATTTAGGTAATTACTCAAATTTTTATATAAATATCAATGAATATGTACAATTATCATTCAGTGTCTCTATATCATTCCTTAAAAAAACCTAACATATTATGTTCAAGCTCATTTGTGAGGATCCTACAAAGCTGCTGAAGCCCGAAGGGCATCTACGGTGATAATTACATTGTCGAGTTTAGTATTATTATCTCATATATTGAATACTTTTAAAAAATAAATTCATTTTTTGAAAAGAGATGGGAATTAATGCAATCAAGGGTGAGGTAGTTATGTATGGTTGGATTAAGTGACTTCCCTTTAAGCGAGTTCATTTCAGTTTTATTTATAAATTGAATGATGAAGCAAGGAGACTCCAAGAACAAGATGATATATATATATATATATATATATATATATATATATATATATATATATATATATATATATATATATATATATATATATATGTATATGAGTTGTAGGTTGATATTGTAATGATTTTACAATTAAATTGAATGTGTATTGGAAAAATTAGAAATGGTACCAGCTAGCAAAGGGTCAATGGAGGATTTAAAAAGATGCATGGCAATATTATTGAAGACCTAATGAGACATATAACACCATCATTGATACTAGGCAAGGCAGGGCTTTTTTTTTTTTTTTTTTTTTTTTAACCTGGACAATGAGTTATGCTATTATGGTATTGACAATGAAGACATTAATTGTCAGGTGGCCAACCATTTCACAAGAATTTTGAGTTTTAATCATTTCAATTTTTCTCTATTAATTTGCCTCTAATTACCTCGAAATTTTATATTTATATATATATATGTATATACACACATTTGAATTTGCAGATGAAATGATCAACCAATTGATGTAATTATATATATTTAATATGGGACCCTATGATAAATGGCACGTAATGATGATTAAGTAGTCATTATATTATGCTTTAAATTCGATGACTCGCAAAAAATCATATAGCTTAATTTTTTCATATTCATAAGAATAAAATATATGTATATAATATTTTATATTTTTAATAATAATAGATCAACTTTATATTTATATATATAATTTTAAAGTTTAAAATAAATTAATTAATAAATTATTTTATTTTTTAAATTATTTTAATTTAAATCTTTTAATATGTTTTGTAATAATTTTTTAAAAAGTTAAATGATTTATTTTTATAAGTCATTTTATAAGGTTTAACTTTTATATATATATATATATATCCTCTTACACCAATGCTGAGTGTTTATTTCATAGTTTAATAATAATAACTAAAAATAAATTAAAATTGAGATTTAAATTATGATAATAATTATTTAAAAAAAAACAATTAAAAAAAATTGAAATGCACCTATAAACTGTTAACATGTAGGTTACTAATTATGTGATCATTGGATTAGCAGGCTGCAGCTTATAGGTTACTGTAACACCCCAAAATTTTATTAATTATGAGTATTTTTGATATTTAAATTTTATTTAAATTTTAGGAATTTTTCGGATTTTAAAAAAATCGGGTTCGATTTTCCGAAAATATAAACTTTGATGATTTTTAAAAATTAATTTAAAGACCACGTGGCAAAACTAAAAATATATTTGGAGTCTACGTATTTTTCTGAATTTTCTGGAATTTTTTCGGAATTTTTGGACCTCGCTTTCTCCGAGGCAGTAAAAATTCAAAATTTTGTATTTCGAATCGAACCGGCCGAATCGAACCGGACCGATCGGACCGGTCGAATCGAACCGGCTCCCTTTCCTTTTTCTTCTCCCGCGCGCGTCTCTCTCTTTTCTCTTTCTTTCTCTCTCCTCCTCCTCGCGCGTCGCTCCAGTTTCTCCGGCCAAATCCGGCCGATCCGGCCACCGATTGGACCGGGTCTTATGTCTAAAATCATCTACTCGGCGAGAGCTTTCCATAGACACCAAGAACGCCGAAATCCATCGAGCGGTTTGTCCGATTTTTGCTCGGGAAGATTTTAGCCCATTTCGACTTTTGGGCTAGATTTCAAAAACCGTGAATCCCACGAAAACCGAGGCTACCAGCACGCTCCACTGACGAGAGCTTCATGGGATATTAATTTCAAAATTTTCCGACAACGTTTTGGTGGGTCCCACGGAACTTCGCAGTTGTTTTTCCGAGCATTAAATGAGCTTAGAAAATTCTGAAAATTTATGTACTAACCCCGTGTTATGGGCTTCGTGTAGGTATTCTCAACGCGGAAATTCGATAGTTGACCGTTCATAAATTCGGCATGCACTGCACTGGAAAAGTCTCCGAATTGGGCCGAGATTTTGCCTACCCCCCCATTGTCAGACGTCCCGAGAGCGTCCCCGAGGTCGGAATCGGCAAAGGTAAACCCAACCTTGTTTTTCGTAATTTTCTAGTGCTTAAATAGGATTAAAAATCCGTAAAATATTCGTGGTAGCTTAGAAAATTACGATTCTTTTGCAATAGCTTAGTAATATTGCTAAGGACCGCGGGCAAAATTTTATAATTTTTAGAGCTTGTTTGGGCGCTTTTGCAAAAATGATCAATAATAAGGACTAAATTGAAATTTTGCGTATTGTGATGGATAATTGATTTGATGGGCCCAGGAGGGGCTGTGTGATATGATTGAACTGTTGATATATGGATTGTGAATATAGAAGTGCTTTTTAGCCATTTTGCATGTTGGTTAGTTACTAGGTATATGGGATAATCTGACGGATTTTCTTCACGACTTAGGAAGTAATTGTTATTTTTCTTGGTTTGTATTTAGTCAGATTGTATTATTTATATGTATTGTAATTGTCAGGTGAGCCGATGCCTTTCTTCCTCCGCCACCGCCACAAGTAATTTGTCGTAAAGTCTGTGAGTAAAATATTAATTTTAATTATAATTTCGATATTATTATTAGTTCAGAATTCCCATGCATCACTTATATGCATATATTTATGTATTTAAACTCTAGGCAAGAGTTATGTTGCATTCATAATCATAATGTGCCATGAGTGTTGTTGTGGTAATTTGGAGCAGCAGGCGTGCGCGTTAGCGTGCGTGTGATGTGGTGTGGACTATGGATAGGACGGGGTAGTCACGCTTGAGTTCTTCTGGGACCCGTTCCTTCGAGGGGTAGTCACGCTTGAGTTCTTCGCTGGGACCCTCGATTTGGTTTATTAAGCGAAAGTCCGGCTTGAGTTCTTCGCTGGCACCAGGTTGGATTTAAGAGAGCTGTACAGGGGATCAGCTCCCAATATATTATGATTGATGCTACAGGGTGCGTGAGTGCTCCAAATTACCTTTTTGATGCTATGATGTGAATATGATGTTAATGTTGCATTTCACTCTACAGGTTGCATTAGTTTCAGATAGTTATAGAGATTATAGTTAAGATTGATATTTTACTCTCTGAGTCGAACGCTCACTCCTGTTCAAAAATTTTTACAGGCCACAGGAGGATATTTTATTCTGGGTTAACCTGCTTTTATCCTTCGCAGGTTGTTTATCCATGTTTGTGTAATTTTAATTACTCCTAGAATTTCCGCATGTGTTAGCAGTATTTATTTGAATTTGGTCTGTAATATTTTTATCATGTTGGACCTGTAAACTTAAATATGTTATGCATGTTGATGGATTGGATGAGGGAGCTGAGCTCCCATTTATTTTATGTTGATGAGTATGTGGAGGGTGAGCTGAGCTCCCCAATTGAGTATTTATTGTGTTTACAGGTCGGGTGAGTCAAAAACTCCCCGTTGGAAAGTCCATTTTATGTCCGGACTCTGTCCGTTTGTTTTCTTGAATTTGGGCCCAATGGGCCTTAGAATTGGGTAAATGAACAGTTAAGGCTTACTACGGGCCTCGGGGGCTTTAGGCTGGCCCAGGTCCTAGTGCCGGTCCGGCCCATAGGTTGGGTCGTGACAAATGTGGTATCAGAGCTTAGGCTCCAGATTCTTAGGGAAAATTTGTCTAAGTGTTGGGAAAAGTCTACTAGGAGTCACATGCGGAAAATTAGGGTCCACATTCGTCTTGCATTGTCGTCTTTGCTTCTAGTTTCTGCTTCATATATTGTGTGTAAATATGAGTCTATAGAGCTATGTAATGTGCAGTTTTGAATTTTGTGGGCTAATGCTGCTGAATTTCAGGAAAATGCGTAGAAGCAGGAGAGCTGCCACTGCACCAGAACCAAATGTGCCTGACGAGGTGTCAGCACAGGATGAGGCACCTGCCCCAAGGAGGCGGGGTAGGAGGCCTAGAGCTGCTCAAGTAGAGGAGCAGCCACCCCCAGTACAGGATCAGTCCTTTATGGCACAGGGTTCCATGGACCCAATGGCAGCTACCCTAGCTGGGTTACAGAGAACTATCGACATGATGGCTCAATATATGGTCCGCCCCCCACTGCAGCAGCAGTTCACCGCACCAAGAGAAGAACCTTACAAACAGATTGTAAACTTCAATAAGTTGGTGCCTGGTATTTTTGATGTGTCAGATGACGCATATCGGTTTTAGATTCTCGCAGCGGGAGCAGAACTCTGATTGGTGATAGAAGATCGATAGAGTGTGTACAAAGATGTCATGGGGCCTATGCCTAGGCAATGGATGAATGACTACGTGTTACCGGATGGAGGGTTTGTCATGGGCTCGGTTGTAGAACTTTTCATCAATCGATTTGTGCGTAAAGCTACAGAGATCGTAAAGCAGTGGGCTTTGAGGCCTTAAGACAGAATGGCGATGCAGAGATGAATATGCTCTGAGTTTCGAATAGAGCACATATGCCCCTACAGCTGTTGCTACAGAAACTATGAAAGTGAAGAGGTTCTTAAAGGGGCTGGACAGGAGGTATGCGAACCTGGCCATGATGTCTGATCAGTCTTTTGACGTGGTGGTTGACCGAGCCAGACAGATAGAGATCAGTTACGCTGCGGATGACAGCGGAAGAGCAAAGAAGAACAAAGCAGAAGGTTCCTCAGGTGTCCCTCCCATGGGTACTCAGGACAGTGGTGGCCAGAGTAATTACAGAGGAAAGAGTAGAAATAAGAAAAGTGGATTTAGGCATAAACCTCGAGGATTCAGACCAGGGTACGGATCCAGCAGTGGTCAGAGTTCAGGGTACAGTAGTTCTGGGTCTGGATCAGGATCCTCTTTGGCACCTTGTGCACAATGTGGAAGAGGGCATTCAGGACCTTGTTTGATGGGATCAGGAGTGTGCTTCAGGTGTGGCCAACCAGGTCACTTTGCTAGGGAATGCCCCGTTTTCAGTGAGCCACAGATGGGGTCACAGGGTTACATGCCAACGTTCCTCGCCCGGTATGTATCCGGTGCTTCCCACATGGCGGCGATCGATTCGGTGCCAGGCGAGGACAAGGGGCGTGGATATGGAGGCGGATCAGAGGTAAGAGTCGATGTGGTTACGCCACTCGGGGTAGGGTCAAGCTCGGGTTTTCACCCCGACCCACCAGATGCTCGAGCCTCAAACGCAGCTTGTGGCGGTATTCTTCAGTACATTCTTATGAGGCTCGTGTTTTAATAGATCCGGTGCTACGCACTCATTTGTCTCCCTGTATTTGCCATGAGATTGGGTAGAAACCACCGCCACTTTAGAATGCCCTTTGTCTGTAGCTACCCCACTTAGTGACAACATAGAGGTAGATATGGTTTTTCCGGTAGCCCAAGAGTAGTGGATGGAAAGATCCTCCCAGCAGACTTGGTTCCTTTACCAGTAATGGATTTTGATGTAATTTTGGGGATGGATTGGTTGGCAACTCATTACGCCACCTTAGACTGCAGGAACAAAAAGGTGTACTTCCACATACCTGGTGTGGAAGAGTTTAGCTTTGATGGTGACAGGAGCGTAGCTCCATATAACTTGGTCGGCAATTAGTGCTAGGAAAATGTTGAGGCGTGGATGCCAAGGGTATTTGGCATTGGTGAGAGATACATCCGTAGAAAGGTGTCAGCATGGAAAATGTTCCTGTTGTCAGAGAATATATGGATGTCTTCCCAGAGGAGCTTCCAGGGTTGCCACCAGGAAGGGAAATAGAGTTTTGCATCGATGTTGTGCCGGGTACAAACCCCATTTCAATGCCACCTTACAGGATGGCACCAGCAGAACTGAAAGAGCTGAAGGAGCAACTACAGGAGCTTTTGGACAAGGGTTTCATACGTCCGAGCACTTCACCCTGGGGTGCTCCTGTTCTATTCGTGAGAAAGAAGGATGGGTCGTTGAGGTTGTGTATTGACTATAGACAGCTGAACAAAGTGACTGTGAAGAACAAGTATCCACTTCCTCGGATCGATGATCTATTTGATCAGCTCCAAGGGGCTAGATTCTTTTCCAAGATAGACCTGCGATCAGGCTACCATCAGTTGAGAATCAGGGATGAGGACGTGTCCAAAACGGCTTTCAGGACAAGGTATGGTCATTATGAGTTCTTGGTGATGTCTTTTGGACTCACTAATGCACCAGCAGCCTTCATGGACTTGATGAACAGGGTGTTCAAGCCATTTTTGGACCGTTTTGTCATCGTATTCATTGATGACATTCTGGTATACTCTCGGACCGAGGAAGAACACGTGTGGCACTTGAGAAAAGTGTTGCAGACTTTGAGGGAGCACCAGCTATATGCCAAATTTTCAAAATGTGAATTTTGGCTAGAAAGCATCTCATTCTTGGGACATGTGGTTTCTAGTGATGGCATTCAAGTGGATCCCAAGAAAATTGAAGTCAGAATCGATTGGCTTAGGCCTACAACAGTCACTGAGGTGCGAAGTTTTCTGGGTTTAGCTGGCTACTACAGGCGTTTTGTGCAAGATTTCTCCAGGATAGCGGCTCCCCTAACTAAATTGACTAGGAAGAATGTTCCATTCATTTGGACAGATGACTGTGAGGAGAGTTTCCAGAAGCTCAAGGAGTGTCTAACCACTGCCCCTGTGTTGACACTACCTGTGAGTGGTGAAGGATACACCGTGTATTGTGACGCCTCCAGAGTTGGCCTAGGGTGTGTTTTGATGCAGAATGGAAAGGTAGTGGCTTATGCTTCAAGGCAGCTGAAGAGGCATGAGCAGAACTACCCCACCCATGATTTGGAAATGGCGGCTGTAGTCTTTGCACTAAAAATCTGGAGACACTACCTGTATGGTGAAGTGTGCGAGATATACACCGACCACAAGAGTTTGAAGTACATCTTCCAACAGAGGGTTTAAATTTGAGACAGAGGAGATGGATGGAGCTTACGAAGACTATGATTGCACCATCCAGTACCACCCTGGGAAGGCCAATGTTGTAGCAGATGCTTTGAGCAGAAAATCTTCTGGTAGTTTGGCGCACATTTCAGCAGAAAAGAGACCACTGATTCAGGAGGTACATGAGTTGATGGATCAAGGTTTAATCCTAGATCTTTCAGATGAGGGGGTATTGTTGGCTCACTTTTCAGTGAGGCCAGACTTGAGGGACAGAGTTAGAGTTTCCCAGCACAGAGACCAACAATTGATGAAGATCGTAGAAAAAGTACAGCAAGGTGAAGGTGGTGAGTTTGGATTTGCCAATGATGGCGCCCTAGTGCAAGGTTCTAGAATATGTGTGCCCGATGTGGACAATCTCAGGAATGAAATCATGCAAGAGGCACACTACACACTGTACAGTATCCACCCAGGTTCCACCAAGATGTACCATGATGTGAAAGATAGCTATTGGTGGAATGGCATGAAGAGAGACATAGCAGACTTTGTGTCCAAGTGCTTGACTTGTCAGAAGGTGAAGTTTGAACACCAGAGACCGTCAGGGAAGCTGCAAGAGCTCCCTATCCCAGAATGGAAGTGGGAAATGATCACTATGGATTTTGTGACTGGGTTGCCTCGTACCACGCGAGGATATGATTCGATATGGGTAATTGTGGACCGCTTGACCAAATCAGCTCACTTCTTACCTGTAAAGACTACATACTCTGTGGCACAGTATGCCCGGCTCTACATTCGAGAAATAGTCAGATTGCATGGAATTCCGGCTTCCATAATATCTGATAGAGGGCCCCAGTTCACTTCTCGGTTTTGGAGAAAGTTGCAGGAGGCACTTGGCACACAGTTGAACTTCAGTACGGCTTTCCACCCTCAGACAGACGGGCAGTCCGAAAGGACAATCCAAACACTGGAAGACATGCTCCGCATGAGTGTCTTGGATTTTGGAGGTCAATGGGATGAGCAGCTAGCTTTGGTGGAGTTTGCCTACAACAACAGTTATCACTCCAGCATAGGGATGGCACCCTATGAGGCACTATATGGAAGAAAGTGTAGGTCTCCTCTGTGTTGGACAGAAATGGGGGAAGCGAAGGTGCATGATGTAGACCTAGTGCAGTACACTTCAGAGGTAGTTCCTTTAATCAGGGAACGACTGAAGACAGCTTTCAGCAGACAGAAGAGTTATGCAGACCCCAGACGGAGGGATGTGGAGTTTGTAGTGGGCGACTATGTATTCCTGAAGGTTTCTCCAATGAAGGGAGTCATGAGATTTGGAAAGAAGGGCAAGTTGCCACCTCGGTATATTGGACCTTTTGAGGTTACTGATAGAGTTGGAGCAGTTGCCTACCGGTTGGAGCTACCACCCAACCTTTCTCACGTTCATCCCGTGTTTCACATCTCCATGCTCAGGAAATACATTCCCGATCCTTCTCATGTCTTTGCAGGATGTGATAGAGCTAAAGAGAACTTGACATTTGAGGAGCAGCCTGTAGCCATAGTGGACTACCAAGTGAGACAGCTGAGATCCAAACAGATCCCTATGGTCAAGGTTTTGTGGAGGAGTCAATCAGTGGAAGAGTGCACTGAGTCGAGCGGGACATGCGTAGCAAGTACCCTTACTTGTTCAATGTATAATCATGTACTTTATTACGCCTTGTGTAAAAAAATTCGAGGGCGAATTTTTACGTAAGGGGGAAGAATGTAACACCCCAAAATTTTATTAATTATAAGTATTTTTGATATTTAAATTTTATTTAAATTTTAGGAATTTTGATTTTAAAAAATCGGGTTCGATTTTCGAAAATATAAACTATGATGATTTTTAAAAATTAATTTAAAGACCACGTGGCAAAACTAAAAATATATTTGGAGTCTACGTATTTTTCTGAATTTTCTGGAATTTTTTCGGAATTTTTGGACCTCGTTTTCGGTCCCGAGGCAGAGTAAAAATTCAAAATTTTGTATTTCGAATCGAACCGGCCGAATCGAACCGGACCGGACCGGTCGAATCGAACCGGCTCCCTTTCCTTTTTCTTCTCCCGCGCGCGTCTCTCTCTTTCCTCTTTCTTTTCTCTCTCCTCCTCTCCCCTGCGCGCGCGCGTCGCTCCAGTTTCTCCGGCCAAATCCGGCCGATCCGGCCACCGATTGGACCGGGTCTTGTGTCTAAAATCATCTACTCGGCGAGAGCTTTCCATAGACACCAAGAACGCCGAAATCCATCGAGCGGATTGTCCGATTTTTGCTCGGGAAGATTTTCGCCCATTTCGACTTTTGGGCTAGATTTCTCGAAAACCGTGAATCCCACGAGAAAACCGAGGCTACCAGCACGCTCCACTCGGCGAGCTTGGCGGGATATTAATTTCAAAATTTTCCGACAACGTTTTTGGTGGGTCCCACGGAACTTCGCGGTGTTTTTAGAGCATTAAATGAGCTTAGAAAATTCTGAAAAATTTATGTACTAACCCCCGTGTTATGGGCTTCGTGTAGGTATTCTCAATTCGCGGAAATTCGACAGTTGACCGGTCTGCGAAATTCGGCGAATGCACCGTTCAGGAAAAGTCTCCGAATTGGGCGAGATTTTGCCTACCCCATTGTCGACGTCGGCGCGTCCGAGGTCGGAATCGGCAAAGGTAAACCGAACCTTGTTTTTCGTAATTTTCTAGTGCTTAAATAGGATTAAAAATCTGTAAAATATTCGTGGTAGCTCAGAAAATTATGATTCTTTTTGCAATAGTTTAGTAATATTGCTAAGGACAGCGGGGCAAAGTTTTATAATTTTTAGAGTTTGTTTGGGCAGTTTTTGCAAGAATGATCAATTATAAGGACTAAATTGAAATTTTGCGTATTATGATGGATAATTGATTTGATGGGCGGGAGGGGCTGTGTGATATGATTGAACTGTTGATATATGGATTGTGAATATAGAAGTGCGTTTTTAGCCCTTTTGCGAGTTGGGTAGGTCCTAGGTATAGGGAGACTCTGCGGATTTTCGCACGACTTAGGGCGTAATTGGTCTTTTCTTTGTTTGTATTGAGTCGATTGTATTAATTAGATGTAATGTAATTGTCGTGAGCCGGACAGACCTTCTTCCTCCGCCACCGCCACGGTAATTTGTCGTCAAGTCCGTGAGTAAAATATTAATTTTAATTATAATTTCGATATTATTATATGTTGACGGCAAGATGCCCATGCATCACTTATATGAATATATTTATGTAGTTAAACTCTAGGCACGATTTATGTTGCATTCATAACTGTTAATGTGCCATGAGTGTTGTTGTGGTAATTTGGAGCAGTGTGCGTGCGTTAGCGTGCGTGTGATGTGGTGTGGACTATGGATAGGACGGGGTCGTCACGGCTTGAGTTCTTCATTGGGACGTTCCTTCGAGGGGTAGTCACGGCTTGAGTTCTTATTTGGGACCCTCGATTTGGTTTATTGCGAAAGTCCGGCTTGAGTTCTTCGCTGGCACCAGGTTGGATTTAAGAGAGCTGTACAGGGGATCAGCTCCCAATATATTATGATTGATGCTACAGGGTGCGTGAGTGCTCCAAATTACCTTTTTGATGCTATGATGTGAATATGATGTTAATGTTGCATTTCACTCTACAGGTTGCATTAGTTTCAGATAGTTATAGAGATTATAGTTAAGATTGATATTTTACTCTCTGAGTCGAACGCTCACTCCTGTTCAAAAATTTTTACAGGCCACAGGAGGATATTTTATTCTGGGTTAACCTGCTTTTATCCTTCGCAGGTTGTTTATCCATGTTTGTGTAATTTTAATTACTCCTAGAATTTCCGCATGTGTTAGCAGTATTTATTTGACTTTGGTCTGTAATATTTTTATCATGTTGGACCTGTAAACTTAAATATGTTATGCATGTTGATGGATTGGATGAGGGAGCTGAGCTCCCATTTATTTTATGTTGATGAGTATGTGGAGGGTGAGCTGAGCTCCCCAATTGAGTATTTATTGTGTTTACAGGTCGGGTGAGTCAAAAACTCCCCGTTGGAAAGTCCATTTTATGGCCGGACTCTGTCCGTTTGGTTTCTTGAATTTGGGCCCAATGGGCCTTAGAATTGGGTAAATGAACAGTTAAGGCTTACTACGGGCCTCGGGGGCTTTAGGCTGGCCCAGGTCCTAGTGCCGGTCCGGCCCATAGGTTGGGTCGTGACAGTTACTGTACCTATAAACATGGAATATCATATGCTACCAGTTGGCCATGTTCATAACGCTCCTTGGGATTCGTAGATAGAGATCATCTGATCTATATATATAAGGGGATTGAGCATGGATTATTCTTTAGGATATAGAGATTAATTAGTGGGGTCTCCTACTGACTACAAGAAAGCAAAGCATTATTCTCCATGACCATGGTTTCCCACTCTCGCAAATTGGAGGTTGCACATTAAGGAAGTGATATAGAATTTGTCTTTTACTATTCAGAGTTTTACATCATCTGCATTGGTAAATCTTGAGTCCGCCTGTAAATATGAACTTGTCAAAATACATATGATTTCTAAAATATAAATCGAGTAAATTTTGCTGGAGAAGATGCCAATTTCACCTATAAAGTTAAGTGCGAAATATAATCAGTAGATATCGATCATAGTTATTGTGCTCGATCGATGCTTCTTATATGTATATATTGAAAAGAATGCGTTGTATTGTATGTAGGATGTAGCATAGGCTAGCATGAATGACGAATGGGTTCCCAATGGATATCCGATGGAGAGGTGAGTCCCCCAGTGGCCAAATTAGACTAGGGAAACTGTCTTTCCATGAAATATGACATATTATTCCAAGTCTAGATATCAAAGTTTTCAACTGCATCGCATTATGTATGGCCAGCCCTTACCACTTAATTTAGGTACTGTAAAAGGACTTGCTAACCAAGTTATAGCTATGGCAACTTAAATAGATACCCACTGCATTATAATAAATTAAAGTTCTTTTATCTAATTTTCTTTTAAATATTAAATTTTATCATTGATATTCTCCTCTTACATGAGGACCCAACATATACATATATATATATATATTTTTTTTTTTTTTCCTTAATCAGAGAAATATTTCAAAGGTTATCTAGACTAATGAATTTTAATATGGACTATGTACATGAATATAATTTTTATTCCATGTGTTTATTTAAAAAATAAAGTATTATATATATATATATATATATATATATGAAATGGAATTTTAGTTAAAATAATATTAATTATTTATATAATTTTAGAATTCTTTGTAAAGCTATGAGAAATTACATAATTAAGTGGCTTAGCCAAGGGCACATTTTTAAGGAGGGAGGATCCTTCTGTTTAATGGCTAATTATTACAGATAAAATGCATCATATCCTATTTGTTTCCTTCTCTTTTCATTAAAAAGCGACGAGTGTTTTTAGATAGTTAACCTTCCTATATATATATTATTACAAAAAGGAATTAATTAATGAATTTTACTATATTTTTTATTAATCATGATGTATTCCAGTTCTGATAATTAAATAGATAAATAAAATGGGAGGAAAGGCACTGGATTTGTCATTCAAAGAGACAAAACATAGTCACATGATGGATTCCTAAACCCATTGTCCTCCTCCTATCCTTAAGTGTTTGGATTTTTTTCTTTTTCTTTTCCAAGTATGCGTTTGGATTGGATTATTATAATTGTTCTCAACTTTCTCATTTTCTTTTTTGACCATGAAATTTTTATTTAAAGTTAAGCTTTCCATTGCTATTCAACCTTGTCATCATAATTACATTTGCTAAGTACATATCGATTTCTACATTGTGTAAACATCATATTAATTTATATTTTTTGATGACAACTTTTAAAATAGGGTTTAGTATTTGTTATCATTTTCTGTTGGAAAAAGAAAGAAAGAAAAAAAAAGAGAGTTAAACACTGAAGAGTGAAGACTCGAAGGAAGATTTCTGTGGAGGACAATGAAAAAAAAGAATTGCTGCTGATGAAGATGAAACTAGTTTTGGAATGAATGAGAGAGGCCTTCAATCAAGGCTTCAACTGCCCCACCTATCAGTTGAGCAGAAAGAAGATAGGCCCAGCCAAATCCCAAGCATTGGACCTCTATTCGATCAGCCTTGTGTGCTCCTATTATGTGGGCTTATGATGATTTTCTTTCAACTATTTCTTTATTAAATTAAATCAACTACATTGAATAAAAAATTGATTCATCGGCCACCTCGCCAATCTGTAGGAACTCACCGTGATGACCAGCAGTTGAGCTCCACCGGCAGTGGAAATCAACATCACATCTCAAACACATAAGAAATCTATGCTAAAATAATAGAATGGAATAAGATTTCAATCAAAAATAATTGTAAAATTAATCTTAATAGATTATAACAATCATAAATATAATATAAATCATAAATGTAAGATTCAACTATCACCCTAATAATGGATCTTGAATTTATAAACTTTCACAGATCTAGAAAGCGTACTTGATGCGAACCCTTCTTAAGTTTTACTTGAGTCATAATAGTAATTGAGAGAGACCCTTTAATTCAACAAACTGATTTCTGTCACGACCCAACCTATGGGCCGGACCGGCACTAGGACCTGGGCCAGCCTAAAGCCCCCGAGGCCCGTAGTAAGCCTAACTGTTCATTAACCCAACTCTAAGGCCCATTTGGGCCCAATATCAAGAAAACAAACGGACAGAGTCCGACCATAAAATGGACTTACCAACGGGGAGTTTTCGACTCACCCGACCTGTAAACACAATATATAGTCAATTGGGGAGCTCAGCTCACCCTCCACATACTCATCAACATAATAATAAATGGGAGCTCAGCTCCCTCATCCAATCCATCAAACATGCATAGCATATTAAGTTTACAGGTTCAAAAATAATAATTTAGTTTACAGACCCAAATCAAATAAACATTTCTAACACATGCGGAAATTCTAAGATTTAACAAGTTTATACAAACAGTAATAATTGACCTGCGAGGGAGAAAAGCAGGTTAACCAAAATAAAATCCTCCTGTAGCCTGAAAAAAATATTGAACAGGAGTGAGCGTTCGACTCAGAGAGTAAAATATCAATTTTAACCATAATCTCTATAACTATCTAGAACTAATGCACCCTGTAGAGTGAAATGTAACATCAACAACATTTTCACATCATAACATCAAAAAGGTAATTTGGAGCACTCACACACCCTGTAGTATCAATCATAACATATGGGAGCTGATCCTATCTGACTCTCTTAAATCCAACTTTGGTGCCTGAATTACTCAAGCTCGGACTTCCACTTAATAACCAAATCGAGGGTCCCAGCGAATTACTCAAGCCGTGACTACCCCTCGAAGGATCGGGTCCCAGCGAATTACTCAAGCCGTGATCGCCTGGATCATCCATAGTCCACACCATCACACGCACGCCAACGCACGCTGCCGCTCCAAATTACCACAACAACAACCATGGCACATCAACAGTTATGAATGCAACATAAATCGTGCCTAGAGTTTAACTACATAAATATATGCATATAAGTGATGCATGGGCATGCTTGAACATATAATAATATCGAAATTACAATTAAAATTAATATTCTACTCACAGACTTGACGATGGTCACTGAGGTGGCTGGGCGGAGGAAGAAGGCTGTCCCGGGTCACCTGACAATTATATTACAATTATTTAATACAATCTGACTCAATACAAACAAAGAAAAAGACCAATTACGTCCTAAGTCGTGCCGAAAATCCGGCAGAGTCTCCCCTATACCTAGGACCTACCCAACCTGCAAAAGAGCTCAAAACACACTTCTATATTCACAATCCATATGCCCACAACTCAATCACATCACACAGCCCCTCCTGGGCCCATCAAATCAGTCATCCATCACAATACGCAAAATTTCAATTTAGTCCTTATTATTGATCATTTTTGCAAAAACTGCCCAAACAAGCTCTAAAAATTATAAAACTTTGCCCCGCGGTCCTTAGCAATATTACTAAGCTATTGCAAAAAGAATCGTAATTTTCTAAGCTACCACGAATATTTTATGGATTTTTAATCCTATTTAAGTACTAGAAAATTACGAAAAAGCAAGGTTCGGGTTTACCTTTGCCGATTCCGACTTCAGGGACGCACTCGGGACGTCTGACAATGGGGGGCTAGCCAAAACCTCGGTCCAATTTGGAGACTTTTCCGGTAACGGGTCTGTCTGGCCCAAAATTTGCAGACCCGGTCAACTGTCGAATTTCCACGAATCGAGGATACCTACACGAAGCCCATAACACGGGGGTTAGTACATAAATTTTTCAGAATTTTCTAAGCTCATTTAATGCTCGGAAAAATACTGCGAAGTTTCGTGGGACCCACCGAAAAATGGTGTCGGAAAAATTCGAAATTTATGTCGTTACGAAGCTCTCGACGAGTGGAGCGTGCTGGTGGCCTCGGTTTTCTCGTGGGATTCACGGTTTTCGAGAAATCTAGCCTAAAAGTCGAAATGGGCTAAAATCTTCCCGAGCAAAAATCGGACAATCCGCTCGATGGATTTCGGTGTTCTTGGTGTCTATGGAAAGCTCTCGCCGAGTAGATGATTTTGGACACAAGACCCTGTCCAATTGGTGGCCGGATCGGCCGGATTTGGTAGGAAGTCGAGCGCCTTGCAGCGTTCGTGTGCGTTTTCCGGCCGTTTAGCGGCCGGCCATTTGGGAGGGTGGCGGTGGCCCCGGTTCTTTGGTGGGCGGTGGTGGCCGTGGGGTGGGTGGGGAGGAGAGAGAAACGAGAGAGAAAAGGGAGAGGGAACGACGCGCGCGGGGAAGAAAAAGGGAAGAAGGAAAAAGGCCGGTCCGATTCGACCGGTCCGATCCGGTCCGGTTTGATTTGGCGGGTTCGATTCAGAATATAAAATTTTAAATTTTTACTCTGCCTCGGGACCGAAAACGAGGTCCAAAAATTCTGAAAAATTCCAGAAAACTCAGAAAAATACGTAGACTCCAAATATATTTTTAGTTTTGCCATGTGGTCTTTAAATAAATTTTTAAAAATCATTAAAGTTTATATTTTCGAAAAATCGAACCCGATTTTTAAAATCCGAAAAATCTCAAAAAAATTCCTAAAATTTAAATAAAATTAAAATACCAAAAATGCTCATAAAATTTAAAATTTTGGGGTGTTACAATTTCTTTCTCTTTGACTCTTTTTAATTTACACATTCTTCTTAATCTACATACAAGACTTTAGCGACGGAAGATTTTCTTGAGATGACCCTAATATCTCTGACTTTATGAAAGATAATGTGTGTAATATTATGGGTAGAGAGAGGACTAGCTTATATATATATATCAAAGACTTAATATGATATGTCCATCAAGTATCCTTATACAATTAAAATTATGATTTATTTTAATTAGGGTAATCATTGTACAATTAGGATTTATATTAATTAAAATAAATATCAATTAATATTTGGTAACATTAAAGGAATTGATTTTGGTTCATATGTAATATTAATTACTTGACAAAATCTTACATTTTCCCACTTGGCATAATAATTAAGTGATGTAAATTTTAATAACATAAACATTAAGCGCGTATAAAATAAACAAATCATTTTTATAATGTACTTCATAATTACTTTCCTATAACAAATTACTAAGTATGGGTTATGGCGGTTGTACATTATTTAATGTGAAAACCCATATACAATTATTATTTATTATTATTTTATTTTAATTAGTTAACAATAATTCAATATATTTATAAAAAAAATATATATACTTTTATTTGATGGTCTGCTTATTTATTTTTAGATATATATATATTATTTTTGAAATTAAATATATATCTGCAATTTGAACAACCCAGTTCAATAATAACTCTTAGCCCATTCTACACCTAATAGAACTCTTGAAATATATATATACCCTAATAATCTCTTCTGCTAAATTTTACTCTCAAAACCTATTTGTCACCTCCTTTTCTATCAAATACTCTCAACAGAGAATCCTTAAATTTTTACTTCTCTATTCATCACATTCGATTTTGTTTTCAAGGTAAGAATTCTCATTCCTTATTCAATAATTGGTGAATTTAATTTTATTTTATTTTCTTGATCTGTTACAACTACTCTAAAAAAAAAAAATTTATTTTCGATCATTAATATTAAATTGGATTGATCATAATTATTATTAGATAATAATTAATTATTATATATATATATATATTTGTTTTTGGAAGCGTCCCTGTTCACATAACAATTGTCGCGTCCCGTCTGCGTCCCTGTTCATATATATATATATATATATATATATATATATATATATATTTGTTTTTGGAAGCATCCCTGTTCACATAACAATTGTCGCGTCCCGTCTGCGTCCCTGTTCATATATATATATATATATATATATATATATATATATATATATATATATATATATATATATATATATATATATATATATATATATATATTTGTTTTTGGAAGCGCTGCGTCCCGTCCGTATCCCTGTTCATATATATATATATATATATATATATATATATATATATATATAAAAGTTATTTTATTTTATTATTATTTAATATTTTTATTTTATATTTTGGATATGTAGGAGATTCAAATATTCAGTCAGTCAGTTGAAATTGTCTCTCTTTCATTGAAAATAACTATTGTCTTGGAGGTTCCAGGTGAGTGGTAATTATAGTACATGGCATCGTTTTTGTCCCTTTTAAAATTTCTTAGCATTAAGTTTGTTATTAAATGAAATTTTAAATCAATATTTTAACAATGATTTTATATGTGATTTTCTATAGTTTTATTTTATTATTAAATTTTATTTCGATTTTGATTAAATAATTGATTTTGCCAACTATCTCTGCATTAGACCCATTAGGATTCTGGGAACAGGCCTTTAATGTATTTATATTGATTGATATTTGACTATAAAATTTACCGATGTGTTACTGAATTTATTTGAGATTGATTTGATTTTATTGAATTGATTTGAGATTGATTTGATTTTATTGAATTGATTTGAGATTGATTTGATTTATTTGACTCTCTGAAATTATTGAAATACACTATTGGAATTGCACTATCAGTTATTATTTGATATCTGAAATTTTTTATTGATTTTGATTGATTTGTACAAATTGATTTTCTGTTTTGAATTGGTACCTGTGCCCAGTATCTGTTTCTGTTATCTGGCCCCGCCGTGTGGACTATCACGGTATTAGGTTGCATTGTTGAGTCATGCATCATTGCAGTTTATGGTTGCATTAGTATCATATGCATTGATATCTGTGAAGGAGGAGGAAAGTATCTGATATCTGGTAGCGCGCTTACCATCTGACCTTTGGTGATGTGGGGTATCATCACCCTGGTGCACTGTACCATAAAAATTTTTATTGAATGAATTTATTTTATATATATGTTTTATGAAATTATTTTATTAATGATTTTGACAGCATGAGCATGATTTTTATTGAATAGAAAATTTATTGTGAAATTAATCAAGCGTCTGCCTGTTCCTATTCCGTGGTGTGCTATAATTATCATTCACTGAGCATCTAGCTCAAACCACGTTTTCTCTGCATATCTGCATTTGGATCGGTAGAATTCGGTGATCCAAATATTGATCAATTTTACGGAGAGGGACAACTTTGATTTATTCTCATGGTATGCCCGAATTCGTGTTTTCTCGGGCTAATAATTAGTTTGGTTTATTGAACAGTTTAAGTTTTTATTGAAATCTGTAGAGACTCCGCAGTTTACCTATGGGATATTTATTATGTTTATTCAGCATTTTGTTTATTTGGATTTTGTCTATTTTTGGGATTAGTAAGTGACAATATATTCATTCAAGATACTCTGATAAGGCTTGCATGATTTAAGAATACTTAAATTATGCGCCGGTCACGGTTCAAAATTTTGGGTCGTGACAAAGTTGGTATCAGAGCTCGGTTGAGGTCTAGTAAACTTGCGGAGCATAGGATCCTTAACGTCTTTTCAGTTTATCATTGCTTCAGATATCTGCGTCCTTCGTACTTTTTTTAACCTATCCTAATTTGGCTCACATTTTCAAATTTAATGCTTGTTTATTAAAATGAATAGGTGCTTGGGTCTGTTAGACGTAAGAGGAGAACTAAGGCCAAGGGTCTTAATGGTGTAAACCTTGATCCAACAGGGGAGGTACCACCTCAAACTATTAATCAGACATCTGAACAGACGCCTATGGCTAAGACTGGGGCACAACCATTCCAATTAGCTACTGCAGCTCAAGCACCTAGAAATTTGGTCAAGTTCTTGTGCATCTGGTCATGGATTACATGCGGTGAATCGTCTTTATTAATACTATAGCTGAGTACCTTACAACTCAACCACAACAACCAGTGGTTGGCTCTACTTTAGCACCAGCTCAGGATAGGGCTCGATTCCTTGACTCTACAGATTTTCTCAAGCTAAGACCAAAGGAGTTCACTGGAGAGGATGCATTAGCTGATCCCTTAGATTTTCTAGATGACATGGAGAGGTGTTATGACACTATGGGTTGCAGTAGTGCTAGGATGGTGATGTTGGCAGGAAATCAGCTTAAGGGAGTTGCTCGTGAGTGGTATATCTCTAAGAAGAATGGGAGACCTGAAGGTTCTATCCTCTGGCCTGAATTTCACTCTCTCTTCTTGGAGCGATTTCTCCCTCCTAGTGTTCAAGAGGCTAAGGCCTTGGAGTTTGAAACCTTGAAGCAAGGTAAAATGACAGTTACAGAGTATGAGATGAAGTTTACAAAATTATCCCGTTTTGGTAAACACTTGATTCCAAATGAGGAGAAGAAGGCTCGTAGGTTTGAAAGGGGCTTACGAGACAGGCTAATTGATCGTGTGGCTCCTTTACGACTACCTAAATATGAGGAGGTGGTTGATCGGGCTAGACAGATGGAGATGTATGATGATGAACGTTGGGCTCGCGGCAGTATAAGCGATTTAAGAAAGATAGTCAAGGTAATCAATTTAACAGAGGACGAGTCATCGTGGTTCTTATCGTGATAATAAGCGGGGTTCTCGGTCTGATTGGCAATAGGGCACATCAATCTGGAGTTGGTCAGGGACGTGAGCAGAGGACACATGCAGGGAATGCTCGGTATAACCAGATTAGCACTGAGCCTATTACCACTCTTTGTCATCATTGTGGTAAGCCACATAAGGGCACTTGTCATTGGGTCACTGGAGCATGCTTTGGTTGTGGACAGCTGGGACACCGTAGACAGGACTGTCCTACTAGTGAGACAACTCAGGGTGCTGGTCAAGCAACACATTCTGCTCCCTCTCAGGTTCAACCAGTTTCACAGTATAGTGGTAGAAATCAGGGTTTTGGTGGTCGTGGACATGGTGGTAGAGGTTCTGGTGGTAGAGGATTTGCTCAAACTCAGGGACAGACATCTGGTGGTAGAGGTCAAGCTAGAGTTTTTGCTTTGACTCAGCAGGATGCTCAGGCATCTAATGCAGTAGTGACAGGTACACTTCCTATTTGCTCATTTGATGCTAGAGTACTGTTTGATCCTGGTTCCAGTCATTCCTTTGTTTCTCCATACTTTTCCATGAGATTTAGTACACCACCTACTTTGTTAGAGTATCCTTTATCTGTATCAACACCTATGGGGGATGCAATAGACACTGATATGGTGTATAGGGGATGTATAGTTCACATTGGAGATAGGGAATTAGCTGCAGATCTTGTTTCTTTGGATATGTTTGAGTTTGATGTGATTTTAGGCATGGATTGGTTAGCCACTTATCACGTTTCATTGGATTGTCATAATAAAGTTGTACTCTTTAAAATTCCTGGGGAGGCAGAATTTCAATTTCAGGGAGATCGCAGTATGGCCTCTAGTAATCTTATCTCTGTAGTGAGTGCTAGACGATTATTGCGAAAGAGGTGTAAAGGATATCTAGCTTATGTTAGAGATGTTGGTAGAAGGTGCAGGTTTGGAGAAAGTTGCGATGGTTAAAGAGTTTCTGATGTGTTAACAGAAGATTTATCGGGTTTACCCCCAGAGAGAGATGTAGAGTTTGGTATAGACTTAGTTCCTGGAACAGAGCCCATATATATGCCAAATTATCGTATGGCACCCGCAGAACTTAAGGAGTTGAAGGAGCAACTACAGGACCTACTAGATAAGGGGTTTATTCGCCCTAGTGTTTCTCCCTGGGGTGCTCCTGTGTTATTGGTCCGGCAGAAGGATGGGTCTTTGAGAATGTGCATTGATTATAGGCAATTGAATAAGGTAACTGTGCGTAATAAGTATCCTCTTCCACGCATAGATGACCTGTTTGACCAACTTCAAGGTGCAAAGTATTTTTCCAAGATAGATCTTCGATCTGGGTATCATCAATTGAGGGTCAAGAAAGAAGACATACTTAAGACAGCCTTTAGGACTAGGTATGGACACTATGAATTTCTTGTAATGTCTTTTGGTCTTACCAATGCTCCGGCCGCTTTTATGGATCTCATGAACAGAGTTTTCAAGCCTTTCTTAGATCAATTTGTTATAGTATTCATCGATGACATTCTAGTGTACTCAAAGAGTAAGGAGGAGCATGAACAGCATTTGAGAATTGTCCTTCAGACCTTACGAGAACACAAGCTATATGCCAAGTTCTCAAAATGTGAGTTTTGGTTAGATAATGTGGCTTTCCTAGGCCATACAGTATCTAAGGATGGGGTGTGCGTTGATAAGAAGAAAGTTGAGGCAGTGCTTCATTGGCCTAGACCCACGACTGTGTCAGAGATTCGTAGTTTCTTGGGTTTAGCAGGGTATTATAGACGGTTTGTTCAAGATTTCTCTCGTATTGCAGCACCTTTAACTAAGTTGACACAAAAGAATGTGAAATTTCAGTGGTCTGAGGCTTGTGAAAAAAGTTTTCAGGAGCTTAAGACTCGTTTAACTCTGACACGATGTTAACCCTTCCATCTGGATCAGGGGGTTATGTAGTATATTGTGATGCTTCTAGGATTGGTTTAGGATGTGTTTTGATGCAGCATGGACGGGTTATTGCATATGCTTCTCGTCAGTTGAAAAGACACGAGCAGAATTATCCAACTCATGATTTGGAAATGGCTGCAGTAATTTTTGCTTTGAAAATCTGGAGGCACTATCTGTATGGTGAGACTTGTGAAATCTTCACTGACCACAAAAGTCTCAAATACATTTTTGACCAACGTGATCTTAATCTTAGGCAAAGGAGATGGGTAGAATTGTTAAAGGATTATGATTGCACCATACAGTATCATCCTGGAAAAGCTAATGTAGTGGCTGATGCTCTAAGCAGGAAGTCTTCTGGTAGTTTAGCCCATATATCTACCAAGATGAGGCCTTTGATTGGTAAATTACATGAGTTGCTAGATCAGGGAGTAGAGTTTGAAATCATAGCTGGATCATTCTTAGCACATTTTCGAGTTAGGCCTATCTTGATTGATCGAATTAAGGCGGCTCAAAAGAGGGATTCTCAGCTGTGTGAGATTATAAATAATATTCATCAAGGCCAAGCTCAAGGATTCATGTTGAATGATGATGGAGTTCTTCGTTATGGCACTAGACTTTGTGTCCCCAATGTTGATGAGTTGAGAAGAGAAATCATGGAGGAGGCACACCATTACCTTTACACAGTACACGAGTTCAACTAAGATGTACCGTGATTTAAGGGAACATTATTGGTGGGGTGGCATGAAGAGGATGTTGCGACTTTGTTGCTAAATGTTTGACTTGTCGGCGAGTTAAGGCGAACATCGAGACCATCTAGGTTACTTCAGCCATTGCCTATTCCCGAGTGGAAGTGGGAGCATATTGCCATGGACTTTGTTGTGGGTTTACCTAGTACACGAGGTGGTTACAATGCAATCTGGGTGATAGTGGACAGATTGACAAAATCTGCTCATTTCCTTCCTGTGAAGACTACATATGACTTTGCTAAACTTGCACAGTTGTATATAAATAAGATTGTTAGTCTTCATGGAGTTCCAGTTTCCATTGTCTCTGATCGTGGTACTCAGTTTACTTCTCGATTTTGGAAGAAATTCCAAGAAGCTTTAGGAACACGAGTAGACTTTAGTACTGCTTTTCACCCTCAGACGGATGGACAGTCAGAAAGGACCATACAGACATTAGAGGATATGCTTCGTGCGTGCGTTATGGATTTTGGTGGCTGTTGGGATCATCATTTGCCTTTAGTGGAGTTTGCTTACAATAACAGTTATCAGGCAAGTATAGAGATGGCTCCATATGAGGCATTATATGGTCGAAAGTGTAGGTCACCGGTTTGTTGGGAAGAAGTTGGAGAAAGAAGGCTTACTAGACCAGAGTTGATACAATTAACTTCAGAGAAGGTTCGACTAATTCGTGATCGACTTTTGACTGCTCAAAGTCGACAGAGAAGTTATGCTGATCCTAAGCGTAAAGATGTAGAATTTATGATTGGTGATCATGTATTTCTGAGAGTTTCCCCTATGAAAGGAATCATGAGGTTTGGGAAGAAAGGGAAGCTTAGCCCTCGTTTTGTTGGTCCATTTGAAATTTTGGAGAGAATTGGAGCAGTTGCTTACCGTTTAGCCCTTCCACCTGGTTTTGCACATGTACATCCAGTTTTTCATATTTCTATGCTTAGGAAGTATGTACCAGATCCATCTCATATTTTACAACCTCAAACCATGCAATTTAGGGATGATATGTCATATGAGGAGCAACCAGTAAAGATTTTAGATCGACAAATTAGGAAACTCCGATCTAAGAAAGTGGCTTTGGTCAAAGTCTTGTGGCATAATCACTCAAGTAGTGAGGCCACATGGGAGGCAGAATCTGAAATGCGAGCCAAATATCCTCATTTATTTGATTCTTCAGGTTAGAATTTTTGTCTATCCAAATTCGGGGACCGAATTTTTTTAAGGGGGGAAGTATGTGAAAACCCATATACAATTATTATTTATTATTATTTTATTTTAATTAGTTAACAATAATTCAATATATTTATAAAAAAAATATATATATATTTTTTGAAATTAAATATATATCTGCAATTTGAACAACCCAGTTCAATAATAACTCTTAACCCATTCTACACCTAATAGAACTCTTGAAATATATATATACCCTAATAATCTCTTCTGCTAAATTTTACTCTCAAAACCTATTTGTCACCTCCTTTTCTATCAAATACTCTCAACAGAGAATCCTTAAATTTTTACTTCTCTATTCATCACATTCGATTTTGTTTTCAAGGTAAGAATTCTCATTCCTTATTCAATAATTGGTGAATTTAATTTTATTTTATTTTCTTGATCTGTTACAACTACTCTAAAAAAAAAAAATTTATTTTCGATCATTAATATTAAATTGGATTGATCATAATTATTATTAGATAATAATTAATTATTATATATATATATATATATATATATATATATATATATATATATATTTGTTTTTGGAAGCGTCCCTGTTCACATAACAATTGTCGCGTCCCGTCTGCGTCCCTGTTCATATATATATATATATATATATTTGTTTTTGGAAGCATCCCTGTTCACATAACAATTGTCGCGTCCCGTCTGCGTCCCTGTTCATATATATATATATATTTGTTTTTGGAAGCGCTGCGTCCCGTCCGTATCCCTGTTCATATATATATATATATATATATAAAAGTTATTTTATTTTATTATTATTTAATATTTTTATTTTATATTTTGGATATGTAGGAGATTCAAATATTCAGTCAGTCAGTTGAAATTGTCTCTCTTTCATTGAAAATAACTATTGTCTTGGAGGTTCCAGGTGAGTGGTAATTATAGTACATGGCATCGTTTTTGTCCCTTTTAAAATTTCTTAGCATTAAGTTTGTTATTAAATGAAATTTTAAATCAATATTTTAACAATGATTTTATATGTGATTTTCTATAGTTTTATTTTATTATTAAATTTTATTTCGATTTTGATTAAATAATTGATTTTGCCAACTATCTCTGCATTAGACCCATTAGGATTCTGGGAACAGGCCTTTAATGTATTTATATTGATTGATATTTGACTATAAAATTTACCGATGTGTTACTGAATTTATTTGAGATTGATTTGATTTTATTGAATTGATTTGAGATTGATTTGATTTTATTGAATTGATTTGAGATTGATTTGATTTATTTGACTCTCTGAAATTATTGAAATACACTATTGGAATTGCACTATCAGTTATTATTTGATATCTGAAATTTTTATTGATTTTGATTGATTTGTACAAATTAATTTTCTGTTTTGAATTGGTACCTGTGCTCGTGATTCGCTTTATCCGCCCCGCCGTGTGGACTATCACGGTATTAGGTTGCATTGTTGAGTCATGCATCATTGCAGTTTATGGTTGCATTAGTATCATATGCATTGATATCTGTGAAGGAGGAGGAAAGTATCTGATATCTGGTAGCGCACTTACCATCTGACCTTTGGTGATGTGGGGTATCATCACCCTGGTGCACTGTACCATAAAAATTTTTATTGAATGAATTTATTTTATATATATGTTTTATGAAATTATTTTATTAATGATTTTGACAGCATGAGCATGATTTTTATTGAATAGAAAATTTATTGTGAAATTAATCAAGCGTCTGCCTGTTCCTATTCCGTTGTGTGCTATAATTATCATTCACTGAGCATCTAGCTCAAACCACGTTTTCTCTGTCATTATCTGCTTTGGATCGGTAGAATTCTGGTGATCCAAATATTCATCAATTTTCCGAGAGGGACAACTTTGATTTATTCTCATGGTATGCCCGAATTCGTGTTTTCTCGGGCTAATAATTAGTTTGGTTTATTGAACAGTTTAAGTTTTTATTGAAATCTGTAGAGACTCCGCAGTTTACCTATGGGATATTTATTATGTTTATTCAGCATTTTGTTTATTTGGATTTTGTATATTTTTGGGATTAGTAAGTGACAATATATTCATTTAAGATACTCTGATAAGGCTTGCATGATTTAAGAATACTTAAATTATGCGCCGGTCACGGTTCAAAATTTTGGGTCGTGACATTTAATCACATATTTCCTTTCATATACCACAATACTAGCAACTTACCATAGTAAGTACATAATGGATATATGTTTATCACATTATGGTCCACAATAATGTCTCAAAAGACTTTTCCTATTATTATTCACTCAAAATATTATGTGTACACAATCATGAGAAATAGGAAATACTTTAATGTATATCAGAAACACATCTATGAACTCAGAGTGTCAAAGCCAATACATTATACATTAATACAATCAAGACCTTTTATAAAAAAATATTCTTTAAATATCTTAGGTTGTAAACCCTTAATTAACAGATCTGCTATCATGAGATCAATACTATTATGCTCAATAGACACTCTTTATTTCTGAATTTTCTCCTTAATAACAAAATACTTTAATTCCATATGCTTTGTACCTTTGACAAAGTTGTCGTTTATGGAGAAAATACTATTACGGAATTATAAGAATGAATTCTCAGCGGCTTGCTAATGGTGTCGACTACCTTAAGTCCTAAGATAAATTCCGCATCCATATGCATGAATTATAACTTAAAAACATGCCATAAATTTTGCTTTCATAATGGATGAAATAATGACAGACTATTTTTCGGTATTTTTCCATAATACTATTCTTTCAGCTAATAAGAATAAGTAGTCGAAATAAACTTTTATTGTCAACATGTCCAGCTAAATCTGAATCTGAATATCCAATCACTTCTAAATGATTAGATGTCCGGTAAGTGAGCATGAAATCTTTAGTTAATTGCCATAAAACTTTCTTTGCAGCTTTCTGTTTATCAATTTCAGGATAAAGAATTGTACAGGTTTAAACATACATCAAAATGTCTACAATTAAAGCATAAGAAATTAATTACATTTCTTTATGTTCCACATCATTCTTTGGACATTGATTGAGACTGAATTTGTCCCCTTTTTGTATGGGAACAATTCCTACTAAACATTTATGCATATTAAATCTCTCTAGAATTCTATCAATATAGGATTTCTAAGACAATCCCAATAGTCCTTGTGATCTATTACGAAATATTTCTATTCTAATTACAAAGGATGCCTCTCCATATCTTTCATTTCAAAATTCATTGAGGGAAAATCTTTAGTCTCACGTAATATGCCCAAATCATTTGGAGCAAACAAAATATCATCAACATACAGAATTAAAAAAAATAAACATACTCCCACTGATTTTAAGATATATATACATCGATTAATGACTTTTTCTTTAAATCAAAAGACTTTATGGTATCATTAAACTTAATATACCACTGATGGGAAGCTTACTTAAGTATGTATATTAATTTCTTAAGTTTACACAACACATGGCATTTTCCTTCATCTGAGAAACCTTTAGGTTGGTCCATATAAACTTCCTTTTCAAGTTCTTCATTTAGAAATGTTGTTTTCACATCTATTTGGTGCAACTCTAAGTCATAATGAGCCATCAATGCTATGATAATTCTTAATGAGTCTTTCTTTGAGACTGTTGAAAATATTTCTTTATAGTCAACAACATCTTTCTGAGTATAACGCTTGGCAACAAATCTTGCTTTATATTGTTTGATTTTGTCATTTGAGTCGCACTTGGTCTTAAAGACCCATTTACACCCAACTCGTTTAGATCCTTTAGGCAATTCAACAAGATCTCATACTTTATTTTCTTCCATAGATTTTAACTCATATTTCATGGTATCTAACCACTTATTAAACTCATTACTTTCTATAGCTTGTGAAAAGGAAACTGGATCTTTATTAATTCCTATGTCAAAATCTAACTTTTGCAATTAAACCATGTAATCATTAGCAATTGCCGATCTCCTTTCTCTTTGAGATATTCTTAATGGCATTTCTTGTGGTTCACCTTCATTAGCTCTTTGCGGGTTAGCTTATTGAGGATGTGTTTCATCATAATGTTGTGTAGCATTGTTAGGTCCTTCAACAACTGCTGGAACAACATGTGGAGTAGAAGTGGATATTGGAACTTTAATAGGCATATGAAAATCAACTTTATTTTCTTGTATATCCACATCCTATCTCTCAACACTCCCACTAACTTCACCATTCTCAAAGAGTCTTGCATTACCAGTTTTCACAATTCTTGGACTATGGTTTGGAACATAAAATCTATATCCTTTAGATTTCTCTAGAAAACCAATAAAGTATCCACATATCGTTCGATAATCTAATTTCTTTTCATGTGAATTATAAATTCTTGCTTCCGCTCGACAACCCCAAACATGCAGGTGCCTTAAACTAGGTTTCCTTTCAGTCCATAATTTACAAGGTGTTTTTGAGACTGCCTTACTAGGAATCCTATTTAACAAATATACAGCTGTTTTAAGTGTATATATCCATAAAAATATAGGTAAAGAAGAGTTACTTATCAAACTCCTAACCATATTCATTAAAGTCCGATTTTGTCTTTACGCCACCTCATTTTATTAAGGAGTACTTGGCATAGTATATTGTACACATATTCCATAACTTTCTAAGAACTTTACAAATAGACCATGACATTGTCCCATTTCAGTGTGTTTTCCATAGTATTCACTATCTCTATTTGACCTTACTATTTTCACTTTTCTATCTAATTGCCTCTCAACCTCATTTATGTACACTTCAAGTGCATTTATTGATTGAGATTTTTCATTAAGCAAATAAATATGTTCATAACATAAAAAATCATTAATAAAGGTAATAAAATATTTTTCTCCACCAAATGATGGAGTATCAAAAGGCCTACTACATATATTAGTGTGTATAATTTCTAGAAGCTTCCTGTTTCTTGTGGCTTATTTCTTATTGTGTTTGATTTGTTTTCTCCTAATGCAATCCACACGCATCAAGATCAATAATATCTAAACTCAGTAGAATCCCATTCTTTATTGATCTTTCTAATCTTTCTTTGGATATGCAACCCAAATGCTTATACCACAAGAAACAGAATTCTCATTCAGTCTACTAGGCTTAATTCCAATATTGCTAAAAGTGACAAGCAAGGATTCAGCAAAATTATCACTAAGTTTCAGTATATATAGATCATCAGTAAGATTTCCAAAAATAATAATGGAGTTATCATTATTATTAAATAAACTGAAACATCCATGCCTAAACTTAACATTGAACCCAAATTCATCAAGTTTTAAAACAAAAATGACATTTCTAGAAATTGAAAGCACATAGAAGGCTTCTAATAAGTATAGTTGATAGCCATTATGTTAGACCAAACTGTAAGTCTCTATGCCTTCAATTAGAGCCTTCGTATGGTTCTCCCATAAATATGAAGTCTTAGTTGGGTTTTCTGTTTGGACCATAAAGAATTCTTTCATCACATTGGAGATATAAATAGTAGCATCAAAATCAAGCCATAAAGTATTATTAGGAACTTCAAATAAGTTTGATTTGAAACATACATAAACATAAAGATTACATTTTTTTTCAAATCAAGCTTTATTTTTCAGGCATTCTTTTTGATAGTGTCATACTACCATTTATTCCTTTCCTTAGCTTTAGTAACATTTGAAGATCCTTTCTTTTTCTTTTTAAACTTGTAAGCTTTAACTTAAGTCCCTTATTAGCTTATTGACCCATAATGTTGACAGAATGAGTCCCTTGATTTTTCAACCTTATTTCATCCTAAACTAGTTTATTGGCCAATTCATTACCATTCTGCTTATCCTCAATAGTGTTATAGTTAATTTGAAATGACCCATATTAAAGAGGTAATGAATTCATAATGAACTACACTAAGAGAGAATCATCAACCGTCATCCTTAAAGTCTTTAGCCTTGCTGCAATATCACTCATTTCAATAATGTGCTTTTGCATACTCTTTGATCCATCATACTTTATGGTCATAAGTTACGCCATTAGAGTACCAGTGAGTGACTTAGCTTCAAAATAGAACATATCTTTCACAAGTTTAAGGTATTCTTTTGTATTTTCAGTTTGTGAAATTGTAGTCTTAATGTCATTGACTGTAACACTCCTCACCTGACTATAGTGTAGCCGAGCAAGACGTGCTACAATCGGTGCCGGAGCACCCTAACTTATCTTACTTTATTTTTTTAATAATTTTGAATTTATTTAATTTAATATCAATTATTTTTCGATGGAGAAACCAGCGGAGTTTTCCTCTATTTTATTATCGTTTGGTATATTTTAATATTCACCTGTTTGAAATTCAACAATATTTTCAAAATAAAATCTTATCCATGCTAATCATAATTATCTCATCAATCATTCTCATAATTTTCTCATATTTCAAATCTCATCCATACATTTCAATTTCATAATCATTTCCATACATTTCCATTCATACTCAATTCATATGTAAACATTCTCAAATTACATAAGCAAAATTTTCAAATTTCCTTAATTTACATAATTTACAAAATAATTACAAATTTTCATAATTTACATGATATATAAATTAATTACATATGAAAAAGCTAATTTATTAATTTACATCGCATTCCTATTAATAACCTGTATATAATATACATTACAATACAATATCTAAGCATTTTATACAAAATATAAAATATGATCTACATGGGCCCTATCTACATGCATTGCTGAGGAGGTGATAACCTTGAATACTTCAGACACTTCTGCAGATCAGAACTCTCAAAATTCCTAGTCAATCGTCCATTGGGTTCTAGCTTCAGTACCTGCGCGAAAGAAACAATTCCATCGCGCTAAGCATTGCTGTTTAGTGGTGCAATAATATAACAAAAAAACAAAAAAATAATATGCAAATAAATATAGAAACAAAATTCGGATAATTAAGATTTATTTATACTTCACATTCGGTTTCTAAAATTTAATATATTTTATCCTAATTTAGTCTTTTTTGGAAGTATTTATTTCGCCAATGTACAGTAATAATGTGTAAAGAAAAATGATCTAAAAATAATAAATTTATACTTATATTATTATATAAGTCACATTTGCAATATTTAGTTATGTTATAATTTTCTTTGCTAATCTTTTAGCATTTTCTCAATACTTGCTAGGTTGTCTCAGATTATCTCATAATAAGTAAATTTTAATATCGGTCCAATTCATTTCGATTATTTCTAATAAATAACTAATCTAATTTATTTTAGGTCATCTTACTTATTTATTTTATTTAATTTTTAATATTTTTAATTGCTAATATTCTTAACTTATTTCAATAAATTTCACTGCCCAAGTAATCTGTGACAGGCTGACTAAACTGGATAACGGGTCGTTGGCACTAGACACCGCGGTGCCTCGGGCCGTCATACCATGGGACGCGGAACGTCAACCACGTATGCAGTCAGTATGGCTAAAAAGCCATGATAACACAATCGGGCATAAAAGCCATGAATGTTGGCATAAAGCCATGAATATAGGCATAAAGCCTTTCGCAGTACTGCTAAAACAATACCCTATTGGCATGCCAATCTATCACACATGTCTAGGCAATACAAGGGCACATAATATCATTAAATATTAATATATTATGTTTTATGACTTCATTATTTCATGACAAATTCCATAATTTATACATTCATCATAATATTCATATATTTCTTACATCATTCATATTGATCACAATTCACAACAATGGTATTCATGTACCATTGTACTCAAAACATTCTTCCTTTCTCTTATAAAGAAAACTAATGTTCAATTCATATTTTCATGTGATTCATTTATTCATTACAATAGTTATATGAATTCATAACTCATACAAGGTGTTATTATCTTATTTGTAATGGAAACATAAATCCTACTGTAAGCCTCATCCCATTTATACTCAACAATCCATGTAGGTTAATATCATTTCATTTAAAGTGGTGTTACTTATATTTTATTAGACCTACTAGTAATGGGAATAAATCTTAACTATATACTCACATAACTTAAATGTTCATTAAGTCATTTAGGTGAATTACTATTTCTATTTCAAGTAATCCATGAATGTTTCATGGATTCCAAATTTCATACCTTAATTTCCTCTACCAATTTAGTTATTATACTTTGTGTCTTTGTATTACTATTCACATTACTATTTACTCAAATTATTGACTTTTTAATACATAATAAATTTATTGAACCTAAGTTCTCCAAGATACCACATTTTGCATTCAAAATTTGTTGGTATTGGTTGCCAATACCATTTTCTAAGCTTAATGTTAGTTGGGCAGAATTTTCACTTTTTATGCCTTATTTTTACTATTCCATTGGTCAATTTAACAGTGGAAATTTGGCAAACTAATCAACATGAAAGTTGTTTCTTATTTTGTTTAGTTGCATTTCCTTTTTTGAATCACTCTATTTGGAGTTTTGTAGCTCAAGTTATGATCCAAAAAACACAACTGGCCGAATTGAAATTTTTCTGGACTGACCATATCTATAGTGCAGTGAACAGTGAATGCAACTAACTTGTTGGATAGGTTCTGATCATAATTTGAGTTAGGTTTCTTCATGAAAGTTGTTGGTCTATATCTCAGCTTGTTGCTGGTGAAATTTCAGGTCAATTGGACCATTCTACACTGAGTTATGGCCAAATGACCAAACACTATACATTTGGTTATTTTGCAGAAACAGACTGCAGGTCACCCGGATTAGGGTAAGCTTTTGGTCCACTTGGTTTGGTTTTATGAGCATGGTTTCTTCACCAAAGTTGTGCCATTATGTGTTTAGTTTCATGTTCAATTGTTCTTGCACCAATTGGACCTCTATAATTCAAGTTATTGCTGCCCAAACCTGCTGGACTCATGTCCAATTCTGCAGGTCACCATGGGCAGCCACACCAAATCTAAATTACACTACTTAACACACTTCATTTTTTATTTAAACAGAACTAAATGGTCACTAATTGACCATTAAAACCAATTTTCATCATCACATGATCAAAGCCTCAATTTCATGCTCAAACCCTAACTCCAATTTCCAATTCATGGCATACACACACCAAACTCATACCAAATCACTTTATCCATCATTTATACTCATCAATAAAATAATTATGCCACTTAATTTCATCAAAAACCAACAATCCTTAAACTTTCTCATGGCTGCCAAATTTAGAGATTTCATTTACTCAAGTTTTTCTTTTAATTTTACACAATTTCTACTTGATTTAGCATGCTTACAAGATTAAAGAAAGAAAAGAAATTGTTTAGTGCACTAACCTTTTTGAGCTTCACTTAACCTTGATTAAACCTCCCTAATCTCTTCTTCTTTGGCTGCCGATAGCTTTTTCTAGGTGAAAGATCAAATTTTTGTGAAGGGACTTGGCAATTTTGGTGAACAAATGGAGAGGAAATTCAAGCTTTTAAGCTTGAAAATGGTAGAATCTCTTCTCTCTCTCTCTCAACGTTTTTTGCTGCCCAAAGGTTGAAGATATAGATTGGTTTTTCAATTTTTTGATCTCTTTTATCTCTTTTAATGAGTTTAACAAATTGTGATTGGTGGAGGAAATTTAAATGACATCATATGATGTCATAATTAGCATTTTCTTTCATTTTCTTCTCTTCTCTTCTCTACTCATTTCCAATTTAATTTTTAGCAATATTTATTCATATTTTAAATCATAATAATTATTTGCTTAACTGGATAAGTTGGCCAAAAATTATCTCTGAAGACGAAATGACCAAAATGCCCTTCGTTTGACTTAACGGGCCAAAATTGTCTGTACCGATTGAAAAATTTTTCTAAGCATTTCCTTGGCATTCTAATGCCATAAGAACCTCAATGACCCTTCTCTGGAGTCACAAAAATTATTTTATAATTTTTTTCCTGGGTCTAGGGCTCCTAGTTGCGAGAACCGCAACTTCTCATTAGGTTACCCATCGTTAGGGCACCGGTTCATTTAACTTGGTTGTATTTTATTTCTAAAATTTTTCTTAAATTTTTCTTATTAATATCTGAGTTATTTATGACTCCTCACTCTAGTCTAATTATTTTTTCAGATGTTCTAGCTGTCCGGACCGACACCAGTCATCGGAACAGTAGAATGTACGGAATTGCTATAATGAGGGTGTTACATTGACAATAGTCATTAGCAAAAACATAAGGCTCAATTTGTTTACCAATTCCTATTGCTTATGATATAACTTCTCTTCCTCACTACTTGTATCCATAATAATAGCAAGTTAACTTTCCAATAATGCGAAGTCAAGGTTCAAGACACCTAAATAGAACTTGACTTGCTCACACTATTCAAAGAAGTTCAACCCATTAAAATAATAACATATTAAGCCTGCGAATGAAGAGAAAAGCTGCAATATTATATTTATATGCTCAAAATAGATTCAGATAACTTTAATAATTAGAGTATATTATAGTTCTCCTTTGGGTAGATACTACAATATACTATCATAAATAAAATGCCCTTAAACTTGATTGGACAATAATTAAATTACATCAAATATACATGTTATCTTTGAACATCCAATATATATTTGATAAAATATTATTGTCCTCATAATTCTCACTATCATAGAATAATTAATTTACTTTTGGGTAAAATCCTTAAGTTCTGATGACTAATGGGTATCAATTAATCCACTTTTCATTATAGGCATCTATTAGTACGGATAATTGATAATTTTTATATGCATGTAAACATCATTCATAATTCGGCCACTTTGATGACTAATAAACTATTATTTTTATTTTATTTTAATTTGGCCACTTTGGTGACTAACAATTTAAAACAAATATCATAAATCATGCATATAAATTATATATCTTAATAAACCTAATATTTATTTATTCATTAGGTTTAATTATAAATCTTAATTAGATTGAGTATAAAACATATATTTTTTTTCTTTTAATTTATTTCTTTTGAGAAAATATAATCTTAAACTTAAATCCTTTTATAACACTATTTTTCGTCGTGTTAATAATCTTCATGCCCAAAATTTAATTGGGTCAAATTTTAATAATATTATTTTAATCATTTTAATCATTAACGTTAATCATAAAACTTTCACGATCTACACTTTAATCCTACCTATATCTAATAACAAGTAAGATCTTTAATATTATGTTCATCACCATAAATTTAATGGAGAAATTTAATTATTCAAAACCCAGGGCTCTGATACCATATATAAAATTAATCTTAATATATTATAACAATCATAAACATAATGTGAATTATAAACGTAAGATTCAACTATCACCCTAATAATGGATCTTGAACTTATAAATTCACCATAAATTTAATGGAGAAATTTAATTATTCAAAACCCAGAGCTCTGATACCATATATAAAATTAATCTTAATATATTATAACAATCATAAACATAATGTGAATTATAAACGTAAGATTCAACTATCACCCTAATAATGGATCTTGAACTTATAAATTCTCACAGATCTAAAAAGCGTACTTGATGCGGAATTTTACTTGAGTCATTGTAGTAATTGAGAGAGATCCTTTAATTCAACAAATTGATTTCTCCCTCTTGACTCTTCTTAATTTACACACAATACTTTAGCACTCTTCTTAATTTACACATAATACTTTAGCAATGGAAGACTTTCTTGAGATGATCCTAATATCTCTGACTTTATGAAAGAGAATGTGTGTAACTTTATAGGTAGAGAGAGAATCAGCTTATATATATATATATATATATATATATATATATATCCAATACTTAATATGATACGTTCATCAAATATCCTTATACAATTAGAATTATGATTTACTTTAAATAAAATAATCATTGTATAATTAGGATTTGTATTAATTAAAATAAATATCAATTAATATTGGATAACATTAAAATAATTAATTTTAGTTCATATGTAATATTAATTACTGAATAAAATCCTACAATAATCTAATTAAAGGAAAATCAATTAAGAAACTTCTTTTGTAATGATATATAAATTTTATTGTGAATAATAATAAATGTATAACTTGTGATTCTTTAATTATATTCAAGTATACGTACATCAAAATTAAATATATTTAATAACTCAAAATTTATTAAAAAAAATAGAAAATTATTGGTCCAGCAGAATTTTTTTACAGCGGGAGAACCCTTCCCTTGTGTCCATCTACATAAAATATAAAGAGTAATTTATAATGACTAGGAAGAAAAAAATAATACGAATTTGTATTATTTAACTGGTGTGGAATTAGTAATTACATATGCCGGTCCAAGACTTTCCGGTTTAACGATTGCTTATAAAAATTGATTTGCCTTACGGCGTTTAATTTTCTTCTTCTTCTCTCTTATCTTTTTTCGCACTCTCTCTCTCTCTCTCGTATATTCTCACAGTTTCTTCGCTGGTAAGAACGGAAGAACGAGTCACACCCACCGCCCTCGACCCGAATCCGCCGCAGGACCCGACTCGCAGCCGTATTAATACTTTTCGCTCCCATTTTTTTTTCCCGATATTACAATAAACACCAATCACCATGGAATCGCAATCTGTAAGTCTTCAAATCTCCCTCTCATTTGTGCCAGCTCCGTACGGCACCGTTTTCTAGAAACCCTAAATCTTATCAGTTTCTTGAGCTTGGTCGTTTCCGATTAATCTCTATTTTTCAAACGTTAATGTTGGTTAAGGTATTTGGCTTTTTTTTTTTTTTCCTTGACGGATTCGATATTTGTATTTTTTTTTTCCAATGCTGTTAGGGTTCTTGAAGTTTCGACGAATTTCTCTGCATTCATGTTCGATTTCGACGGGACGTTAGGAATTAGGGTTTTCAATTGAGGCATTGTTTTGAGGGGTGGAATTTTTTATTCCAATTTGTAGGGGTTTTTTTTTTCGTTCGGTTTCAACACGGGGAAGATAGGTGTGGGTTAGGAGGATAATGTGTATACTGTGTGTGATCCAGAAGTGGTCTCGCCGGGTTGCTACTATGCTGCCTTGGTTAGTAATTCCTCTTATAGGATTGTGGGCTCTGTCACAGCTTCTGCCACCTGCTTTTCGATTTGAGATAACCTCACCCAGGCTCGCTTGTGTTTTTGTGCTTTTGGTCACTCTTTTTTGGTATGAAATTTTAATGCCTCAGCTGTCTGCTTGGCGTGTGCGTAGAAATGCACGGTTGAGGGAGAGAAAAAGGTCTGAAGCAATTGAATTGCAGAAGCTTCGAAAGACTGCAACAAGAAGGTGCAGAAACTGCTTGACACCATATAGGGATCAGAATCCAGGTGGTGGTAGATTTATGTGTGCTTATTGTGGCCATATTTCCAAGAGGCCAGTTTTAGACTTGCCTGTACCTCCTGGATTGGGAATGTCTAATTCTGGGATTATTAAGGATCTGGTTGGCAGGGGTGGGAAAATATTGAACGGGAAGGCCTGGTCTGACAATGGATGGATGTGCAGTCAGGATTGGTTAGAAAACGGCAATTGGGCTGGTGGGTCTATTGCCGGGAAATCTAATTATTGGCGGAAGAATGGGAGTGGATATTTTGGAGGCGATGAGAATTGTTTGGCTGAGAAATCTTATTCAGGTGTTGTGCTGTCTGCATGTAAGCTGTTGACTTCTTTTTTCTTGAGCATTAGGTGGATTTGGAGAAAGGTTTTTAGAATTAGTTCATCAAAGGAGGACTCTTCTTCTGATGCAGATCATAGGGGGATTTTGACTAAAAGGGGTGAGAATGGGGCAAATTATCATGAGACTAAAGGAGAAAAAGCACGCAGAAAAGCTGAAGAGAAAAGACAGGCTAGGTTAGAGAAGGAGCTTTTGGAGGAGGAAGAAAGAAAGCAAAGGGAGGAGGTTGCAAGATTGGTTGAGGAACGTAGGAGGCTGAGGGATGAGAAAATGGAGGCTGAAAAAGATCGAACCAAATCTTCACCAACCATCCGGGAGAAGGATAGTAAGAAGGAAGCAGAGAAGAGGCGGCAGGAAAGAAGGAAAGAAAAAGACAAGGGTTCAAGTAAGAGTAATTCTGATGCTGAAGAGATGGAAAAGAAAGCTGATAAGGAAAGCGAGCGGAAGCAGGACTATGAGAAGAAGAGTGAAGCTGACCGTCGGGAACATCAAAAGTCTGGGAACGACAATGTGAAAGGCCAGAGCACTGAATCAGGACATGGTACAAAGCATCTGTCTGCAAGCAATTATAACCGTGGAAATGATGGAACTAGGTATCTGGATCGAATGAGGGGTACATTTTTGTCTTCTTCTAGAGCTTTTACAGGAAGTGATTTCCTTGGAAAGTCTGCTAATACTCCTGCTAATGTTACAAAAGAAAATAAGTTTAACAGTTCTGTAGATCATGGCCATGCTTCTGCCTGTAGGAGGGATATATGTCCACCTGAGTGCCTAACTGGGAAATCATTTATGAATGGAGATGATAAGAATGTAAACCGTCCTGTAAGTTACCTTCCTGTAAATCTCACTTTTATTTATTTATTTATGATGTTTACTGTTGACCTGAGTAAGGTATGCAGAAATCACTCCATCATCCTCTGTTCAGTTTGTCCTCATGATGTGCTTGTGTCAGTTGTGAATTCATTAGAGATCTTGATATGACCAATTTCTAAAAGTAGTTTCGAAAGAATGTAATTTTAGCAATTATGATTGATTGACGTTTGAGTTAATTTTACTTAGTTTTGATGTAAAAGTTTGACTGCCTATTGTAGATTCTTACTGAAAATTTTCTCCCATTATTGGTTAGCTGCTGTTGTTGTATTGGTTAGCTAGGATCCATATAGTTGACCTAAACTAGTTTGGGATTAAAGCTTAGATTTTGTTGTTGTTGTATTGATTAGCTGCCCATACTTTTTGTGGGTTGAGTCTATATTATGCATATATATTTTGATAAGCAAGTCAATAGTCTCATTATGGTACTGCAGGATTCGTGAAATTTTTTTTTACAATGATGGTATACATTTGCACTGCGTTTGAAAGAAAATCAGAATTACATTGTTGACCTTTTCATGACAGGTGCACTCAGAACTGCAAGCAAGGACGGCACCTAAAAAATCATGGCAACAATTATTTACACGCACATCTTCTACTTCTTCATCCTCAAATACAAATGTCATTAGTAGGCCAAATTCAAAGCCCCAAGCAGAAGTTCAAAGCCCACAGTTACATGGGCAATCATCATCACTGCAAGCATTTGATAATCCAGTCAATTTTGGGCTGCCATCACCATTTACTCTCTCTACACATCTGAATATATCCAGTAGCAGTAGTTTAGGCTTCTCACCTCCCATTGAACCCATTTTTCCGTGTGTTGTTGAAGGGCCCCATGACTTAATGCCCGAGGAACCTGAGCTTTTTGAAGATCCATGTTATGTTCCTGATCCAATATCATTGCTTGGGCCTGTATCAGAGTCACTTGATAATTTCCAGTTGGACCTGGGGACTGGTTTTGCATCAGACATGGGATTGGAAAGGCCTCATGCTTTGAAGAATTTATCTGCATCTTCTGAAGCTAACAAGCCATCTCCAATTGAGTCTCCGTTGTCTCGACTCCGAGTTGCTGATGAGAAGCATAATGGATCTAATTGGTTCCCTACTAGTCCTAAGGCTCAAGATTTGCACACCCTGCCCGTGGATGATGTGCATGTTAATGAAAAGGGAACATGGCAAATGTGGAACAGTTCTCCTCTTGGTCAGGATGGTTTAGGTTTGGTGGGTGGGCCGGGAAGCTGGCTTTTACCCCCAGATCGGAGCAGATCAACCATGGAAGATGTCTTGCAGTCTTCAGCTTCCTTTTTTTCAAAAGATGACCAAGTCCTTTCTGGTACTCATTCTCCACAGAAGGTTTTTCTTGGCAATGGCCAGAATAGTGGGGTGTTTAGTCCAGTTAGTGGTTCAAGTGATAATGATCCGTGGTCACAGAATGCCTTTTTCCCACCATTGTCAGGGAGTGATAGCCATTTCTCTCTGAAAGCTCAGGAAGAGAATATTCAGAATGAAATAATTTATGGGAGTCCTACAGGCACTGTAACCAACCATCCTTTTGAGCTGTCTCCAGCTAATTGTTGGTCCATGTGAGTGCATCTTCCTATGAACCTCTCTTATATCAAGTTTCTTACCTGGAATATTGGTTTTGCACATGGGACAAAATTAGAAAATTTTCATCTGATTTTTGTCATTGATTTAGAGTTTGATCAAAGATCCATTTAGATAACTTTAATTAGATGGGTGGGAATATTGTACCTGCTTGATGCATTACGGCATTTCTGAAATTCTGAAGAATGAAAGATAAGAGATAATTATTGTAATAATAATCATTTGCTGGCAATTCTTTGGATACCCTAGTGTTGTCTGACTCAAATGTATGTCCGTACACTTAGCCTCATTTCTTCCCAAGTTCATGAAATTCTCTTGCAAACTTCTAACTAATCAACTTGTTCTCTTCATCGTGTCAATCCCTTTGAAAAAAAGAAGTCCATCCATGCTTATATCCTTGCACTTTCATTTCATATCGTCAATGGTTCTTTTCTTGCCAAAAGTCTTTTACCTGCCCACATTCAATGGTTTTGTAATGCACACATATTTTCTGTAGCCTTTGTTCTCCTGGATTGTAGTAGGAGTGGAACTTTCAGCCCAACCTTGAACTAGTGTTTCAAGTTGAATTTTCAGCCAGTGCATTCAGGTTTGACCTCACCGAGTCTGGCAGGTCATCACTTGACATGCACATGCCCATGCCCTTGTTTATGTATAACTACAGTTATTGTGACTAAAGTTACCTTTAGAGTGGGTATTCATAAAGGGATCTGCCTGATTGCTGTTTTCCTGGACATGTAGATACTCTTTCCTTTTCCTTTTTGTATACCTTACAATCTACTCTTGCTGTGATTCTCAACAGTTATACAACAAGAACTAAGCCTTGATCTCAAACTAGTTGGGGCTTCTCTACATTAGTACAATCAAAATAATTTTTATTTGCTTGATAAAAATTTGGTTTCATTTGCTAAATGATCTAAATCTATAGGGCATTGGCCATTACGATGTTGACTAAAGGTCTCTTATTGGTCAAATTTATTTAAGATAGAAGATAGGAGAGTTGGGTGTGAACTGTATAATCATGAAGTTATGAAATGCACCTATAATTGTGAATTATTTCAATTTTGACACTTGGATCTTTTGTTGCCCAAGCATTCAAATGTAGTGTGTGAATGTCACATGAAAACATGGTGAGATAAATGCCAGTAGTCGACTATTTGACTTGCTGAAAACCTTAGAGGTGGCTGCAATCAGTAAAATCTTGACATGATTTACTGAAGTTGAGAAAGGATAATGATTTGGTGTGCATGTGCTTACTGTGCACTTGAATTTTCAACCCATTGGAAATAGTGTCTTTCAATTGATCCAATGGCTAAATATCATCCGCATGGTAAGCACATGTTTACTGAATTATTTCTGGTCAAGAATACGTTTCTTACATATTGAGTACAGAATGTTTTCCTTTTCCTTTCAAAAAAGGATTGTATTTTTGAAAGTTCTGAGCTTGCTGTCTTCAAGATTTTATGTTGATGCTTTAGCTGATCTATGTGATGGAATGCCATTGATTTTTCTGTTTGATGATTGTTTATGCTTTGGCAATATTACTTGCGTGCATTTGAATTGATTTCTTGTTTGGAATTTGGCAGCGATAATCTAATTTCTGATTTCCTTTCTCTTTTGTTTGGCAGGAAGGACTGGACTGTGCAAGGTTCAGGAGGTGGTGTTGGGAAAACATCTGTCACTAGGCCCAATATTGGTGGTTTATTCCCAAGCCCAGATGTACAGTCGCTTTGGTCATTTGATTAGGGAAAAAAAAAGAAAAAAGAAAAAAAAAAAAAACAAAAAGAGTAACAGTATGAGGGACTTGATTACACTACCTGTTCAGAAGAGGCAAACTTCCTCTTTTGTAGGAGAGTTTAGAATACTGGACGGGGATTGTATCTTCCTCCTCTTCTTTATAAGGGAGATTGATTTTACTTGCGTTGTAGAATGGATAGGAATACGCGTGGCATGCATTCACTTGTGCTGTTGTGCATCAGGTAACAAGTAGTTGTCAACTTTTAACAACTTCTTTTTCGGCATAGGGGAGGGGGTGTCCCCTTGTTGAGGAAAATTTGTTCGTTTGAGAATGGGGAGCTATACCTCCTCTTAGTGGTAGCTTCTGAATGGATGTTTAATGAAATGATACTAACAGATGGTGGTGTTGCTGTTATTAGAAAGTACCCTATTGTCGTCTTCTACTTAGGTTCACTTTTCCATGACTGTGAGACCCCCCTCCATCCCTATTAAAAACACATGGAAATTGAAAATTCCCTTAATTTTCCTCCTTAATGAACTAGCGCAGCTCGAGGTTCTGCGCTGTCGGATGAAGTTTAATCCTGGTTGGCGGCAAATTGAGGATTAGGTTGCAGTATTGATGAGCGTGGTAAAATTAGGTGAGAACGAAGAAGCGAGAAGCTGTGGTCCGTTGGCTCAGCAGTTTTATTACTCCATAATTAGCCATTATGGATCTGAGACAAATACCGAGAATTGAAATCGATATTTAGATTGAACGATGTGGCAGGAAACTGTTAATAGTACTCTTAAAAAGGATGGAATTATGTCAATGGGACTGTATATACTAGTATGAAATAAATAAAAGGACGTGTCATAGAGAGAGACAACAAAGGAAGCACACAACAAACGCATTAGCGAAATGCATCCCAACTTTCTTTTACCGTCTCCACCAATTTCTTTGTATGTGTTAACGCATGTAAGAGTATCGACTCAGATTGATATTCATATCAGTGATGGTGACTGGCATTTGCAACCCAATGCTTTCCACTTGCAAGATTTCGATTTCCACTTGCAACATGCTTGACCTCTCCTCGGTGACACCTGTTTTGTAGAGTTTCTGGGGCTAGTTGAGGTTACTTTTGGAGGGGTATGTCATTAGATTGATATTTCCTTTTTCCTAATTTTGTCTCTTTGTAAGCGATGATGCTAAAACCATCGTTTTTGTCATCATTTTATTTTTCAAATTTCTGTTTTTTTAATATTCCCAGCTTTCCTGTTTTCTGTATAGGAGGAAAAGTGTAGAATGATTATTAATGCATTAATTCCACTAGTGTAATTGTTCATGTTAATTAATGGGCTCGTTTTCGAACGAATACAAGTACAAATCCTATCAATGATACAACAAATAGTCAAAACTCTCACGTGGAATAGAACACCTCCTGCGGATAATGGTTTCTGACCTTGCTGATGGTCTCATAATCACAAAACAGAAAATTAGCGCATTTTAGTGATGGTTGATCAAGCAGGGATATGATTAAATACAGCCGATAAATATATACACATCTTGAAACATCCACTCAATTTACTCCGGTAAAGATATATACTGTCACAACCATAAACATAGAGGCCAAGGATGGTTATATTTGTTTAGTTTGTGGTATGAGGCGAAGCTGCCTGCAATGCACATAAATAAGAAGGCTGTAGCTCTTGCTGCTCTTGTTGTTTTAGTAGTTGTTGCTGCTGTTCTCCTTCCCATGTCCAAATAATGTCTTTGAGTGCAGGTCTAATCTCTTGTTTCAATACCGTCTGATACTCCACCGTATCTCCACTGGACTTTTTCATTTCCACCAAATGAAAACAAGGAGTGATCTCAAAGATTTCTGCATCTATGCCCAAAGCTCCTTTCCTGCCTTCCTTTGAACCTTCAAATTTCAACAAGCCTGCGTCCTTCTTCTTTATTTTCAGCCTCAGACACTTAGCAATGTCTTCTAGCTTTGAGATGATGATTGAAGCAGGCTTGTTTGAAGTAAACCGCAACTCTTTCTTCTTCTCTTTTTCCTCAAACAAGCCAGACAAGTCAAAGCCTGCAGAATAGGAGATGATATCAAACGCATTCAAGTTGCAAGGTTTTCCTAATTCTTGCTTGGACTCTGTGACAGCACAGCTACTCTCATTCACATTAAACACAGCATCATAATCCAGATAAGCTGATTCTTTTGTGTCTGTCTCCACAATTAGGGATTGAGGTTCCAAATCCTTATGAAACCAAGGATTTTCCATTATTTTGGCCATGGATATCCTTGTGCTAGGGTTTGGATCCAGGATGTTTGATAGAAGCTCGCATACTTCAGGTGCAAACCAACTGGGGGATATAAATTCTGCCTTCGCAATTTTCCTATACATCTCCATGAGATTTGTGTCATAGAATGGCAGATACCCAGCCAGTAGAACATACAAAATCACCCCACATGACCAAATATCAGCTTTGGATCCATCATACCCTTTTCTTTTTACCACTTCCGGAGCAACATAAGCAGGGGTCCCACACATTGTATGAAGTAACCCATCCTGTCGCTTACATTCAGCTAGGGCACTTAAACCAAAATCTGAAACCTTAAGATTCCCATCCTCATCCAAGAGTAGGTTTTCTGGTTTCAGATCACGATGAGAGACTCCTCTACTGTGGCAATAATCAACTGCACTGATCAACTGTTCAAAATATTTTCTTGCAACATCCTCCTTCAGCTTCTCCTTGGCCACTTTGTTGAAGAGCTCACCACCTTTAATATACTCCAGGACAAAGTAAATCTTGGTTTTGGTAGCCATTACCTCATAAAGTTCTACAATATTTGGATGTCTAACCAGTTTCATAACTGAAATTTCTCGTTTGATCTGATCCATCAATCCAACCTTCAGTACCTTCTCTTTGTCAATTATCTTGATGGCTACACTCGTACCAGTTCGAAGATTCCTAGCATAATGGACCTTGGCAAAGGTTCCTTGGCCCAACAATCTACCCATCTCATACTTCTGCATCAACACGTGAGCTTTGTTTTCCATTTCAAGCTACAATATTTGAACACACAAGAAAAAACTACTATACCTGCTAATGCAATATAACTGATATAGGTATTTACGGAATTGCTCTCAAGAGCCTAAAAGCTCAACCATCTTCACATACATCGTGCTTTGACACTCCTGTTTTTCTTGGCTCGCCAGGCGTTTGAGCACTATGATATGGGCAGTAAGTTAAATTGTCTGCCTCATCATAAAGGATGTAAGATGGTAGCCCACATGGAGCTATGACCTGGTCAAATTCAGCGGAAGAAAATATGAATTTCAACATCTTTCAGCATTCCCTATTTTTTTGTGATAAGACTAGAGAATTCTGTACTGATGAAGATGGAAAAGGATGAACTGTGAAACCCTTGGCAGAAGATGACTAAAGTTTGAACCCACCGGCAAATGAAACAGACGTTCACCTGAATTTAAACAGCATGGGAGAAAAAGCTCTTATTACAACAAAATGACATACAAGGTTACAGTTTTACTCATTATAACTACAATATCGGAATTCCATGGTTAGTTTACTCTCTGGACTACCATCAGCAAAAAAATAAGATGAAATTACACAATCTAGGAGAATATGGAAATTTCACACAACTTGGGAATCGATAGTAAATTAGGATACCAAGAATCATCAACAATTTGCTACCAAGAAAAAGAAAGTTTTACAACCCAAAGGGAAATAATTGCTCTAGTTTTCCCCTTTCCTTCATTCCAGTAATCAATTCTCAAAGCCGATATCACAGTTCCATTCACACAAAACATATCCGATTCCACAAATAATCGAAGACAAGCATGAATAAAATAAAAAGAAGAAAGCAACGTCCAGAAAGAGAAATCTCAACTGGGATTTAAAGAAGTTTGCTATGTTCATTGCAAGAAGAAATAACAGATTTTTAACACAATTATAACCTCAAAAGCAAGAGTTTAAAATCAAAGCCAAAGGGTTGCTACAGAAACAGAACCGGCCATGAAATCTAAAAAATAAATAAATAAATTCTTCCACAAGAAATCAGAAATATGAACACCACCACCACACCCCCCCCCCCCCCCCCCCCCCCCAAACCCAAAAAAGAAAAAAAAGATTTACCTATCAAGTGGAGTGGTGCAGGAAGTTTTGTGGAGAAAACGAGAATCAAAGAAGATGTGTTATAAGGGGTAGGTTTCAACCCTGAGGCGGAAAGGCTGAAAAACCTGCAGCCTTTGGTCCTCCATCTTATAGCCTACAGCTCCAAGTACAAGAGAGATTAATTTATTTAATTAATAAGAGATATTGTGCCACAGCTACAAGATGATGCATTATTAGTATTATAATATAATAGCTTTCCAAAACGTTTTAAACATTACAAAAGGAAAAATATTATTTTATTATTATATATTTTTTAAAAAATATTATTTAAATTATTTAATTTTTAATTTAATAAAATATATTAATTTAGTAAAATTAATTAATTAATTTAATAAAATTAATTAATTAATTTATATATTTTTAAAAAATTTAATATATAAATTAATTAATTAATTTAATAAAATTAATTAATTAATTTATATATTTTTAAAAAATTTAAAAATATATTATTAGATAAAAATAAAATTTTGTTATATAGAGATTAAATCTAATTTTATTTTTTTTAATATTATTTTTATATTTTTTATTAAAAAATAATTTTATTTAATTATTTAAAATTTTAAAAAATTAATTAATTTTTTTTATAAACACAATTTATATCATTTTTATCAATAGAAGAAAATAAATAAAGAAAAAATAAGAAGAGAAATGCGTGAATACAGAAGAGAAGAAAAAAAAAGAGATAAATAAAGAAAGAAATTAAGATAATTTAGATTAAAAAATAATTATAGAGTTAAATAATTAATTTTTTTAAAAAATAATAATTAATTAATTTTGATAAAATAAAAAATTTTAAATAATAATTTAATTAATATTAACTAATAAAACAGTTAATAGAATAATTAAATAATTTAATAAAAATAAAATTAAATAATTAATTTTATTAAAATATAAAAATTAAATAATAATTTAATCGTAATAATATAAAATAAGTTAGTTTAGACGTAAAACATAATCCAGCTAGGAATTTTGGCAGCCGCTTAATAGCTAAAAAATGGTCCATTGACGCGGTGGGACAGCGGACGTGGATTTGCCATTTTTGCTTTTATTCAAAAACGACGGCTCTTGTTCATAACAAAGGGTGGGATAGCCGCTTATCTACGTCAAAAAAAAAAAAAACAAAAAGGGAGTCAACTGCTTTGCCAACCATACGCGTTGAAGAGATCACAGACGGACAATTTCTCCGTTATATTTGATTGGGTTGTCCTTTTTGGGACCACACCACTAGATCCTCTAATTATCATTTTCCCAGTCGGCCATTTCCATTCCCACTGCTCCAACGTCAATATTGCCCAACCAAGGCTTATCACATATTCTTATAATCGTGGGTTGCAGATTTAGATGAGATATATTCTTTTTTTATTGGAATAGGAGAAATATTTTTTAATTAGAAAAAATTTTATTTTATTTTTTTATACTGAGCAATTCTTATTATAGTATTATTTTTGAATTAAATAAATTTTTATTTATAATATAATCTAATATTATATTATAAATAAGAGGCTTTTAACTCATAGAAAAGGAACTTTTGTCATTAATAAAAAAATATATATAATTAAAAGAAAAAAATTATTATTGATTATTGTCTCATAGTTGAAGATATCTTTTTATGATGATGAATAATGTAATTAAAATAATACATTTTATTATTTTAGAAGAGAATAATAATATTATATTTATTATAAGAAATAATATAATAAAAATAAAAAAAAAAAAAGAATAGAAAGTTTTTAACTTTTTTTTTTATAAAAAAAAAATAACATAAAACCGTTGATGTAACTGTATATTAAAGAGAATATATTTATTGTTAAGTTTATAATTTATATTTGAAATGAATGCATCATCAATTAAATATAATGAAATGAAAATTAAGTTTGAACAGTAAGTGATTTTAGAGTAATTTATAAAAAATATATATATATATATAATTTCAATTAAAAAAAATGTATCCTAATAATCCAAAGAGAAACACAAAATTGGGGAATGAAGGGAGCTGCCGTCCACTTGAATTAATTTATGTTTTTGGATAAATGAGCGCATAAATATGTAATAATTCTGTTTTGTCATATAGTTCGTAGATAGAGAGTTGGCTTTGGCTGCTTTCTCTCCTTCACTGTCTTATAGTTGTTTTTATCTGCATCAACTGCTATTTTGAGACTTAATTATTAAAATCATATATATATATATATATATATATATATATATTAAATTTAAATAAAAAATAAATAAAGCTATAAAAAATTGAAATTAAAAGGGGCAATCCTGTCTTTTTAGTTATTGAAAATGGAGTAATTAGAGCCCACAAGATGAAATATTTTGGTCCAATGTCTTTTCTTTTCATTATTTCCCCTTCTTCCTAAACCCGAGAAAAACCTTCATAAAAAAAAAATATTTTTTTTACATATATAAAAACAAATAATAGTCAGTACTATATATATATATAATTAATAATAATAATAATAATAATAATAAAATAATAAATCACAAATAGAGAAATGAGTGTTCATAAGTATCAAGAAAACCACGGATGAATAATTGATAATTATTTCATCTCTGACATTATCATTGCTATTTCATGGATTATAAAGACTATATTATACCCATCCTCCCACCCACTAACATTCCTAATGACTCTCAATATAAACATAGAATTTTGTCTCAAAAGCATTTCCGTACCATGAGGCCATTTCCATATCACATCAAAAGGAAAGCATTAATTATGGATGATTTGATATTATTTGGCATGTAATGAGAATAGTCCAACTAGTATAGTGTATGTATGATTACGAGAACAAACACCACCTAAATTGCCAGAATGCATTTTCCTCTACTTCCAAGCAACCGTTTTCTCATGGCCATCCCCATCATCCACAACAAGGACAATAATTCCATTGTGCAACAATAAGAATAATTCCATAGTGCTGCACTATCTTTTATTTGATTTTCTCAACTAATGCACGCATTGGTAGCTAGGAATTTATTATTATTATTATTTTCTTTTTATAAATTTATTATAGGGTACATTTGAATCAATTTTTACATATCGAAGCAATTTTAAAAATATACTTTCTGATACAAATTTTATCATTTTTTTTTTTTGAAAACTATACAAATATTTTCATTTAATTCTTGTATTATAGTAAAATTAATAATTTAATTTCATATTTTACAAAAATATTAATTAATTCTTAAATTTTAATTATTTTATTTCTAAACTTCCATTTACTTCTCTCAACTTTTATTGTTAATGATAAACACTTTTATTTATAAATTTTTACTGTTACAAACATTTTCATCCTGGGATTTTTACTATTATTAACACTTTTTATCACTTACTGATTAGTTTTAGTTCATTGGCTAATGGTTAATTGACAAAAAATGAATGAAGAAGCCAAATAGTTTGCATAATTAAAAGTGATGGACTAAATTATATATTTTTTAAAATACGATGACTATATCATTAATTTTGATATAATTCAGAAAATAAATAATAATTTATCTATATTTATGCTAGCAATTTAATAATTATTTAAGAAAATTATTATTTAATATTTATTTGAATAAAATTAATTATTTGATCTATCTTTAAAAAATATATTAATTAATTTATATAATTTTATTTTATTTATTTTTTAGGTCTTCTATTTATTTTAAGTATTAATTTAAATTTTATTCAATTTTTATAATTTGAGAAATACATTTATAAAATTTTATTTTTTTTAAATTCTTGAATTATTTAATTTTGAAATGATAATTTTTTTTTAAATACATTGACTAATTAAGACTTTGTTTAAATAGGATAGTGAAATTAAATAATAAATAAAATAAAAATATAGAAATAATTAATATATTTTTTAAAAAAATTAAATAAATAATTTTGTTGAAGTAGAGTCTAATTATTTTATTATGCGTTTAGATATTTTTATCCGTCAACTTCAAAATGGCTTTGGTCGGCGATGTTGAAAGCCTCGCTAATGTAAAAGGTTCACGTGAAACGTGCTGATATGAATGGGTCTTCTTCTTCCGCAAATTGCGCGAAGGTTTATTTGAAAGTGATGACCATAGCTATGTATTATTATTATTATTATTATTATTATTATTATTATTATTATTATTATTATTTTAACCTTGCTGATTGAGATTAATCTGATTGTAAATGATCTATTTTTAATTTGGATTAGAGAGTTAGACTTTATTATATTATGCATTCACTGCAATGAAAAAATATATAAATGAGTGTACTCCACAATAATAATATAAAAATATTCAAATTTATGGATTTTTATCAATAATAAAAAAAAAAATCTTACGTTTCTTATTTCCTCAAATATCAATTAATGGTGTTCAAATTTTAATTTATATTTGCATATATCATTTAATATAAAATATAATTTACTAATTTATGAAATTATAAAAACTGAAATATGTAGCACTTTAAATTCACACCTTATCTTTTATCCCTTTTCCATTTTTTAAGAAAATGCCGACGAAAATTGCAAAAACTGTAGCTTTTTTTCTTATGATTAACACACAATATCACATAATTTCAAACAAGTATTGAAATTATAGTTACGATATAATCACAGCAATAGTGATGCATGCATTTTATATCATTATTTAGGTATAATTGTTCATAGCTTTTACAGTAAATATTAGTCTTTATTTAGTTAATTTTACATTTTTTACACTATTTAGTTTAATTCATAGAATTTATTTATTTTGTATGTAAAATTTAGAGAATTTTAGTAATATTTTGATTATAACAGCCATTTAGAAGAAATTAGAGCTGAAGTGTAAAGTTTTAAAAAGAAAAAAAATTTAAAGTTGAGTTTTAAAGAAACAAAAAGTTACAGGTTGTGTCATCATTATAAATGAAGTTTTTTTGCCAAGCCGAAAGCTGCACAAGCAAGGACACAACCTCATTTAGCCTGTGTTGATGCACCTAATGAATTTCAGAATTGTCTAGAAAGTTACACAATTTGCAATACAAGACAAAATAAAACCAATTCAATTTGTGTCGTTTTAATGAAAAATGCTTATGTGACACTTGTTGTCCTCTGACCTAATATATTATATTTACTCTATAATATTTTGTCTTTTAACCAATTTTTATGGCAGACTCATATAAGATCTTTTTTTTCTCTTTCTTACCTGAAGGAGAAAGCAAAGGATTTTTACTAGAAAGTAAAGGAGACAGGGGAGCATTATTGGACTGTTCTTGCGGCAGCTGAAGAGCACGTCTTCTCCAACATTTCAGCGGTAGATTCTTTGCTATTTTCATTGAGTTTTTCTTTCCCTTAAGTTAAATTTTCATTTTTTATTCATTTTTTTACTTGAGTTTGTCTTGAAATTATGATTTGTGAGTAGAATATTGAGATTCTAGAGATAGGTATGTAAATATTGCCTTGTAACGTAGTTTTTAAACTGATTTAGTTATTTAAATGAGATTTACTGTATTTTTTATTTATTACTTGTGAGCTTATTATCTTGTTTGATGAAGGGCTCTCATCGAGTTAAGTCTTCATCATTTATAGATGGACTGAATAATGAAAGTTTGTGATAGATAATCATGCAATGAACTTGGTTTGTTTGGTGTTAGAAATAAGCTAAGAATATTAAAAGAAATTTAAAAATCAATTAGAGCTTTAAATGGGTTTTATCAATTTTGAAATACCATGAAAACAGAGTTTAATTTGATAAAAATTAACTTTGAAATGCTTGAGAAAGGTTTCAAATAAATAAGAATTGATTTCCTTAAAAAATTGCAAATCTCATGTATTTAGCTAAATTAGGGATAAACTATATACAAATAATATTGAAAAACCCTATATCTATAATTACTTTAATTTTTATTGAAGTTAGATTTAAATCATCCCAAACCTATAATTTGCAATTTCAGTTTAAATTTTAGTTATCTAATTTAATTAATTATTTAATTTAGCTTAAATTCCTCAAATATCAATTTTAATTTTCAATTTCATTTTTAACATCTTTAAATTTTGGCATTTTAATCAGTTTATTCCTTTAATTTCTATTTAAGCATAACTCTTCGTGGAAATGAGATTTTTCAATATATCCTATAAAAGCTATTTTACAGCACATCAAGTTTTTAGTACCGTTGCAGGAAAATTATTTGTTTTAAATTGGATTTTAACTATTTTAAGCTGATTAGAATTTTTATTTTTATTTTATTTTTATTACTATTTCTTGAATTTTTTAGATATTTTAATTATTTATGAGATGGTCGAAAAGTACAAGTGATACTCAATTATTATTTAACCTTGAAATTAAAAAGTTTTATCTAGCCAACAAAAATAAATCTAAGGGAAGAAGCACTTTTGAGCTTTTGCTATTATTAACACTTTTATCACTTATCGATTACTTTTAATCCATTGACTGATAGTTAATTGACAAAAATGAACGAAGAAGCCAAATAGTTCACATAATTAAAAGTGATAGACTAAATTATATATTTTTTAAAATACAATGACTACATCATTAATTTTGATGTAATTAAAAAATTAAATAATAATTTATTAATATTTATGTTAAATTTATTAGTAATTTAATAATTATTTTAAAAAAATTAATATCTAATCTTTGTTTTAATTAAACTAATTACTTAGTATGTTTTTAGAAAATATATTAATTAATTCTTATAATTTTATTTCATTTATTCTATGTTCCTTCTAATCATTTTAAGTATTAACATTTCTTTTTTTAAAAAAAAAAATCTTAAACTATTTAGTTTCATAATGATAATTTTTTTTATTTTTTTTAAATACATTGATTAATTAAAATTATAGTGAAATTAAATAATAAATAAAATAAAAATATAAAAATAACTAAAATATTAAAAAAAAATAAAGAAATTAAATAAATAATTTTGTTGAAATAGAGTCTAATCATTTTTTATCCGTCTAGATATTTTTATCCGTCTAGATATTTTTATCCGTCAACGTCAAAATGGCTTTGGTCGGCGATGTTGAAAGCCTCACTAATGTAAAGGTCTTATTCTTCCGCAAATTGGGCGAAGGTTTATTTGAAAGTGATGACCATAGCTATCCTTGCTGATTGAGATTAATCTGATTGTAAATGATCTATTTTAATTTGGATTAGAGAGTTAGACTTGATTATATTATGCATTCACTGCAATGAAAAAACATATAAATGAGTGTACTCCACAATAATAATATAAAAATATTGAAATTTATGGATTTTTATCAATAAAAAAAAATCTTATCTTTCTTATTTCTTCAAATATCAATTAATGGTGTTCAAATTATAATTTATATTTGCATATATCATTTAATATAAAATATAATTTAATAATTTATGAAATTATAAAAACTGAAAATATGCTAGCACTTTAAATGCACACCTTACCTTTTATCCCTTTCCCCATTTTTTAAGAAAATGCTGACGAAAATTGCAAAAACCGTACCTTTTTTTGTTATGATTAACTTGGAGCCTTGATGCATTCTTAAACTTACTTTAACAAAAGAAATTGAAAAAAAAAAAAAAAAAAAATCAGTAGGTACTTCTAAAATTAATGTTTCTAGTTAAGGTATCATATATGCTAACTTTAGACCTTTAAACACACAGCAGGCAAAAGCTATGAGTTCAGATGCGGAGCATAGAATTTAGCTTCAAACATCTATGATTAACACACAAGATCACATAATTTCATACAAGTACTGAAATTATAGTTACAATATAATTACAGCAATAGCACAATTATGGTATAGAAATCCTATCATTCAAACACCTGGAATGAAATAATTTCACAAAGAAGAATACCCAGTAAGCTCATTTTCAGTCCACTTGATTATGAATCAGCCTTTACCACGGTTGCTGCTTCCCCACTACCGGTTATACTTGAATCACAGGCATGTAACATAGTACATATGTCTCTGGTTTCCAGAAACTGTTCTGCATTGACAAGGATAATAGGACCATACTCGAAAACCAACTTCTTGCACTGCGAATCAATGACATCAATTTAGAACTAAATTTAGTATCAAAAAGAAAACAGACAAATAGATTTCTAACCAGGACCAGGCAAAACTACTCATAATTTTGTTTCTTTTCATCCATTGTGACAATTCACAGTTCAGAATTCAAACAATAGCATCCTAATGGGCATTTGGATAGCAATCCTCCCAATGTGTCCATCCCACCCTCATGCACAAGGGGAGGATGATTTTATCAAATATCATGAGATATCATATATGAACCGAGTCAGATCAACAAGATGTCAAAGCTTATTGCAATTTCTGTGGAGGATTTTATGATCTCGACCTATGATTAAATTAAAGCATAATCTTCAAAATATTTCATCTTAAAAGTAGCTATCATTCTCACCTTTGCTGCATAGTTCTCCATTGAATCACATCCCTTTAGAAGTATCTCAATTATCTCAAGCTGACAAACAAAAAAGAGCACATGATTGTTCAATTAGCAAAGGAACTCCAAGGTAAAAATACATCATTAATAACAATAACCTATAATGAGGATTTTCTGCTAGGAGAGTCAAAAAGGACACTCAGTCAATGAAAGAAAAAGGCATTCCAGTTCACCATGTGAAATTTTTATCCACTATGACTTTCAAGAGCATATAAAATCTAAGAATGTTCCTTATAAGCCATGACAGAAATTGGATGCTACATAGTATGTTCAAGTACAGAGAAATTGAACAAATCAAGATTGTCAGCCACACATTCTCTCAGCTATAGTAGCAAAAAATTGTTTATGTTTCCTTATTATGAGTCCATTAATTATGCTGCTTTTTTGCTCAATTCTTGTGCATCAAGTTATCATCAGTACAAGTGAATGAATGCCACACCCACACCAACCCAAAAAGGCCTCTAATTTTCATTTGTTGCAAGAACAAACCTGTGTGTCGGGATTTTTCAACTTGAGTAATACTTCTGAAACAGCACGATGGCAAATTCCACATTTATCTTGTTGGAGTTTTGAGGAAATGAACACCATTTCATGACAGAGATTGACTTTTCGACAGAATTCTTCAGCTTGAACTGAGGAAACCTCCAGAAAGAAGAGAGGAGCATAATAGTCCACCAAAGTGATGCACTGTGTAAAGCAAATTACAAAGTCGCTAAAGAATTTAAACACCAAGAAAATGCAAAAATCAAATATTACATCTAAGTAGACACGTGTTGGAATGTCATATAGGTTCAGAGTTTCATTTTGTACATATAGCGAGATTTAATCCATTATGCATCCTCACAAGTACAACAATCTAAAATAGAAATTAACAATATGTACATTTATACTATAATTAATTGCACTACAGAGACACGTAGTGATTATAAGCAATTGGCCAGCCAATTGCACTCATAAACGCAGGTTGACCATCTCAAGGAACAAGCCTATTATTACAGGCAACAGATGATGATTCTCTGAATTTATATCAAAATTTTATTGAAAAGTTGATGTAATTTACCAACTTTAACAAGATCCCAAGTGCTTTTCTATTTAAATTTTTTAATAACAAAATTAGAGTTCCAATTAAATTACAAAAGTATAAGAAAGAATTTTGATCACATAGCTTATGATTTTAATATCCACATGTGACCCACCACATATTAGGAATTTTGCTAATTCTAAGTTAATTAGAAGTTGTAAATAGATGGATTGGGATTTTAAACTACCATGGGTTTGTGTGAAGGAACTTAAAATCATTAGATTTGATTTTTGTTATAACAGTCTTTTTATTATTTCATGGATGTTGGCTAGGTTAATGAATATTGACAAAAATTTTATTTTAGAGTGAATTTGAAATGCTTATAGAAATCACATACAAATCCGTCATTTGTCCTTCCATCCAAAGATGACATCAAAGGACTGGGATTAGATATGTTAGCATACACCACTTAAAATATGTTTAAAGATACAAGTTCGTTGGGTTTGTAGGTTCTTGAATGCGGATAAAAACTTATTTGAATATGAATTTAAATAACTACCAAAAATATGTAATTTTAAACACGCTCTACAATTTGGATGAAAAAACTTTTTTCCTTCTCTTGTGCCAGTTCAAATTTTTATTTATACAAATTTAAACTAACACTCACATTCAAATCCTGGGATTAGAAATCAATCCCGAACCAAAATCCAAATACAAGTTTCTAACAATATAAAAATATGAAGAATTTCCTTTTTTGGTCCAAAAAAGGTTTACATCTTAAGCCACTTTTATACAAGGCCATCAGAAAAGGCATAATGTTACATTTTCATGTTCCATCCCCCTGCTACAATATGTACCACATGCAAATGGATGCAGCATTTGCTGCTTCATCAATTTAAATGGGGAAAGCCTATTAAAGAGCCTTTAAACTTTGCAAGTTTTTGTTATTGAGCCTCCTAAATGAAGTAGTGTTTTATTGAGCCCTTGAACTTTTTGACTTTGTGGTAATGAGTACTAATTTTACAACAGGTCATAATAGCAGAACCTGTTGTGATAAGACCAGGGATCCAATCATAGATAATAAAGTCTTTATATAGCTAGGTTACAAATGCATTATATTATATTTTGTCTAATGAAATGAATTAGTTTTTATACATACGTAATTAGAAATACATATTGAAACTCAAACAATTGAAAATTATCTAATTAACTGATATTGTATTTGTTGCAATTATTAGTACTTATTAACTTAACAGCATCAATTGAATAGATCAAGGGCTAAATAACACGCACTCAGTTAAGGTGCTCAATAACAAAAACAGAAACTGTTTAGGGGCTTCTTAATGGGTTTTCCCGTTAAAATAACCACAAAGAATTTTTACAATAAATGAGAGAAGGATAGGCCAACATGTGAGACATTATCAGTCCATAAAACAAAACCAAAAAAAGTTTGGCAATAAAAACCAAAAACAGAACAATAGGCAGAAAAAAGAGAATGGTGGCACGAATAATTCTGTTTCAACTGCATCTACATAATTTCATGAAAAATAATCCACCATGCTTAAACAAAGGGAGTACCTGTTGCTTGAAAGAAGGCACTTGAGAACAGGCTACATGAAGAACGTCAATAATTTCGGTCTGGGTCTTGTTTTCAGTTAGGTAATCAAGTGCTTGGGAAGCAAAGTCCTCACACAATGTGCAAACTTGATTATTCCTGGTAATTCCATTAGAAGCTTGATCTTCCCTCTCTTGCTCATGGTCTTTCACTTGTGTAGCTGAACCAGGAAGATATCAATTTTTGGTAATATTTCAATTTTCACATCAATAATCCTTGAAGTATTCCCCAATGAAGAAAGGAGTGCTGATTAATGCCACAAATTTAAAACATCTTAAATGGGAAAGTCATTTGATATATCCTTCTCAACAAGGAACAAAGTCAAAATTTTGATAAGTATCTAAATTTTATAGCTATATTTAGTTGTGATAAGCAATTTTATGTTTTCCATTTCCGGTTTTCTACTATAATACCATTCAGGACTTGTCTACCCAAGATCATCATGCCATGAGGCACAAACATGGCAACTGTTGGTGTTAAGAGTCCCATAGTTTTTTTTTCCTTGTATAAATTGGCACCTCAAAGAATGCATAACTACTTATTTTAACACAAAATCAGGACAAAATATAAGCTGTGTGTTGTTGAAAAGGTCCATCAGAGTGTTATCAGGTCTTTGCCAAGTAAACCAAGCTTGATTTAAAAGTTTTTCAACAGTAAAGCTACTGATGAACTTGAGCATTAAAATCAGCAAAACATAAGTTTAAACAACAGTGAGCTAAAATTTAGCATTCTGACCACATGAAATTCAAATTTTGTCTGACAATGCGCTCTGGTCAAGCAGGACCAGGAGTAGTGTGCACCAGCATAAATTACAGAAGCTCAACAGACTCATAAAATGTGTAAACCCTTGTCTAAAAGACACAAACAAAGTTGGATTATAAGGCCTAAAATTGCATACTCTTCTATTGAATAATATCAGAATTTAAAAGTTACCTGCTATATCAGTGATCACCATACTTTTATAAGAAAGCCTAGTGTCTGCCATTTGTCTAGCAGCACAAGCCCAGCCAGCACCCAACACAAGAAGGAATAAAAGCCCCATTCTCATGGCCATGATAACTGAAGTTACAAAAAAGTAACACCAACATCAAATTATAAAATATATACAAGAAACTTCTCTCTGGACAATGAAAAAGCCAATGTAATTGATGATGTATTGATAACTACAGACTAAAATTACTACAGATATGGGAAAAATAAGTTCTGATGTAGTTAATATGGGAAACGCTTAAGAGAGGATTATTTTTAGAATTGTTTCAGGGGCAGATTACTTGGTATTAGCAAGGGTGTGAAGAAGGAGTTGAGATGCAAGGAACTCATGTTTCACACATTCTGCTGTATCTAGAATATGTTATTTTGGCATGATTTACATTAGATATTACTTGACAAAGAATAGAACTCCATGATATTTAATTCTGACTTGTGATAATCAAATGATTTCTGGCTGCTTCCATAATTAAGATTCCACTCTCAAATTATAGCTACATTTCTCACTCTCCCCAGTTATTGATTAGCCAAGAATGGTTAGGAGTCAGTAATTAAATCCATAAATGACATATGTTTCATGTCATCCATAGTATGTGTTTCTTAAGGGATCATGTAACATGAGCCCAAAACATGCTTGCAACAATTATGAAGCCAGCCAAAAGCCATCTCCTCCCAACTAGCTCAATCATATCTCTATCCTCTTCCTCCTTTTTTTCAGCTAACTTAGCATGTTTTATGCCACAACTACGCGGATTAATCACCTTATCAGTTATTACAAAATAAAAAAGGAGACAAGCTAGCAGTCAGAGCTTAAATTTCTCAAGAGAATCCACTTCCCAAAAGTGTAACAAAAACCTTCAAGCCAAGGGCATAATTAACTCAGATTCGAATCAACTGATATCCAATTACTAACCAGCACAAAAACAAAATCAACACCAAATGAAAATGATAAAATGTCATATATAATAAGAAACGTCCACGAATTTCACAGAGTCTCCGTGTAGCACAAAGAGCAAAAATTTGAGTCCTATTATTCAAACTAACAAACTAATCTAATCCAACAACAACGCATAATTAACTTCAAATCAAAAGAATGAAATCTGTAAGATTATAAAAAACTTCTAGCGAGATTACGCTATATATACAGAAGGGCACAACCACAAAAAGAAAATAAAAAGGATAAAGAATAAAAGAAATCTAATATATTAGATAGAATGGAAGTTGAGAAATCGAAGCTTTACTTGTTCTTATTTTAATATTAATAGCTGATTCTAAGCTACCAAACAAAGCGATTTCAATTCCAGATGATCAAAGGAAGGAATACCTTCGCAGATATTTGCCGACGCTTAGGTTTTGCTGGCTAGAGAAGCGAAGACAGAGACGGAATAGAAAATGGTGTCCTTTGGGCTTCTTTGCGTGTTGGGTGGGTTCGAGAGACCGGGCGTGTAGTTGGCTCTCCTTCAGCCGGCGCTTTTAATAAAAGGAGACGATGTAAGCTGCGCTTTTCTACGGTAAGCAACATCTGCAACCATCCCACATATTATATTTTTATACTGACGTGGCAATATTCGAGTAGGTGGAAAAGTTTGACCATGATTTTGTCATAGTGGAAGATCCAAACCCCCTTTTATAAATAATACAATGGGGAGTATATTTGAAGGTTCAAAGAGCTAGTATGGAGGATATTCCGAGCAAAATGAGGCAATGAGCTTGAGGAAGAATACTGTAATTTTTATTAGCAAACAAAAGGGCTATTTAATATTTTAATCAACATCAATAATACATTTTCGCCAAGGAAAATGGTCCAACAAAAATAGTTTATATACATACTCACGGACGATCCAAAGAATAATTTTAATCATAGGATAGGGAAGTGCTTGGTCTGAAGGATACAATACTTGCAATTAGGAAATTAGGGAATGGCAAATTAATAAATTAATCAATTAACTTGTCTTCAAAACTATAAGGTGTCGAATTTAAATTTTAATCAAAACTAAATAACTTTTTAAGTTTCTCATCTTATAATTAGCCTTTTAATAGAATTGATATCCAATGTTAAAAAAAAAAAAAAAAAATAGTTGCCATCAAGAGCCTCAAGCAGAGAAGTTGGTTTTCTTGTGTCCTTCCATATATGATCTTTTATCTCTGAGACCCCACCCATCTGTTCAAATTTAACAACAAAATTCATATGGAAGTGGATGGCTCCTATGTTTTGCAGTTGATGTTATTGCACATCAGATTGAAATTCATTGGCGAGATTAGAGGATTAATTACGACTCACAAGGCAAATTAGTTTCCGGAAAGGATTACATCTTACCATGCACAATCCAATCATGATATCCAATCACGTAAAACATCCTAAACATTTTTACAATAAACAAGTACAAAATACAAATGTAGCCAACAGAAACAACTACATGAAGCTAGAAACATTAGAAAACATGAATATAAAAGAGTCCACCATGGTAAGCGATGAATTTAGAAGTTAACCCTGATTGAAAACAATGGGCATGGCCAGCCACATTACCTCAAGTTTGGAGTTGGCTTCTTTTTTTCTTGCTCTGGTTTGTCAAGAGTAGTGAGAACCGAGCAAATCCAAACTTCTTCCTCTTTCCAGAAAATTGCTTGTGACAGTTTTCCTTCTCAACCTTACAAGTAGTGGGTACAGCACCATTTGGTTTACTAAGCATTTGGCCCAGTGACATCTTTCTCTTCATGGTGCCTTTTTCTGCCATCATCCCTGTCTCAAACTCTTCAGGCAAGAGTAGCTTCCTTCTAAGTATTTGGCCTATTGATAGGGTTGGCTTCAAAACAGGTGTTGACCCATCACTCAATGGGTTTAGTCCATTTACATCAAGCAAATGAGAATCCCTCCAATGGTGAGATGGGTATGAATTCTTAAACTTGGTAGAGTTCCAAACCGAATGTCTTTTTTGCCCATGCTCAGATCTCTCCTTGTCCTGCTTTCCCCTATTTGCAGCCTCTACTCTGTTCAGGACTTCTTCCAAGGCCCTCTTACTGGTTTTGACTTCTTCTGTAGCTTCCTCTACCCTCTTCAAGATTTGAATACTTGAAACATTTGCATCATCAACTTGATGCATGGTGGCCATTACCTTAGCCTTGGATAGTTCCTCAGCTTTTTGAGCTAGGCAGGTTAAGGCTGAATACTCTTCGAATGTAAGAGTTACTCCTTCAGCCTTCTGTGAGGAATCTTCCAATGAGTTCTCATGGCTTGACATAGCCTTGATCTCTGCAAGCGCAACAGCTTCTGCTGCTCTTGCTGCTTGCTTCATTTTTCTGACAGCAACCAACCTGATCTCGGCTGTTTTTATCCTACTTTTTGTTTGTTCAATCTCAGATATTGTTTTCAAAACTTCAGATTGTGCAGCATCCCCCATTTTTTTGAACTGGTCTGCCTCAGAATTCAGCTGGTGGAGTTCCCTTATTATATCCAAAGAGTTCTCAAAACCACAATTAATTTCATCATTTTTCACCAGTTGAAGTTTTTGTTTTGTTTCGTTTAGCTCTTCCTCAAGAGACGATATCTTTGAGGAGTTCAGGGCAAACCTCCCATGGGTTTTTTCAAGTGAAATTCTTTCATTCTCTAATTTCTTATTTAAAAATTCAACAGAACCTCGAATGTCAGCAAGATCATTAGTAGTCCTAGAAAGATTCAACTTAGCCTGCTTCAGTTCCATTAAAATTAAACCAGGAGCTGAAGAGGGGCAGGGGCTCAAACCTTCCACGAAATTCTGATTATGATATCCAAGATTCTCACGATTAAAGTCATCCTTCTTTTCTTCCTTCAAAGCAAGAGTCAAATTTCTATCATCTGCACTTGACTCCAAGGTCACATTGGCTTCAGATGCCTGTTTCTGTAACTTTAGTTTTAGTTCTTCAATCATCATTTTTGTTGTTTCCAACTGTTTTAAAACATCTAGTGTTTCTCTTTCTTTCATGATCAGATCTTTTTCCAACAGTGCTGCTTGTTCCTCTACTTTTGAAATGCCAACCTCTTCCTCGTCATGCTAAACATTGAAAAGGAAATGAAAACAAAGAAAAACGAACCTCAGAACAAAATAAGTACAATAGGACAGTAAAAAGATTTAGCAGACTTAATATTTGTATTAATGTGATTTGAGCACATGATCTATGGTAAGTATCACATATCAAGTTCAATTCAAGCTTAGTGGCTTCTTTTTTGTCACATAGATAAAAATGACATCGGGACCAAGAGTACCCAAAAAAAGAAAAGCATATATATAGAGCCAGGAGAGGACATGCTAATTTTGAGATGTAGATGTCATCCAAAAGAACATTTCAGGCTGCGCGCTCAGAAAGTAGCAGAATTGAAGTAGATCCCAACACAAAAAAAAACAATGGTTTTAAGATGACAATCAAGTCTAACCAAATATCTAATTACAAGAATACATTCCCCCCCTTTGACAGATGGAATGAGCCAATGTGCTTGAACCCTTTCGCGGAACAATTAGTGTGTCGAGTTATTATTCGAAATATGAATAATTGATAAAAGATATTTAAATCCTTCAATTATCTAGTTTTCGCTGATCTGGTACATATCAATTGATAAGAATGTTAGCTATATAAACATTGTCAACTGTAGTTAGAATGTTAGATATTATCCAGCAGACTAACCACGTGAGATTCACAAGCTCAACTTAGAAGAAATATGTCCACACTAAAAGCCGTATGCTAGACATAAAATGCAGCAGCAAAACAATCAATTCAGGAAAAGAGAAGTAACCTCAGTTTCAGAGAGCTTATGTTGAGATGGTTTCCAGTAACCGACTTCACCGAATCGAGTCACTGCCTCCTTGACAGACTGAAACGGCGCAGAAGTATCAATCTCCGCTCTCAAACCGCCGTCATTCCTGCCGGAACCCGGTCCACTCTCAGAGCCAGATTTGCTAATCTCCAAGTTCATTTTGAAAACTTTATTAGTAGAAGGAAATTATGAGTGTGATCAAAGGAATCAAAGCGCAAGACAGAGACAGAGAAGAAAAATGATAAGTGTACGTTAGATTTTTATTTTGGGTTCCGGGAAACGGCAACAATTTTTTGTAGCCGTTTCCACCGTGGTGGATAAAGGATTTTAACTTCAACATTTTACCCTAGGCGTGCCTAGGTGTGCCCTCATGACGTGTGGGGTTGGGTTGGTTTGTTACGGCAGCCAGCCAGGACTGGGGAATTTTGATTTGAGTTTGTGGACATTAATGAAAGCTTCACCATAACATAATGAGGTAACCGTTGAACATAAAGTTTTATATCTTTGTAGGAGGCTTGCTTTTGTACTGGCCTGAAATTTATCCATGTGTTTCCAATTTATGCTTGTGTTTTTTCCAACTTTTCCTACCTCTGGCTTGCAATGAGGCCTGAACGGCCCGAGTAGTGAAGAATGGGCCTTCACTTCTTAAAGGCTACAACTTTCTCAAATTCGGCTTTATCTGTACTGTAACTTCCGATTGGTGATGCTCGTTGGTAGATGTTTTATCATTTATTATAATAATAAGGGTTTAGTATCTACCAAAAATAAGAAAAAGGCTTTAGTGTTAGATTGTGTTTTAACTTTTATTATCGAACACTCGCTGAGCCCTAGAGAGAGGATTTTTGGTGCTTCAAACTCTGTTTTCTGCTGCATTTTAGAGCACTGAAGAAAAGATTGAGGATTTTTTTTTTTTCTGGATTTTGTGGGGCTGTTTCGCATAGGAGAAAACAACCCAAAAGGGGCTTAGAATGCCCAAGGACTGGAGGCTGTCTTGTTTGCAAATTAATTATTTAGTACAGTTACTAGCTTTTCTTTTGTTTGTGCTAAAAAGAAATAAATAATTAAATTCGAGGGAAATGAGGGAAAATTGACTTTCGCCAAGCATTTACATCATCAAATCAATTAGAATCTTATGGTCCCCAAGACAATTAGACAAGAGGATTGATTACCTCGTGTCCTAGGCAACTAGGCAAAAATTCCTTATTAGGCATCTCAATTTTCACGCTCACACATTGAATAGACACAGAAACCAAGAAATTTGAGTTTTTTTTTACACACCAACCTTCTTAAATCAGGGGGAATACAAGAAAGCCAGCTAGGAGGCAAAGCTATAAATCTTATTAGCCTTCCCACTAATAAATCTTAGGATAACATCATCAACCTGGCTTAGAAAAAGTTGAACATCTTTAACCACAAAGGTACAGAGGAGCTTTTCCCATGAACAAGGACTTCTGAATCAGAATCTATTGTCATTCCAGGAACATTTATAGCCTCTTAAACCCCATTTGAATTCTATGCTAAGCCTGCAGGGTTGGCCAAGAGATTAATATTATACATAAAATTACTAATCTGTAAATGAATTATTTGGTTAATCAAGTTTTCAGATTAAATTAGGAGGCCTTTTCGTGCTACTACTTTCAAGGAAGACAGATTCATGGGAAGAATCAGCCTTTTCTCTCTATCGATGGCTTCACCAGATTGCATAAATAAAATAAAATTGCTGAACAACAACATGGAAAAAAGACACAGCATATCATTTTTCGAGCGCTCCTCATCTTTTCCGAACGTCTTGTTTTAATTTGATGGCATTGAAGTCTTTATTTGGCAGCTGAGAAATGGAAGAAGATTTGAAAAAGCCAGAGAGATGACAAGCATTTGAAAAAGGAAGGGAAGTTGTATTCCTTGATGAAAAGAGAGATTCATGGGTTGATTAGGAACTGTATGCATTTCCATTCAACATATGCGCAGATTTTGGATCCTTGGTGGTAAATTATAAAGACTTTTCTTCTGTAATTCTTGATTTCTATAATCCTCACTTTTTTTAATGAAAAATTAGATTAGATGTGGCATAGAAAAACACAACAGGCTACAAGTGCATTGATTGAAGTATGATCATTGTGTTTCTGATGCATTTGAAATTTCTTAAATGTTTTAGAGCTGGAAATGATGGTTGCATTGCTCATTTGCTCAACCCCTGCCTGGTAAGAATATTATTAAATACAATGGTAACGTATAATGGTATCGTGTCCGTCATTCTCCTGTGAATTTCATTATAATAAATTTTGTTTTTCCTTGATAAGATCATTTATGATGATCTTTTATCAATAATTAATTGCTCTCATTAAATTTAAGAGATCCAAAAAATTTTTTTTCACCATGAAAATAATTGAGCACAATTTAAGAAAATTGGAAAAGTTGATAAATTAAATAGATAAATATTAAAAAGTTGATGAATTTAAAAATGGGTTTTCCCTTATTCAAACGTTGTTTTTCTAATATATACCCACCAAAGGTTGAATATTATTTGTTAAACAAGGGGATGCGAGGCTACAGCAGTAGTAATATCCACAAACATGTGGGCAGCTGATGTACCTAATTGAAAATTGTTAAGAGGACAGCAATACTGTAACTAAAGTGTTAATTATAGGGTGAAGACTTTGTTAATTAATAAGATTTTAAGATGACTTTGACATATTGTATGAAAGTAAATCCCCAATTAATTCATTAATTGAGATCATTGATACTTACTGGGTCATGACCCGATCCATTTTATAGATCTAATTCTAGTACGGATCCCAAAAACATGCAAATCCATCATAAATTAATTGTAATTAACTTCATGACACAGTTGTAAAATTGAGACTTGGTTTCACTCCTAATAGGAAACAAATCCGAGTTTCAGAAATGTGAACTTTGAAGAATATATGATGAATTCAGACCATGTTAGTCCCACCATAGCAGCCTTCTTGGAGTGGAGGACCACAGTCCCCCATCCCACTCTTCGATGATTTTTTATTTTTTAACCCCTTTAAGGACCATCATGGCAAATTAAATTCTATCTTGCTTGCAATTAAATTTGTATCTAAAATCTATAATTTATTATTTAAGTTTGTTTTATTTTCGCACACATATATATAAAATTTAAAAGTAACTACTTTTATTATATATAGTTTATTTTTCACGACATATTAATTAAAATTTAATTTAAATTCTAATTCAAATTTATTATAAATATTTAAATACAATTAAAATGAAGCTTCAACCAAATTTAGAAGAAGAAATATTGGGACCCAAATTGGAGTCTCCTGTGCCTCACCAATTACCACCGTGTGCGCCAAATTTGTCTATAGCTCTTCTTTTCGTTTTGCTGTGCTTGTGGAATTCTTATATGATGAGGGCTCCTTTAATCTTTATGAGGATGGGGATGGCTCTTGATAACTTTGCTTTATACCTGCAGGGTCAGGTGAGGACTAAAGTATCATTACGCTGGTAAGTTTTTTTATTGGACTTTAATCCATATTAAATTCATGATCTTACCATTCTAGAAATAATTTCATTATCATTATGTTGTTAAATATGAGTTTCTGACATTAGAATCTCCCACAGTAAAAATAAAAAGTACTAAAAATGGTAAAAAAAAGAAGAAGATAGGTTGATAGACATAATACCCATAGGTTTTTACTATTTTGCCATTAAATCTCTAGTGTGGGACAACATGCATGCATTTCATCAGAAACAAATCTTTTAGTGTGTTGTATATATATATATATATATATATATATGCTATGCATGTGTGTTTCTATTTTAAGTACACAGCTTCAATCAATTGGTACTTTAATATCTATATAATCCCAAGGGGTTCTTCTTCTTGCCTTCCATTTCAGAGCCCTTCCTTTGCTAGTCGGTGGGAACCCATTAATGCCTAAGATGTTTGGTGGTAGCTCAGAGCTTTCTCAGAAGTCCTTCCAAATTAAGGAAGATGACAAGTTCTTCTCTAGGCTTCTTTCCAAAGAAAGCTCCATGGCTAACCATTCTTTTCGTGTGTATTATGGTGGTGTTACTGTTGCAGTCCCATTCATGTGGGAGTCACAGCCAGGTACCCCTAAGCATTCCTTCGGTGAAAGTACTCTCCCTCCACTCACTCCTCCTCCTTCATACTATTCAAATTCTAACCAAAAACCCATCAAGAAACACTACTCAAGATCCAATCTCTTGAACTTTCTGTTCTCAAGAATCAACCCTAAGAAAACCAATTACGCCGTCTCCACGTTACCCTTTTCTTCTTCTTCTTCTTCAGCTTTATCGCATACACCATCATCTGTTTCGAGGTCATCATTGAATTCTTCCAGTTTTCTTCCTTCTACTCCCACAGAGTATCACCAACGGACAAGGTTTTCTGGCAATGGTTCATCATTTGATTCATATGAAGAAGCACCCATTGGATCACCTCCTTCAAAGTATCTGTGTTTTGGAGCTGGTAGAGGAACTAGAGATGGGCTTAAAGGATGTTACGCTTGGTGGTGAAACGATCTTAATGATTTTGATTATTGGTCTTGGATCTGGCTGGCTTAGGTGAAAAATCTGTACCTGTTTATCTCCGCCTTTTTTTTTAATTGGAGTTTTCAGCAGCCTTCTTCTTCAGGTAGTTAGTGGCTTCAATTACAAAAACATCAACAATGTATCTCGTGAATGTTGTTGTTTCTTGAAACATTGCTCGATCTTATTCTGATGTATATAAGTTCTGCAATTCAGTCTTTACAATTTCTTAAAATTATGCGTCGAAGACTCATGAAATTAATTAATTAGCATGCGATTGATATTGGGTATTTATTTATTCTTATAACAATAACTTTTTTTAACAAATGACAATAATTATTTTTTTTTTAAAAAAAGAACATTTCATAAATATGAACATGAAATTCCAATTGGCAGTCCCAATCAAACAATAAGAACATCACATAAGTTTGTTTTAATTTCAAAATGTTTATCAGATAAATTACAGTTGCATTGGTCCACCATTAATTATTTCTAAAAAATGCAAGGCCTCTGTTGGTAGGACACTAGTACTTTTTGGGGTGAAGCAAGATATTAAGGGGTGGTACAATTGGTAGTTGCTTATTGAAAGTGCAATTAATTATCAGCTAGCAATTGCTGTGTCTCTATCTCAACCAGTGTGATTATTTAATGCAATGAGGAAAGATGGGTACAGTTTCCTACGACGATTTTATAATTTGCCACTTTCCGTTGCTAGATGTCTCTATGCTCTACCTTGTCCTTTCTACAATGTTGTAAGCTTGTCGTATTTCTTAAAGAAGGAGAGCTCTTGCTTACTTTAATTAGACAGATATTATATTAATAGATCCTACCTTTTAATTAATGCATAATTATTGAATGTGTAGTTCCTGATCCGTCTCTGCCCAATCGCTTCATTATTGAGTTTCTCAACGAGGCACCCAGATCTTGATTATTTAAACTAAAGAAACAGAAATCAGATTCAACGCACGTTCAGGGAAGCTTCTTCTTAGTCAGAAACAGGAGCCAGGCTTCTAAATTGTGAATCAGCTCAAACTTAGTCCAAAACCTTTCTAAATCTCTGGATTACAGAGCTGGTTAAATTGGATCACTTTGAAAGCGCCAAGTTTCTCCGGACAGTTTAACTGTGATGTACAAAAACAGACATGGATGATAAATTTGTTCCAAGATGCTGTGCTGTATGTACTCCTGTAACGACCAAGAGGCAAGAGCACAGTGTTGGTTAGTTTTAGTGAAAGAAAAATTGAACTTGCGTAGAGAATCCAATGAGCAATTATGCACATGGGCCCAAGACCAGCTGCCCTGTTGCGCACCAAAAGACCACATAAAAGAAAAGAGAAGATCTGCTTTAATTTTGTTACTTCTTTCCAACGGCCAACCAAGATGATACCCGAAGGGATATCAAGTAAACCAAACACTTGTTGTTTAAGCATTTTCTTTTACTTTTTTGTTCAATCTCGCTTGCTTTAGCTTTGGTTCATTACTGTGTGCTACTTGTCGGCAGTTCTGATGATAGCGGCTTGGATATGTTCCCACTGTTCCTCATCAGCTACTCCATGTTCACGTGATCTTGGACCACAATTTTTATGCCATGTCTTATACAGAGATAAGCTAAAAGCTAATATTCCATCATATTATTTCATTTGCTTTCCTTCTTCGAATTGGCTGTGCTTTATTATCCATGAGATCAGTGTTTGTCATGAATCAAGAGGCAAATTGTGGAGTTTTCACAAAACAACTCCAGACCAAACTAACAATCATTCTCAATTAAACATGTCTGCTAGAATTTGGATGCTTGTGTTGAGCAAGAATGAGCAATTACATGTGTCAATTTTGGTTCAAAATCTTTCAAGTCAAGCATCAGTCGCAAATAAGCTGATGAAGACTGCTAAAGAGAATCTATGCATTCTCACCATATTTCGTGACTTCATTTATTGCATTTGCTAAGTAATTTACATTGCCTGTAGTAACACCGGCCATACTGCACATATCAGCATATGGTCATAGTTAGAATGGGTCACATAATTTTCTTAGCTACTCATATATATATATATATATTTAGCCATGTTTCTAGAGTAACTTTACCTCATTCGTCCATCATGAGTCATATAAATGTGGAATTCCCTTGCTAGCCAATCAACCTGTTTGGGGGTTAAGCCAGAGAAACAAAACATCCCAACCTGCAGTTTTTTAGATTTGAGGGCTAAAAGTTATAAACTAAATGCTTAAGCATCTGTATCTCAGTTTTTCATATAACACTGCATGCTGACTCAAAGTACACCCAAAGCAGCATGAACTGAATATGAAAATCAATAGTAAACTATCAACCTGGTTTGTTATATGTTGCCAATTGAGAGAAGAACCCAATTGCCAAAGGCTTTCCTGCAGATTAGTACGCATTGTTTGAATGCGATTTGCCATGCCCTTATGTTGCAGATATGATCAAACGGCACATCACAATGTCAGATTCCTCACATTCCATTGAGAAGAGACACACAGAAAAGAAGAGACAAACTTGTGATAAAAATTTATGTTACCTTCACCTCCTTGACCCAAAGTGCCTTTATATCTGGATCACTCAGGACAGTAGAGACTAGTGATGTACCATGAACAGGAGGGCTACTATACATTGCCCTAGCAATCTTCTGCAATTGGCTTTTGATTGCAACTGCTTGCTTCATATCATTGCAAAGAACACTGAGAAAAATAGAGGTTGAACTAAGAACTCAAACAGAATAATGAAAATGGCATGGTTGGAGCAATGGCCTTATAGATAATAAATGCAACAGACCATTGATGACTGACTGCAAATAAAATCGAGTTATTGCTTAAGACAAAACTAACTAATTTCTTTTAATTATAGCCATTTTATGCTTCTGACAACTAAAAAAACTAGAACTCAAAATTCAACAAGGTGACAAAGCATTTTTTTTTTAATTAATTCTTTACTTTTACAGCAACGTATAGTGCCTTTATAAAATCAAATAAACACATGAACTTAAAAAAAATTGGGATTAAAAGCAGACCTAAGACAACCAACTCGGTGTCCATATAATCCCATGTTCTTTGCAAAGGACTGAGCACAGCCTAACAAATGCCCATCTTCAAGAAAAATACGAATGGATAAAGCATCCCTGTCAAGGTCCCCGCTTGCAAACCCTTGGTAAGCCATGTCGAAGAAGGGAAAATGATTCTTCACCTAGTAAATAACCGGAGACTTTAAATTGACAATTTGAATTTATGAAAATATAGCAAGTTTTAACATATGCCATAATTACCTTGAACTGATGTGAGATTTCTCTCCACTGTTCCTCAGTAGGATCAACACCAGTGGGATTGTGAGCACAGGGGTGGAGCAGGAAAAAGGAACCATCTGGGGCATTCTACAAAAGCCATGATAAAAGAAATTAACAAAATTATATGTATGCCACATTTGCAAGGTTTAGTATTCTGCAGCATGTTTAGAAGCTTAGGGGAAAGAGAAAACAAAAAAAAAAAAAAAAAAAAGCATTTCATTAACAGAGTGTCCAGAACTAGGTTGTTGCAGGACCCCTGTTGCCAATCAACTGCTCTAGTGAAATGAACTTGCAACTGTTTCAACTTCACCTCTCATTAGACAATGTCAAAATGTAAGGGTTCCATTGGACGTAGCAAATGTCTAAAGCAACTCATGATTAGACAATAAGTTTTGCAATTGATTGAAAAAGTGTGTTTATTGGTCTGAATGAGTGACACACTAGCAGGTTGAGAAACATGACAAATCTATTGCACTACCAAATAAAGAATTATCATCTGCTCTACGAATTACACAGAAATTCTTGTATAATTTACCTTTACATCATCCATGAGAGCGGTAAAATTTAAACCTTTCAAATCAGGATGGTAGTAGCTAAAGGTATTCTGTTGAACTTGAGCATCTCTCCATATGTTATGGTGGCTATGAAATGCACAAGATTGAATGTCAATGACTGAAAGATGGAAACCATACAATAATCCAATTTATATAAATCTGTTAGTTATATTCAGGTACTTAGGCTTTACCTCTAATCATACCCCATTCCATTTTGGGGAATGTAAACATGTTGTTCTCAAGTAAACCTAAGGACCTGAATGCAATTTAAAGCTACATTTTTAAATATAAACTTGAAAAAGAACTGAAAGGATACCAAACAAACTTACTTGGACCAAGTAGGATTGGGCAAATATATTTGAGATTCAGGATGGAAACGCTTCTGGAACTCAGCAAAGAGGCGGCATGCACCAGTTCCTGAGAGTGCTTGAACACCAGCATACCTTCCTTCTTTTATAACATCTGAATCCTTACCGTAAACCAATTTGACACTCTCCTCGACCAATTTTGAACTCACAGCTGATGAAATAGACTCCCTGCCAATGCCCCTTGCTAAAAGTTAATTACAATAGGACCGGTAGTACAGGGGGAGGATGTGAAGAGTGGTACTAACAGTGCTCAAGGAAATGGTCTCTGCTAAATCAATAATTAATTGGAATTCCATGAAGACATACATTTCCATCAATTAAATGTCTACATGAGTATGTAATCAGTCAATAGGGCAATCCTAGAAATGAAGGCCATATGAGAAAAACCAAAGGAAGTTATACTTGATTTCCAAAATCAAGATATGATATTTCTCAAACAATAAGGAAAAATCAAGCTATACTTGATTTTGAAATAGTAAGGGCATGAATTTTTTTCCTAGAAGTTTTCTGCAGTAAGACTCATTTTGAATCCACATTTCCTGGGTAATACATAAAACTTGCATTACTGATATATTTCTGAGGCAAGTGAGAAATGGGTAGTGTAAAAAGCATATTAAAATTCCTAAGGGAATTGAATCAAGGGAAACTCACAAGAAGTCACAACCCGCAATCTTTGCTTCAGCATCTCGAAGGCACTGAAGGATAACAGGTTTACCCTCATCGTCCCTATAAGCTCCCTAGAAAAATGTTAACAAGGAAATAAAATTCAGAGACCTCAAAATTATAAGCTAATACGTAGCGAAGCATTATCCATGAAAGCTAAAGGAACAATACCACTCCAAGATTGATCTTGACGGGGCTAGTGTCAGCAAGAAAAGCCTCCGTGACACTAGTGATGGGGTCCTTAGGAGCAGGGCAGACGTGATCCCACCAATGAAGGGCTCTGATCGAGGTTGAGAAGCATCTGGATGTTGTCATCAACTGGTGTCTCCACATGATGAAGTTGCAGTGGATTCAGGATGGGTCTGAGCAGGTAGCCCAAAAATATCCTTATATTCACCATGGAAAATTGGAAAAGAGGTTTTTGATAAAGGTGTCATCTTCTTGCATACTTGGCTCGTGGTTTTGAAAAGGGTTTTCCAGTGGGTAGAAGGGTGTTCCTCGGCACAAGGGTTTTACTAGTCATCACAGTTATTCAGACAGTCAACATAAAGGACAATGAGGCAGTTTTACAATGAGGCAGTTTTCTGTAAACAAAACAGGATTAAGAATCTAGAAGACGAATGACCCAACCAAAGAAACAGCGTGGTGGTTTTGATCATTTGCCGCGGCGAACGGACACTGAGTCTTCGTTTGGTCGGCTGGCCCCATTGTTGTGTCTACAATTTCATATTTTTTTCCTTGGGCCTCTTGCTATGTAAATATTGAATTTCTTTGGGTGTTAGGCCCATCAATGGCACTTGCTTTTTGAATCTTTTTTAAACCCAAATAGGGTAAGCATTTGGAATTTCGTAATTCAAAACACTTAATTTTCCCTAAGGTAAATTACCAAATGTTGGTGCTTCTTTGATTGGCAAACTATATATATATAACTTTAAAAAATTTATTAATCATGTTACCCCAAAATTATAATTAAATTATTAATAATGAAATGAAACTTCAAGGTAAAGCTCCAATATTGAATTATTCTAAAGGGACAAATGTCTTGAGAGAAAAGTATATTTTAGCAAATGATTGGTGGAAAAGCAAACGGCATACCTAATTAATCACTCTTAATTATTGTTTGAACAGAGAAGTTTGTCTGAGGTCAACAAGGAGAAGATTCATGGCTACACGATATGAATGGTTCAACTTTGGAGAAGTTCTTAATACTAAAGGGCTCCGGTTTGTTTTTAGACTATAAAATATCAAGATCAAGTCTTAATAGTTGGAAATCATTATAAAAAAGAATATTTTGTTGGTATAGTTAATTAAAAAGACAATCTGCATTTAATGAATATAAATTAATATATATATAAATTAATACAATTGCAATAAACATTTGATTGATACAATTCAAGAATTCAACTTCGAAATGTTTTACAATTTCTCGTGTTTTCTGAAGAAGAGATCGATAAACCATATTTTATCGACTTCACAAAAATATCAAGGAATTAATTGTGCAAAATTAAAAAGAATCAACAAATATAATTATTCTCCTAAACAACGGCGTCATTGAGCAAATTAATGCCTTCTAGAGACGATTTTATTCAGTTCGCCATCCTGCAGTTCAAACGAACTTGGCCTTGATTACCAGTCAATGGCTTTATATTCCCCATCTTAACCATAGACTTAGCAAAATCCCTCCAGAAAGCTTGTGGATTTGAGCTATAAGTTTTCACAAGGTTATCAGTGGAGCCACCACTGAAAAGTTGCTGATCAGAGTGAAGAAGCCCTTTCTTATATTTCAAGTTGGTGAAGTAAGCAATGTCGAAGCGTGCAGGTGTTGGGTCTAGAGGTGCAAGGTTTCTGTCACCTCCATTAGGTGGACAAGATGATCTTAACTTTTGTGCAAAATTTGGGTTAATATTATAAGTTTCATTGTAGGTTCTATTCTTGAAGGTACCACACTGTGCGAAACCTAAAGTATGGCCACCAGATAGCACAACTAGGTCTTTCTCGTTGAGACCATGCTTCTTGAAGCCACTGATAAGTTCAGGAAGGTCTGAAAATGGTGATAGGAGATCAGAAAATTTGGTGCGCATTTTAAAAACAAAAATTTCAAAACAACAATAATAGACCAGAAAATTTGCTTGTATTGTGCTTAGCTTTAATTATTTCATGCCTATTTTATGCAAAAAAATAGAAAGGGATTAGCTGGATATATACCGCAACTACAGAATCGCGAGCTGCAACTGCTAATATGTCTGCGCAAGAGACCACTGGACGGCCACAGGCTTTGTCAACCTCCGACTTAATCTGGTCGATAACTTCAAATCCCCTAGTAGAATTTGCATTAGGGAGGGCATTCTTTTCACTATCAATGGTGGGAGAAGGATCCAAGAGAAGTGAAGCATCACAGCCCTATACGATTAAAAAAAAAAAATAAAAGAAAAAAAATAGTAAGTGAAGGGATAAAAAAAACCAGTTAATGAGAAAATATAAAAGAGGAGAGCTTTCAGTTTTTCTTGTATATGCATACATTAACAAAACAGTCATGGAAGTGCAGACGCAACAAAGAAGCGCCCATGCGACGTTCTCTGGACACTGCAGCCTCAACAACTCGTTTGATAGTTGGTAAAGCATTGGGACAAGTTCCACCATAGTAATAGGGAGATAGTGCTGCAGAAGCTGTTGCGGGGAGAACTAGCAAAAGGTACCCCCAAAGACAGAAGAAGATACGTGAAGCCATTTGATTGTATTTAACAACGTATTATTAGAGTGAATGTGAATGATAATTTTGGATTCAAAGGCGAACTAAATAAAGGTGCAGTAGGTATTGTGTGGCTCTTGGGGTATGGTGATGTGGGTATTTATAGATAAGAAGAGCAGATGTAAACTTGGGGTTGACTTGGCCTATGGTAGTGACTATGTCCATGCAAGGGAAGGAGTGAGGGGATTGTATTGATTTAGTCTTGTACATTTAATTGCAAGTTGCCTACTATATATCATGCTTTAATTTGCTTCGTTGAAAGCTTCCTAACTAGTTTCTCTACTTCATTAAACTAACTTGAACGCGTGATTAATTGGATATCTGTTGTTAATTTAAGCCAGGTAGCTTATGGGTGAATAGTTATTTTTTTCAACTAATAAAGTAAATTACTAATGAGCCGCTGTAGTTTATCAAAATTAACTATAGTTAGTTGCTATTATCAATTCTTCTTGTTAATTTACTCCTTGTATCAAATAATACAATAATTAACTTTGTTTTAGGTTTGATTTCTTTTCGTGGGACTTGGCCAACTACTACATTGGCTTCTGATAAGCTAGAGTTACAAAAAAAAAATTAATATTACAGTGTTACGAAATTATTTGGTTTGGTCATGTCCAGACTGTAATATTGTATGCTATATATACTATGTATTACAGCAGGCAGAAAGAGAGTGAGATTACAAAGGGAACATTTTTGCCAATTGTCTAGGAAGGTGAGTTATTTTTGACTTTGTTCGATTTTAATAGAATGAGCAGGAATTATGAAAGTAAATTAAAAAAAAAAAAAAAGGAAAAGAAAAGAAAGAGGAAAAAAAACCTGGGAACTTCACGCATGAGAGCTCTGATTTACTTGAGGCTTGGCCCTCCAACTAATAAAATATATATTTTTATTTCCTTGGGCCAAGCCTATAAAAATTTTAGGCCTGGCCAGGCCGGACCCAAAGTTTAAATGATAAAATCTTGGTTTGATTTGGTGCAATTTATCGTCAGTCAAGTAATCAAAGTGCTTACTTTATAATGTATTAAATCGAGAATTTAAACTTTAATAATTTTAAAATATTAAAAAAATTATATATAACTAATAACTTTTAATCCAATAAGATTAAAATTATTTTAGAATCGTGATATCCTCATATTCTATCAAAACTAAAATAAATATATATATATATATATATATATATATATATATATATATATATATATATATTGATTTAATGAAGAATTAAAAGTTGTGTTTAATTACCAAAATGCATTATTTTTATATAATGGAAAATTAATCATTTTCCTGCCTTAAAATAATGTGTATCTTCAATTTCTACAATATGGATTCATAAAAAAAAACACATATTTTCTATGCTGAGGAGAGCAAGATTTTGTTGAATAATTGAAGATGTATTCCTTTTTAAAATTGATCTTTTCATAATAATAATAATAATAATAATAATAATAATAATAATAATAGTATAAGTCAGATTGTACAATGATGTTATGTTATATAAAATTATGGTGGATTTTATCTAAAATTATGGTAGAATATATTTAAAAGTATAATTTACTTAAATTTCTATCAAAAATTTTTTCCTATATATCATTACTGCCATGACTTGCACTGGGCCGGCCTCTAGAAAAAAAATAATTAAATAAAACATATTGTAGTTACAAGATAATTCTTTGGATTATTACACTAATCATAAGATAATTTTTTTGAGAAATTATAAATGTTTTTCATGCAAAATATCGAGTGATACTAAAAGCTTATTTTGCTGAAATTAAAGGTAAAGATTTTCTTTAATTTATGAGCCTAAAGTGGGGCACATTTCACCAGTTCATAGAAAGCCAATTCACTGGAATATACATATATATATGTTTCCCACACTATATACACATGTAATAACTACACATTATAAAGAACTCGTGTCCCATGGTGAGAAATTTTAAAATACAACCATTATGTACAAGGATTTTATTATAGTTATCCCACCACGTACCAGCGAGCTATGCAAATATGGAGTAGACATGTATCGTAACCAAGACTCAATTGGCTTTTCTACAGTTGGTCCTGATCTGGCCACTTGTGCCCGTAAGCGGGCTAAGGTTTCCCATCTTCACCATTGCATTTGCAAAATCTGTCCTGAAAGATGTTAGATTGGAGCTATAAGCTTTCACTTGAGAGTCTGTGGAACCTCCATTAAAGAGTTGTTGGTCAGAGTGTAGGAGTCCCTTTTGGCTCAACAAATTCGTGAAGTAAGCATTATCAAAAGCCTCTGGACTAGTGACATCAAGAGGAGCAAGATTATCGTCTCCTCCAGAGGTTGAACAATTCGCTTTTAGTGATGTTGCAAATGAAGAATCTATGTTGGTTTCATTGTAAATCCTGTTGCGAAACACTGTGCATCTTGCTTGCCCAATTGTATGTGCTCCTGCATGCCACAATTTGCAAGCATAATAAGTCATTCTTTTTTTCCCCGGTTCTTTTACTAGAATTTTTGAAAAATACACACCTGAGAGAGCCACCATTTCGTTAGTAGTGAAACCTTTGCTTGAGAAATTAGAGATGAGAACACTAAGATCTGAAAGTGGAGAAGGTATGTTGGTAGAAGCAGCACTAAAACTTGCTGTTGTTGAATCTCTTCTGCCTAATTGAACCGTCCAACTAGGTCCACCCAACTGAAACAAATCCAAGAATTCAACCATACATAGAAGAACCTCCCAAATAAAACGACACGACGTAAATGATCATATCAGTTCTTACAGCAGCAACAGAGTCTCTGGCAGCAACGGCTAAGATATCTGCACAGGAGACCACACCAGGGCATGAACTCTCCAATTGGGATTTAATTGAGTCAATGACTTCAAAACCCCTTAGAGAATTATTATTGGCGGGTGCTGTCTTCTCTCCTGACGCTCCATCCAACAATACCGATGCATCACATCCCTGTTCATAAATTATTTATTTATTTACTTTTATAAGCTCATATTATATGCAACATAATTAATCTGCAATCTAATTGGACCATTGAACTGATTAGATTAAAAATGCTTTCCTTTTTATTGTGTTGTGCAGTAATTCCCACTACTTCATTACCGACATATGGTAAAAAGAAAAAAAAAAATATCCCTATGATGATCAAAGTCAAAACTGCCATATAAGGAAATACTTAATACAGTACTGACAGTATATATATATATATATATATATATATATATATATATATATATATATATATATATATATATTTCTTCTAAATCACACAGAAATTACGAAACATGTGATGTTTAGAAATTACGAAATATGTGATGTGTTTGAAGTATATCAGAAATTCCAATTTTATGTAATTGGACCATAAAATTGACAGATTTAACAATTTCACAAATTGACTCTAGCTCAATCAATCCGTTCAACTAATGTTAATCATTATATGTGTGAACATTCATCTTCCTCTCGGTCTACACTGTGTTGAAGCAAAGTCTTAAAAAAGTAGTTTCCAATGTATTAAAAAAAATCGCTTGAAAAAAAAAAAGGTTAGAAATCAATGCAATCAATGACAGATGCCTAAAAAATTCTGCATGCTATATGGTAAAAATAAAGATTAGCTTGTCATCTGTGTTCATATGTTTCAGGCCGCAATTAAACAAGTACGTAGTTGATGAATAAGCATGGAAACAAATGAAATTTTTGCTGAAGAAGCACCCAAAACTAAGGCTGGGAGTACCCTGAGAAAATGCAAAACATTAACTTGACACTTTGAAATATTTAAGAAATGGGTTTTCATAGTTAGGTGATCAATCCCTTACACGTACGTATGCAACGCATGCAATGCAACAATGTATAAGAAGAATAAGGTGATATGATATATGTAAAAGAGAGAAATGACTTGCATTAACAAAGCAGTCATGGAAATGAAGACGGAGCAAGGATGCCCCCATGCGAGCCTCACTGGATACAGCAGAGTTTACTGCTGATTCGATGATGGAAAGGGCACTAGGGCATGTTGTTGAATAGAAAGTAGAAGATAATTGAGCAGAGGCAATTCCAACAAGAAGCAAAAATGACCCTAATAGAAATTTGAAGGTGGTGTGAGTTAGAGAGGAAGAATTAAAGAAAGCCATAACTAAGGTAATGAAGAAGAAATTGGTATGAGGTTGATATAATTCTATTTGTGCTTCGGTTATGCTCTAGGGATCCATATTTATAAGAGCTCCACCATGCAGCCAATGATTCAGAATTTCAAGTCTATTGCTAAACATTTTCTTCGTTATATATTTAATTTCTATGCCCATATTGGTTAAGTGATCAGTTGACTAAGGAGACATGTCAACTATTAGCAATGATTGCCTAGACTTTAGCTTGTCAACAATCTGAAAGGCCAAGACAGCCTGATATGTCTCCAATGCGTTGCTGTAAATTGTCCCGTAAGGAGTCAGCAAAAGAAACAGAGAATAGGTGTTGAAAATGGAAGACTTGCGAGATTTCTTAGCTGTTTTCTTATCAGCTCTATCCATTCTTAGCATATTCGGAATCTTTGGCCTGGTTTTGGCTTTTAAAGTACTCTGTTTCTTTATGCGTCTGGAATCCTCTGCCTGTTTTTGTATTTCCTGTGGTTATTTGCTTGTTACAAATTTGGGCAGCTCTTCTAATAAATTTTCCTCTTTGCTCTTCTTCAATGTTTGGCCTGGGAAGAAACTCCAAACTCACTTATGAATTTTGCCAATTGTCATGATTAAGGTTTTGAATTTCTATGTAATTACATATATATATCTGCATCTAAATCCTTATATTATAAATATGTTAAAAAAAATCTAGATCCTTATATTATATATCAAACAAGCAAAGAATAAAAAAATAATTAAAAAGAAAATTCTGAAAGTAGGAAAATCACTGGGAATTGTCAACCTTAAAATAAAAAACAATGAAAAAAAACAGAGGAAGAAAATATAAGAAAAAAAAATTGGAAAAAGGGAAAAAAAAAAGGAAATTAAAACTAGGGCTGTGCAATTCAAGCCCACTGATCAAAGTCCGAATGATTTTAAAAAATTCTGTGTGTTCTCAATGGAAAACCAGCAATTTATGAAAAAAATAAGAAAAGGGTAAAAAATAAACACGTTAAACTTGATTAAAAGAAATGATTTATAGTTCTTTGCTTCGAAAATTGGCTTAAATTTTAACAAATTAATTTTTATTGATTGTAATCTTTTTTTTTTAATCATACTTACGTTTATACTTTATAATTAAATCATATAAAATTTTTGTTTTATTTTTGTAATTTGGGTGCCTAACATAATAAATTGAAACCAAAACTACAGAATTAATAATTCAAGTGTAACAAATTTGATGATCAATATAATGAATACAAGTTGAAATCTTGACATTGCAGAAGTTCCATATTTCTAGAATTGTCAACGAAAATTAATTATTCAATATAATGAAACAAAAAAGTTTTCAAGTAACAAAATAAATAAAAGGAGGCTCGAGTGAGCATATCTGCATTTGGAAATTGAGACTGGGCCCGGCCTATTGGAAGAATGGGTTGGATCCATTACCAGCTCTCTTCATAATACAATTACTTTTTTTTTAATTTTATCACCTATATTATATATAAATATATATATAAAAAAATCTAAATTACTCTTATTTTTAAAATTAATTATAATTATATTTTTATTATTTATATTAATTTTAAAATTAATATAAATTTAAAATTTTTAATCTTATTTATTTTAACTTCATTTAAATATAAAATTTTATAAGAAACAATTAATTAAAATAAAAAATTAATAAATAAAAATATAATTTCATTATATTATAATATTAATTAAAAAACTTTATTAATATCTAATTTTTTAAATTTATAGTTACAATTACTTATCTATTTATTATATATGTTTAAAAATATTTTGTTAGTTTCTTTTAAGTTAATTTCCATCTAATTTTTTTTATTGCAATGAAATAATATATTAATATTTATAAAATTATGAATATTAATTAAAATTAAATATTTAAGTAACTATAATTTATAAAAACGATAATAAAAAAATTTAAATCATTCAAAGATTATTATTAATTTTAAAATTTATTAAATGGAAAACTTAAAAAGGAATTTTATTTTATTTTAATTAAAGATCAATACTAATAAAAAATCATAAAAGATAATTAAATTTAAACCTTATTAATTTATTGCTATGTGTGTCTATATTATTACAAATATGATTTCATAAAAATTATTATTATAAAGCTAACATTATACCACTTATAAAATATTATCTCTTGCATTAATAATAAATATAAGAGTAATATTAATAATATATTAATTAATTATATTTATATATATATATATATTATTATGTTATCAATGTTTTTCTATTTTTATTTTTTTAGTATTGAAAATAGTAGTGTTCATAATTATTATTCTTTTGAATGAAAAAAAAAATGATAATTGAAACAAAAAAGATATTATAAGAACCAAATCATATTGGACTAAATTTATTTTATTGTGTTGATATAGTTTTAATTTTCTATTAATAATTAAATCAAAAATTATATTATATCCAATCATACTAAATACCAAATAAAGATATAATTAAAGGTGAAATTAATTGTCATCCCAAAATAGTCCAAGAAGGGGGTGAATTGGACTTAAACAATTTTTCGGCCCTTGCTTGTAGCCTAATGAAAAATTATTGCTTTGTTCAACTAAGTGCTCCTATATGTAATGAAAGTGATATGTGTTTCAAGAATGTGTTCCTAAATTGCAATTCAAGCCTCAATCAATATTTATAACAATTTTTAACACAACATGCATCACAAAATATTTAACTAATTTCTCAACCCAATTAATATATATTCATGTATATCAACTCATTCTATCATCAATGTCATTCAACATCCAATACAATTCATAGATAATAAATTACACAAAGTAAAGAGATTAAGGTTAGAGAAATCAAACACAATGATTTTTATAGTGGTTCGGCTTAACTAGCCTATATTTACTCTCTCACATAACTTTCTTTGAGTCTTTAATCTACTATTTGCTCTTTTAAAGGCAATAGACCAAAGGCCCTTTACAAATTCTTCAACACTAAGCCTTTACAAAGGTAGCTTGAAATCCTAACAAGTGCTATCTCAAGCACACACACCCACAAGCTTCAATAGGTGCTTGTACAACCTCTCTTAAATGCAATTTAATGTTTTAGCATGCACTCTCACTCAATACAAATCAAACTACAAAGAAGAGATGAGTTGATTTGTCAATGGTAGCTCAAATATTTTAAAGCTCTTAATGAAAGCAATAAATGAAATATCAAGATTTTAGAGCAATTGTAAGTTTTCATTAAGTGTAAAATGAAATAAAGAAAGTGTATTTAAAGTCCCAAATCATTTTAGACTGTTTGAAACCTTTTTGAAATGTTATACACACTGTTCTAGGTAAAATAGTAATTATTTTATCTTTTTGTACGAAGTAGAGTAACTCTGATCATTTAGCAAACTAATAAAATTTTGACAATAGTAGCAAACTATAATTTTAGCAAAAACATTAGCAAACAAACAAGTTAGCAAACTAATTTACCATATGCCTATTTCAAATTTTTTAGAAAAATTTTAATCTTTAAAAATCTGATTTAAACCTGAAGAAAAATATATATTCCAATAGAAATATCCAAGATCATGATGAAAGAAAATTTATAAAGTAATTGAAAGAATGATGGGTGTCGAATCCACCAAAAATTAAATTAACTGAAATTACTAATTATGAAATATTTTTTTGTAGCAAGTGGTAAATCTAGGTCGAACCCTAGAGACTAACTTATTAAATTTCGTGCACTTGTGTAATGAAAAATGAAAGAGACAAAGATTGAAGGGGTTTTGTAACACAAAATCAGAAGAAATCAGAAATTCAAGAACTAAATACGAAAATCTCAATTTAAACAAACTTCAGTCCAAGGTAATTTTCATTCCAATGCATTGATTTGATCATAGACAAAAGAAATACAATTATTTCTTATTGAATACTTAACGTAGATTTACCAAACAGCGAGGTAAACCCCTGACTTCCCTATACTCATCAATTCGAGCCCAACACTCTTATTGACTCTAATTGTTAACTGAGTTGGTATTAAGCAACTCTTATCAAATTAATAATTGCTTTAAGAAAAGGAAGTAGTTAAACTGAACAATAATTTATGAAGCATAAATCATTTAATCCACCCTATTGTTTCCTTAGGTTATTATCGAAAACTGGGATCATAATTAATAAAACCTAATTGCTACTTATGTTCAATCTTACACAACAATTATGGATTATGAAGATGAACTAGTAATTGATCTCATCAAACAATCAATTAATATGCCTTTTTAGCAAATCATTCAATAGATCAAAGACAAATAAATCAGAAAACAATAGATATTTAAAAAGACATAAATTAAATTAAGAACCTGATCTTACAAATCAAGCAAAAGAATTTGAATCCCTTGAACTGAATTAAAAATTTAGCCACTCATTGCTTACAGAAAAATAAAAAAGAATTCTAAAAGATGAATGGAGAGGCTGCTGAATGATTTTGGAGGCGTCTCAATCCTTTTTAGTGGGCTGCTATCTCTTCTATTTATAATAAATGCTTTAGAGTTAGGTTTTTTTTTAGAGTCTCTGTCAAAAACTATAAATGGAGCAAAATTAGGAATCTGGCTGTCGACGGATACACGGCCCGTGTATTACTACACGGCCCAAGGTCGTGTAACTTACTGGAGCTAAATGGGCATGTTTCTCATGGGCACAGAAAGTTACACTGGTCTCCAGGATTTACACGGGTCAAGTTACATGGTCCGTGTACTTTGTTTCTTCCTCGGTTCTCTAAATTTCTTCTGGCAGAATTTTACACGGGTCAAGTTACACGGCATGTGTACTTCGTTTCAACAATGCTTCTCAATCCTTCGATCTTTTCAAGCTTCCTTCCACACTATATTACTTTGGAATTTCACCAAAACCCTGAAAAATACAGCAAGAGTCAAATTTCTCTATTTAACACAAATATTTCAACAACTCTCTAAACATATGCCTAATAGATAACTATACTTAACTAACTGAATTAA